>NW_019154111.1:3610634-3683091 GCF_002288905.1 Enhydra lutris kenyoni
TTTGAGGAGGGGACCCTAGGAACAATCAATTTTCTGCTGTTGTAGGTCTTTTCTGGAGCTGGCTTGAAGAAAAGAGTACATCTCTTTACCCTGCTGTTTGTCCAAGAGTGATACATTTATTTGGGGTAAACTTAAAAATTAATTTATTGCCATTTAAATTTCTAACGATGGAAGACCAGGGAGCCAACTCTCCCTCACCATTACTAGCCCCTCAATAACCAATTTTCATGTCTTCAGCATGAGGTATATGAAGATTTTTAGATATGATAACCAAGAAAAGCTATTTCTACACTTTTCAGAGAGAAGAAACCGATTGGCTGGGACACTGATATTTCCTGGCTCACTGGAGAGGAACTACATGTAGAAGTGTTGGAAAATGTCCCGCTTACCACACACAACTTTGTATGTACTTTTACATTTTTTCCAAATTTCAAAAGCATTCAAGTTCTTGCATATGAATTTTTGTTTAGGGAATATGAAATATGGATGCATAATTTTGAGACTGATATTTTACCTAAGTTGAAAATCAGTTCTGTTCTTTAAAAAATTTGTATTTAAACTAAAGAGTTTTATTTTCTTTTTAATTTGAAAAAGTAATAGATGTCTTTCAATAAAAAGAGCTGAAAAGAAAATCTGAATGGTACAAAAGTATATCAGATGGGAAAAGGAAAATACCTAATAGGGTAAACACTTGTTAATTATTGTGTAGTCTTCCAAACTTTCTGCTTGTACAAACATGTGCTTATACTTTGAGAGCCCAAAGTTCTCTCCATTCTCTTTTTTTCTCCCTTCCCTTCATTTCCATCTCTTTCCTAAAACTAAAAATGGAGTCCTGTTCTGTGTGATAGTCTTCACCTTAACCAAAAAAAGAAAAAAAAAGATTAAACAGTCCATCATGGATGTCTTTCCACATCAGTACACTTGGCTTTATGTTTATAGTGATTGCATAATAGTCCATAAGAGTATGAATTCAGTATATTTATATTTAACCATTCTCTATTAATAGACATTTAAGGTTTTTTTTTAACCTGTTTTGTACAGGGCTAAACAGAATCTTTTTGCATACATCTTGATACACTTGTGTAAATGTTTCTGAAGGGTGAGTTAATGGAAATGGACTAGCTGTCCTTGAGGACCTCTCCCTTCATCTGGTTTTTGAATTTGCTGGAATCTAGCCTAAACTAAGTGTCACCAGCATGATACCTGGAATGTGGAGCATCTCCATCTTAGAGATGAGGATATAGTGCCCAGAGCTTGAGAACCTACCCTCTGAAAGGGTAAGGCAGAAGCCAGGAGTAGAATGATCTATAAGGCAGGAATGCTTTTCTTACTTCCTATTGGAATTTTGACCATTGTTTATTTTTTCTAGATGGATAGATAGCTAGTTATTGCTTCCCTTTCGGTATCAAGCTCTTTCCCATGTGCTTTGGTGATCAGTATAGCTGGACTCCTAAAGCAGACGAGTAATGAGCTGATTTCCTTGGGGATTTGTGTTTTCAGGGCTCCATTAGTGGTGAATAATGATGAATAATTTGTGCTTCAATAAGGCATCTTTTCAATGAGTGTTGTCAGTCAGATTTACTATGTAGCGAATAGTTTTGTAATGATGACCTAGCAAGTTCATTACTATTGATTTTTTTTAATTTGTAGAATTTTAGGTGGATAAATCTGAAGATAATTTTAAGTTTTTAGGAATCCAAAAACAATAGAGGTCACATTTCATGAAGATTACTACTCTTTTTCCTAATTATTTTTCTTGGCTAGAAAGTAGCTGAGAGGTAAGAGACCTAAGTTGTTAACCATAAAATGGTATTAAAGTGGTGCCTCAAGAAGATCTTTGCTGGAAGAGGATAATGAAAACAAGCTGCAGCCTAGTTCCAGAGTATGGAAATCCTCACAACACAGTTGAAGCCCTGCCACTAAATATTTATTAAGAACTTTCCATTTGCCAACACGGTGTCTGATCTGGGACTCTGACAATGAATAAGAACAAACAATATCCCTGCCTTCGAGTAGACAGACAGATGTTTTGAAAAGAACATTTCATAAACACTCTTAATTACTGTGTATGTATAAAGTACAGTAGATGCACAGAGTAGACTCCTAACCTAGCCTTTGGGGAGTGAGGAAGGTTTCCCAAAGGAAGAACTCTCTAAGCTAAGGCCTGAGAGATGAGGGAATAGCAGATGGAGGTAAGGGAAGAGCACTCTCACCAGAGGAAAACAGGGAGAAAGCATGGGACGTCTCAGTCTTGAAAGAAGTTCAGGGGGAATGGTGTCAAGTTGGAGAGGGGCTGGTTACAGTGTAGAAGGAGTTACGGGTAGAGTAAGAAGAATCCAGCTCCTAGTAGTCCTTGTAAGGCACATTAAAGATTTACACTTCCCTTTAAAATAATTGGAAATTGATTGTGATCAAGGGAGACATGTGGATTTGTGTTTTAGAACAATTGCACTGAGTGTCATGTAGAGGCAAGAGTAAAAGCAAGTGTTCTACTTAAGAGAGAGAATTCCTTTGCTTCCCTTTGCTGGATTTCCTGGCAACTCAAGGAATGCTGCTTATCCTCCCAGTTTCCTAGAGTCCATTATAAAAGCAGTTCCTATGGTATTTGCCTACATTTCAGGAGTCCCTGGGAACTGCCAGGGTGGAGGAAGCAGGAGAGGTAGAAAAACAAGAAAATACACCTTCCTGTAATCACTTTTATTGACAAAGGTATATTCCCAGGTCCAATTATATGTCACAATTTATACTCAAATGCATTCCCACATTTGTTTCTCCTCATTTTCGCTCCTCTCTGCTTTCTTCTCTCCTCCCCTCCTGCCCTATTTGGTTTTCTTCTTCACACACACAAATAGTCTGGTACACGTAGTTTTCAAGTAGAATTAGTAGCTGGAAGAAAGACTGCCAGCGAGTAGATTAATGAAAAGAGAAATTAGAGCTTCATGAAACTTAACAGATTATTAGGTGAGTGAGAAATGGAGAGGATAGGAGAGGCTCAGAGGACTGTAAAATGCTGATTCCTGGGAACACGTTTTGTATTTTTCTGTGCTTTATTTTCTGAAATTCTGCAAGAAATACAAAAAACACTTGCTTTGACAAATATTAGCCAACATAAATGTTAAAGATTTTCTAATTTCTTTTATATCCAGAGACAAACAGAACAGTAACAAAACTAAAAACAGGCAGTTGCCTTTGTATCCCCTAGAAAGTGCCACATACCCCAAAAGGTAAAGCAAACAAGAGCCACTCTTAAAATTACCTGAATGTTCTCAAAAACCCTAGAGTGCCTTATGTGCTAAGATGTCATTTTCCTGATGAGACATTATTTTTGAAAACTTTTTATCCTGTTAAATGCATGTTTACTGAAAAAAGTTTGGTAAACTGTGGGTATTGAAATCAACTTAATGGATCATAAAAAAACATTCCCATATAATAGGAAGTCCTGATATATATTATATATAGTTAGGGTAAATACTAGTGTCTGAATATAGGGGTGTCCTGGGTCATGATGTAAAATGTGTTTCTTATTATTGTTAGTGATGAAAACTATCTGAGAAAAAGGTGAATAAAGAATACACACAGCAGGGGCGCCTGGGTGGCTCAGTGGGTTAAGCCTCTGCCTTTGGCTTAGGTCGTGATCTCAGGGTCCTGGGATCAAGCCCCACATCAGGCTCTCTGCTCAGCAGGGAGCCTGCTTCCCCCCTCTCTCTCTTTCTGCCTCTCTGCCTACTGGTCTCTGTCAAATAAATAAATAAAATCTTTAAATACACACACACACACACACACACACACACACACACACACACAGCAAAGACAAAGGACAAAATAGAGTCACGCATGCTCTCACCACTCTGAAGTAGCCACTGTTAACATTTTGGTGTTTCTCTTACGTTTTCTGCTTATTCTATACCCAAAACAGATACGCTAAAAATAATTTCTGGCTTCAGTAGTTATCGCAGTAGAGCCTCCCTAACACCGTTCTTTTAGGTGACCTCTGTGTAAGTCATTTGCCTTCTGACATGGAGTTCTTCCATATCGCCTTTTAAGTTTCCTGGAGAGGAGTGTTCACAAATTGAGGTGTTCTAATCCTCTAGCAAACCAATAATTAGTTAGAAGTGGTTCTTACTGTCTTTTAGGTGATTTTCCTGTCCTGTAGCCTTGTTAGTTTCTGTTTTGAAAGCTCTTTGAGTGATTATCTTCCCATTACTAAGTAGTTACTTTAAGCAGTAGTTTCTTGCTTTACCAACTTCAGCCACCATTTACTGATTCCAAAGGGAATTAGTTCATTTGTAGCATTACATTTCTTCTTCCTTCTTCCCCTTCTGCAGTGTGATTTGGTGGTGGTGGTGGTTGGTTTTGGGGGCGGGTTCCTCTGTTGGATACCTTTGTATCTTTAAGTAATAGAAGGATACCTTTGCTTCTTGTTCTGTCAGCACCAGTAAGCGTCTCTTAACTCCTTTCTTTGTACCATTACTAAAGTATGCCCTTACCCTTCCTTTCATCCCTGATCCCTCCTTCTATTCATCATCTCTGTTTTGACTTTTATGAAGTCAAGCTTGAAAATAGTTTCCAGTTATCATCTCTGTTTTGACTTTTATGGAGTCAAGCTTGAAAATAGTTTCCAGTCTTTTACTCACTTTACATCTTCTCGACTTCTGAGTTTTATAATAGTAGTATTGGGTGGGAGATAAATACATGTAGTCCATCTATTGTCTTGAACCCCTCCCCGGTTTTCATTTTAATATCTTCTTATGTAAGGCACTCTCATGATATGAACATATTAAAGATTTGTTATTTTAAGCAAGAGAGTAAATAAGTTGATTTCTGAGAAGATTCTTGCAAGTTTTTGAAATTCTCTGTGGTGTTTTTTACTTTGCAGGTACGGAAAACTTTTTTCACCTTAGCATTTTGTGACTTTTGTCGAAAGCTGCTTTTCCAGGGTTTTCGCTGTCAAACATGTGGTTATAAATTTCACCAGCGTTGTAGTACAGAGGTCCCACTGATGTGTGTTAATTATGACCAACTTGAGTAAGTAATCAAAAAAGTCTCTTTTCTACCGACATTTTACTTTTCTTTATGTGAAACTAGTGTATCTTAGAGCCTGGGAACTTTCTGTCCAGTAGAGTTATGGGGAATTTAAAAAGGATGCCTGGAGAATATGCTGTAGTATAGCCATTACTGCTCTCCTGAATTGTAATTCTGATTAAGCTATACATCTCATTTATGTCTTAAACCCTCTTTTAATTAATAAAGATCCCTTGCCCATAGACATCATTTTGAGATGGTTTTTGGGAGGAGAGTGGGTGTGATTTCAATTAAGTTAACCATTGTATTTTTGGATCACAGATCGGGGTTCTGGTTCTATCACTATTTTGTAAATTATATGTATTCTCTCTCTCTCTTTCTCTCTCCTTCAACCTCCCCTGCCCAGTTTATTTAAAAGTAAGATATAAAATCTTTGTACCCAGTGTATCTCTTTCTAAAATTTCTATTTGCTTTATGCCGGAGTTTCTGTAATAGACTAGACTAAGTCTATCGTAATCTTTTTTGTTGTTGTTGCTGCTACTACTGCTAAGGTCTTTTTACTTTTCTCAATCACTTGAGCAAAGAGAATTCAGCTCTATAAAGTATGTTATAATGATGTAATCTGAGAGGGTAGATATATTTTCTTCTAATTCCTTAACCATACAGCATGATTTTTCCTCTCTAATATATAGAAATTCGCTGTATAGAGCAGTTAGTTTTAGATTATAAGCTTGCTTTTCAAAGTACAATGTAATTTTTTTTTTAATAAGCCTTCAGGCAAAAACACAACTAATTGAATTTAACAGTCATTTCTGAAAGTAGAATTTGATCCCAAATATTTCTGTTAACTCTATAATGTATTCTGGTGTATGAAGCTTCTGGGTTTTGCACAAGTTAGGTTTGTTTTGTTTTGTTTTTGTTTTTGCCTCACAGTTTGCTGTTTGTCTCCAAGTTCTTTGAACACCACCCAATACCACAGGAGGAGGCCTCCATAGCAGAGACTGCCCTTTCGTCCGGATCATCCCCTTCTGCTCCCCCCTCCGATTCTACTGGGTATGACTTGACTCCTGCTGTTCAATGACAGTGCTTTTTGAGCTAGTTTCTTTTGGATCTTTTGGTTAATTATAAACCTTTCGAACTACTTGGATTGTTAAATTAAGGATTTTTCTTCAGGTAACTAAAATAAGTTACAAATTCGTACATGCATTTGTTAAGAGTCCCTGCCTTGTGCTCATCACTTTATTAGGTAATATTAAATATAGAAGTATATGATCCCCGTTTAGAAAAGTAGCATTGACCAGTGAGACAATGGCAAACAATTTAAAAATTGTATATAATTATAGTCTACAGTTTCTCAGATGCTATGATATTTTAAACCATGTGAGGACATAAATATGATCATGTTTCCCGTAAACAGGAGAAAAGCGAGAGTAGTCAAAAATATTTAGTGAAGAAATGGGATTTGAACTGAACTTTGAAGAATTCTAGAATCTGAATGAATCCAGGGAATAAAAAGCGTGGTGGTGGGTTGGTGAGGGAGAAATAGCATAAACAAAGGGAATGGGGAGAAGGGATGGATATGTGTAAAGAAAAATATTAATAGTATTAGTTGTGGAAGATAAAGGTAAAACTGACTTTAAAGGTGATATAAAGCACCATATATTCAAGCTTCATAGGAGGGAAAAAAAAGATGATGATGAGTAGCAGATATTAGTGTTTTGGAGAATTTCTTACATAGGTCTGCTTTCTCTTTACCTTTTGGATTTGAGACAGAATAAATTATGCTGTATTTGGAAGCATATGTTTAAAAAAATGTCCCCACATACCATTCTGTTCTATAATATTCCAGAGATAATTAGTTAAGATCATGAATATTTATTGTCAGTTTGAACCCTACTTCCTTCCTCTCTTTACAATGTAATGCTATCTTTTCTACCTAAAGACAGAAAAAAATAAGTGGACAATCCTGAAACCTGTAATTTTACAAAGCCAACCTTTCTAGAGGTTTCATAGGCTAGAAAAATTAGCAAAAGATTTGTATTAAAGACTGGATGCTTTTATCTACTTTGGAACACTAGAAAATGCAGCCTTTTTTTTTTTTTTTTTTTTTTTTTTTTTTGGTCAGGTTATAACAGTTACCTGGTCTGTTGGAGTCCTTTTATTCCTACTGTCTCTATCGTTAGTTTTATAGTACCTGGGTCTTTCTTAGATCAAAGTGTTGTTATTGTTTGTTTTGGTTTTTAATTAATATTTTGGCTACGGCATTTACTCCTGGCAGGTCCCAGTTCTGTGAGCAGAGTTACAGAACACCACAATGAAATTAACATGGTCTTTCTGAAGGTTTATAATGGTAATGATGCAGACAGTTACCTTCCACTGAAAGGTTGCTATCTTAAAACTGAGAACCATTTGCTTATGCCACGAGTATTTTATTTATAACTAAACCAAAGTACATTCTGGTCTTGAGCAAATGATAAGAAAGGTGTTCTAACTTTTGTTTTCCTGATGCTTTTATGTCACAAGTGTCTGTATGTGCCTATGAAAAGATAGAAGCCAATCCTGTCTATACTGCTGTTCCTTTGCATTTTGTTAATAGTACTTATAACAACTATAGTGCTCATGAAATACATACAATAATGGATGTAACCAAGAAATATTGAAGTGATACATTGGCCAGTTTGTACCTCCATTTCTGCTTTTTAAAAATGCTATGGGATGTTTGAGTATTTGAAAAGTCAGTGTTTTAAAATTTGCATATTGCTGAACAGAAGTAGTCACTTTGCTTCAAAACTTTTAATACTCTTAAAAAAACTTTTAAGATTTCTAGATTGAAAAATGAGATATAAACTAACTGGTAATTTGCTGAAGGGTTTTAAAGGTAACATTTTTTCTCTTTTTAATCTAATACTGCTTTGAAGAGGTTTGCAGCAAAATAGATAGAGGTGTCGGGAGAAAACCAGTTTGCTGGCTCCCAACATATTTCATAGGGTATAAATCGTCTTGGTCCAGGTAAAGACATCCCAGTATGGAAACTGAATTTTATCAGTTCCCACAAATGATGAGAATTATTAGAGATAAACTGGTTTACAGTGACCGGAATTAGAAAAGACTAAATCAGAATTCCAGGTAAATTCATTTCCATGAGAAATATAGCTGTGTATAGACCAAAGTTCATATGTTGGATGGACCAGCACTCTGTCTGCTTTTAGAAGATATTTATGACAAACCAAATTATAATCCAAAGATTGCTTTTGTTAAGCATGGGATTAGTACATGACTCAGATGTTTAATGGTACCAGGACATAGCTACTTGCAGTTTTATCCAGAGTTATATATTTGCTGTCAGGGCTAGGAAGATTGACCTTATATGCCTTTTACTGGGTGGTGGTAGATACCAACTGTCAAATAGACTCTTTCTGAGTTTGTGTAATAGGCAAGATATCATCTCTTTCTAATATATCTGTTCTTCTCTTTAGGTAATAAAATCGCTCATATTAAATCCAGGTTTTGCTTTTCCTACTTCTGGACCAGTGCCCTTTGAATACATGTTCTGCTTTGTTATAAAACTACACATTGCAGTCAAAATCTTAATTTAGTGACTTTCAGGAATGACTTGCTATCATTTAGGCCTGTGCCAGATCAATTATATTAATTAGACTCCCTCTACAACTGTAGTTAATTCAAGCTCTTTCCACTTTTAAGTCCTAACTTAAACTAACTATGCTATTGACTTGAGACTTTAAATCAGCTATGGTTTTTTAAAAGTAGGTGCGTTTTCCAAAACTTTAAAAAAAAAAAAAAGTTTTGTCATTTTTACATTCTTATACCTGTTCCCCAAACACCTCAGCACAAGACATATGTTGGCTGCCTAAAACAAAGAGAGCCCTGTCACAAACTAAAAATTTCTCAGTAATTAATAGAGTAAAAAGGACAAGTGGAGCATGGTAACTTTTCTGAAGGCCAAATCCATCAGTTTTAGCCTGTAATTCTCATTGGGTGATACTAATTTTTTAAAGTACATAATCTTTTATTTTATTTCAGTTCTAAGTGGACTCCATTTATAAGAACAGATAAACTCAAAATTTCTTTCTCTGCCCTTTCTCTTCAGAGAGTCAAACTGTAAACTGGTGTGGTTCAGGTTTTGTTAACGTGCTTTATTCAGAACCTTTTAAAGATTTTATTTATTTATTTAACAGAGAGAGAGCGATCACAAGTAGAGAGGCAGGCAAAGAAAGAAAGGGAAGCAGGCTCCCTGCTGAGCAGAGAGCCCAATGCTGGGCTCGATCCCAGGACTCTGGGATCATGACCTGAGTCAGAGGCAGAGGCTTAACCCACTGAGCCACCCAGGCGCCCCTATTCAGAACCTTTAAAAAAAAAACAAAAAAACTTTTTGTCGTTGTTTGGCTTCTTTGGCCCTTCAAACCTCTGTCTATTCCTTTTGTACTATATTTTCTTCCGATTCCTCTCTAAACCCTGTCCACTCACAAAATGTGTTTGTATTCCTCCACATTGTCTTTCTGGCTATGTCTTAATAACCACTTATTACAGAGATTGCATAAAATGGGGTGGAATGATAACCAATCTCTATGGAGAGGCTGTTAGCATTGTGTCATTCATTGGTCTTCACGGAGCTCACTGAGACAACTGTACCTCCTCTATCATGTGATATCCCCCTCCCAATTCCTTGGCTATCCCTTCTGAGGGACCTAGACTCCTCACTGATGTTTACAATCTCTTTGCAAAACTTCAGTGTGCTCTGTGAGTGCCAGGTTCATTTCAGGGCCGTGAGATATCATAGAATTTGTTATTTATCTACAGTACCAAAATAGATCATTCTCTTACCTATTTTGATGATCTCATCAAAAAGCAATTTTTCAGGGACGCCTGAGTGGCTCAGTTGGTTGGGCAGCTGCCTTCGGCTCAGGTCATGATCCCAGCGTCCTGGGATCGAGTCCCACATCGGGCTCCTTGCTCATCAGGGAGCCTGCTTCTCCCTCTGCCTCTGCCTGCCATTCTGTCTGCCTGTGCTTGCTCTCTCTCCCTCTCTCTCTCTCTGACAAATAAACAAATAAAATCTTTAAAAAAAAAAAAAAGCAATTTGTTAAAAAGATTTTCTTTAATGCTTAACATGTGATTCTTTTTTGTTGCTCAGTTATTACATGGTAAAAAGTTTAAAATATGAGAGATAACACTATAAGGGTCATCTTTTGGATTTGCAAATGATCTTTTGCTATTGTTCAAGACTTTAATTCAATGCTATGTAGAGCAACAGATATATCTTTCAGGCCCTGAAATCCACAGGTGTATTTTCAAAATATTCGTAATTTCCTAATACTTTGCATAAAAATCTCATTTTAGTAACTTCAGCTGTCAGGAAAAGATAAAGGTAGAATAAAATAGCAGATACTATTCAGTCAGTCTCTAGTATCTAGGGATTTTTGTGTAACTTTAGAGAGTTCCTTTAGCTGAGTAACCACAGGTAATTTCTCACCATTTGTAGATTTCCCTGGAGTTTTTTGGATAAGAATCAGTTACCATTCATAGTCCCCAGAGGATCTGCTTGAGCCAAAGCAGCTTTGTCAGTATTAGCTGTAGGCATATATTAGTTTTTTTTAACCCAATTACTGCTAGGTTTTGAATGCTTTACAAGGAAATCTTTATATCATCCATTTTTTTAATGTTATTATCTCTGTAAAGTTGCTCTGAATCTTATCTTTCAATGACTTGATTTTTCCAGGCCCCAAATCCTCACCAGTCCGTCTCCTTCAAAATCCATTCCAATTCCACAGCCTTTCCGACCAGCAGATGAAGATCATCGAAATCAATTTGGACAACGAGACCGGTCCTCATCAGCTCCAAATGTGCATATAAACACAATAGAACCTGTCAATATTGATGTAAGTAATCCAGCATTGTTAGAACTAAAAAAAATTGGAGTGTATCTCTTTTTTGGTGCTATACTTGTAATATAGATCAGAAATGCATGTCAGCTATTATTATCGATAGACTTTTTCATGAATTACTGATCAGAAAAGCTTTGTCATCTTCTCTGATGGTATTAAATACTTAACTGGTGCCGCATTATGGAGTTGTTCTGATTTTTTTCCTTACGACATTGTTTCTGCAAAAATCTTATCTTCTTCGTTTGTTTAACAGATAGTCCCTTGGCCATTTTATGGTAACAAAATAGGAATACAACTGCAGATTTTCTATTAAGATCAATTTGAGATCTTTATCTAAATTTCTAAAAGTACAACTTTGAGTTAAATAACCCTTAAGAACTAATCATTACTTCATGTACAAGACACGCAAAACTACCTTTTACCTTCCTTACTTTTTTGACTATACCATTGTATTCCATCTCTCTATATATCATGAATATTTGCATTTTTTTGGTAAAGTTTCTCATTAGATTTTAATCTTTCGTTTTTAAAAACATATCTTCTCTTGTGTAATCATTGTATCAGTTATTTTAACCACCCTTTGGCTGGTCACTCTCGATGTTTTTACTTTTCCACTTTTATCTTATGCACTGTAACTTACCTTAGTTGCTTCTTCAATTAAATCTTCTTGGCGGCAGAAACCATTCCTAATATTAGCTCACTTGGCCCCTGTCTTAGAACTAAATGCATAAATGATCATCAAAAAAATGTTTGTTTCAGTAAAAGGGTAAGAATATGAAACAGGAAATTTCCCATATTTTAGACCAGGGATCAACAAACTTTTTCTTAAATGGCTAAATACTAAATACTTTGGCTTATGGGTCGTATGATCTCTAATGACAGCTGTTGAATTTTGTCATTGTAGTGTGAGAACAGCCAGATATAATACATTAGAAACAAATGGGTATGGCTTCATTTCCACAAAACTTTCTTTACAGGATAATCCGATAATTGAGTTACAGAAGATAATAATTTGCCCTTGCTACCTGAGCTGTAGTGGGCTGAGGATCCTGGTCTTAGAATTAGGAGTCTCTTCTCCCAGAATTTGTGCTTTCATAGAAAGAATGTAGGTTATCCTTAATCTCTGTAATAAGCAACAAAACACAAAACCCACCAAGCTTGTTTGCCTTGGAAAGTAATTTGTATTTTAAAAGGAAATTAAAATAAATAATAAAAATAATAAATTTTAAAAATGATAAAAATAAAAATAATAAAAATAAAAAGGAAGTTAAAACTGTTTCCCCAGGTAAACAGGGTATTAGAATTAGTGAGGTGATTACTAGTGTGTTAGAAGATGGGAATTTTTCTCATTTTACAGGTATTCCTTATGTGAGTCCTCATAGTTACGAGGTTGAGTAGAGAAGCAAAAAATTGTCCTAACAGGAAAATATTCACTTAGTAACAGACTACTTTAATATTAATCCCCCCACAAACATCCCTCCCCATCTAATACCAGTTTGCATTCCAGTCCCTTTACATTATTATCCAACATTTCAATGAAAACATAGTGCAGATTGATTGCAAATCTGCCCCCCCACAAAAAGGAAAGATTTTAAAGCTTTTATGAAGACAGTGAAAAAGGACTTTGAAGAACTACTGAAATTATGAAAAGCCACTGAGAAATAAGGAATTCAGTAGAAATAAATTAGTCCAGTTAACAATAGAAAAGATGCAGTGAAATGACAATATAATAGGCTCTTCAAATGAAAATTATTTAAGTATCAAAGGATTGATAGAGGCCCTTCAGGGAATTGATGAAGCCCTCTAAAATTTTTATAAAGATTTATTTATTTATTTTAGAAAAAGAGAGCATGAGCAGGTGGAGGGGCAGAGGCAGAGGGAGAGAACCCTCAAGCAAATTTCCTGCTGAGTGTAGAGCCCAACACAGGGCTCCATCTCAGGACCCTGAGATCATAACCTGAGCCAAAACCAAGAGTTAGCCGTTTAACTGAGTCACCCAGGTGTGCCTACAATTTTTATAAAAATGATTATGCTTGTGATGTAAAAGGTGAATATGACATTGAGGATTTTAGTTCGTGCTATCACAACTTTTGTATTAAGAACAACAACAGCAAAAAAACCTTGATGTCTAAGAATTAGCATTTGAAATTATAACTTAAAGTTTGCTGGGGCACCTGGGTGGCTCAGTTAGTTGCATGGCCGACTCTTGATTTCAGCTGAGGTCATGATCTCTGTTTCCTGGGATCAAACCCTGCATTGGGCTCAGTACTCAGTGTAGATTCTGCTTCAGGATTCTCTCTGTCCCTCTTCCTTTCCCCCACCTTCTTTCTCTCAAATAAATAAATAAATAAATCCTCAAAAAAACAAAAACAAAAACAAAAACAAAATTTATTAATGTAAAAGTAAAACTTTATTACAGATTTTAATTTCATTTTTCAAGATAAATTTCTAAATTCTGGACTTTGTTCCCACTTTTTTTTTTTTTTTTTTTTTTGGAGATTTCATTTATTTATTTGACAGAGAAAGAGTTCACAAGTAGGCAGAAAGGCAGGTAGAGAGAGAGGGGGAAGCAGCTCCTTGCTAAGTAGAGAGCCCAATGTGGGACTTGATCCCAGGACCCTGAGATGATGACCTGAGCTGAAGGCAGAGGCTTAACCAACTGAGCCACCAAGGCGCCCCTCCCACTTTTTACTTTGAAATTTTTTCTCTATTTTTATTGGATTCATTTTAAGTGGCCTTTTCCTAATACCAATTTTTCTCAACTAATAAAGTCTTCCTTTATCTAACTAGACCTGAATACAAAGGAAGAAAAAAGTAGGAGAGGGAAATATGGGAATAATGAGATTGTGAAATAAGAAATCAAATCTTGGGGCACCTGGATGGCTCAGTCATTAAGCATCTGCCTGTGGCTCAGGTCTTGATCCCAGGATCAAGCCCTGCCTCAGGCTCCCTGCTCAAGGGGAACCCTGGTCCCTCTCCCACTCCCCCTGCTTGTGTTCCCTATTGCTGTCTCTTTCTCTCTCTGTCAAATAAATAAAATCTTTAAAACAAATAAAATCTTCTCAGGTCTGTTCTCATGATATTCAAAATTATAGCCATTTTTACTTTCAGTACTAACATCCTTTTAGACTATTACCCTCTGGACTTTTTTACATCTCTGTCATCATCTGTTTCCTTGTTCGAAAACTTTGACTTCTCACTGATTATAAGATAATGTATAAATTCTTTAGCATTTTCATTCAATTCAAGTCATTTCATTCAGCTCCAATCATCATTTATCATTTATCATTCTAGTAAACAAGATTGTTTTGACTTGTTTTTGACATACTTGACAGTACTGACTCTGAGAGAGGCAGTATGACAGAATTGGGAATTAAGGATGAATTAGCACAATCTTTGACCTCAAAGAAGTTACAGTCTAGTGGGTGAATCAGACATATAAATAAAGAGACATGAAGAAGAGGGTAATAAACTCTTAACTTGTTGTGTATAAGAGTATTTAACAGAGAAAGGGTAACATTTAGATCACATTGTAAAAGGTGAATGTGTAGGAGTTGATTAAGGACGCTTGGTGGGGGTTTTAGAAGAAAGGACAGTTGTTAAGGACATGGTACGTGCAAAAGTATGGAAGTATCTTTGCATGGGATGTAATTAATAGTTGATATTGTAGGAGTTTAGGGCTTAGAAGAAGGGTGGGGAATGGTAGAAGACAAAACTAGGTAGGTAGAGTCCATACTGAAAGGCGTTGTGTCTTACTTTAAGGTCTCTGTAGGAGTTGGTAGTAGGGAGTTCGAAAAATTTTGAGTGGGAGAGAAAGTGCTCAGCTCTATATTCTGGAAGAATCTTTTGAATTCATGAGAGATTTGTAGGCAAGACTGTTAGGAATGATATTGAAAATGCCTACTGTTTATGAACGCTTACTTTATGGCAAGTAGTGTACTAAGTGCTTTGCATAAATTTTCTTATTCTGTCCCGATAAATACTCATGGGTTAAGTACTATTTTTATTCTTATTTTACTGTTGAGAAAATTAGATTTGGGGAGGTTAAGAAATGTCTCAAGATCACATCACTGATAAATTATTGAAATGGAGTATAAAACCTGCTCTTTCCTGCTTATGCTTAACCACTGTTCCATAAAGTAATAGAAGAAAGAGGTGAAAGAGATGAGAGGTGGAAGATAATACCAAGATTTCTCTGGCTTGGGTGAATAGATGGTATTCATTCCATACATTAGGATAGGAAATACCAAAGGAAAAAGAACAGGACTTGTATAAATGAAAATGGTAACTATTATTTTGAACATACTGACATTAAGATGTCTAAGGGACTTCACTGGTTTAGAAGTCCAGTAGCAGTTAAATATAAAGACCTTGAGTAGAGATACAGATTTTGGAGTATTTGTCAGTTAAAACCGTGAGTGTAAATATTACTCAAGGAGTATATGTAAATTGCCAAAAGGATAGAATATGCGGCCCCATTGAATATTACTAACGTTTGAGGTCCAGGCAGAGACTTTGGTTCTGTGTCTCTTTTGTGGGCTGCTCTTCCTAATTTTAACTTCATATGAGTAAGAGTAAGTAGTGTTGCAGAAGCCAAAGGGAGAAAAGGGACTTCAAGAATGCTGAAGTAGTTGATGTTAGTCGCCAGTGAGACTCAAATGTGAGAATGACTGAAAATGACTGTTGGACTATGTCATTTTGTCATTTTGATTTCATTGAGAACTGTTTGAGAGGGCTGGTGGGGGAGAGCAAGGCAGGCAAAGATGTGAGTTAAGTGTCAGTTTTGAGAAGCTTGGCTGTAAAGGAATTAACAAAGGTGCCATAGATTAAAGCAGGGTTGCGGGACAGTTGTTTTTAATGTGAGAATCTTTTTTTTAAAGGTTTTATTTATTTATTTGACAGAGACACAGCAAGAGAGGGAACCCAAGCAGGGGGAGCGGGAGAGGGAGAAGCAGGCCTCCCACCGAGGAGGGAGCCTGGTGCGGGGCTGAATCCCAGGACCCTGGGATCATGACCTGAGCCAAAGGCAGATGCTTAACGACTGAGCCACCCAGGTACCCCTTAATGTGAGATTTGTAACTTGAGGGAAAAAAGCAAGTGAAGTGTGAGAGATTGAAAATAACAAGATATGGAATAATTGATATAGTAAAGTTCCTTTAATGTGGAAACAATGTTCCTCAGAGGCTATGAGGAATTAAAGAAGAACATAGCTAGAGCTCTGTAGCTCTTTACAGGCTGTATGATCTTGGGCACATGACTTAACCTTGAAGCTAGCACTTTCTACCTCTTACAGTGGATTGAAAATTCTTATTGTGCCTTGCACATAGTAAGAATTCAGAAATTGTAGCTAACATTACCGTGCAAATATTCATAAATATAGGGGCAAAACAGAATGTTCTCTGATGGCTTCTGTTTTCTCTATCATGCTCAAGGGAAAAAATAATAAGAAAGGAACTACAGGAGATGAGAAAGAATTTGAAAGAGCCAGTATTGGAATAATAGAAGATCCTCTTTCACCTAGAACAAATAAAAAGGTTGTCAAAGAATTTTAAGAACAGATAGAAAAGTAGAAGTTTATGGTGCAGGAAGAGTGGAAAAAGCCAAAATTGGCTGATCCCTGGTTATGGGGAGTCACCAGGCTGGTGTAGCAAAAAGGAAAGCAATGTGGCCTTTCTGCCTTTGTCTCATTCTTTCTGTCCAATGGGTCCTCTGGTTCCCGCCCCCCTACATTCCTGTCTATCCCTCAGACCCCAAATAATAGCTCATCTCTTGAAATGCTTCACCAGTGATAAGGTCTTACAGTTATTTATCCTTTGAACTTGTATAGCACTGAGGCACCTGGGTGGCTCAGTCAGTTAAGCATCTGCCTTGGGCTCAGGTCATGATCCCAGGATCCTTGGATCTAGCCCTGTGTCGGGCTCTCCGCTCCATGGGAAGCCTGCTTCTTCCTCTCCCTCTGCCTGCTGATCCCCACTGCCTGTGCTCTCTCTCTGTCAAATACATAAGTAGAATCTTTAAAAGAAAAATCTTTCACCCATACTATTTGTTTGGCAGTTAACTAAACCTCTTTGGCACCTCTTTTTGTTTTCTTAAGCTATTCATTTATTATTTAACTTCCATGTTTGTATGTCTTTCTTCCACTTAGATTACAAACTCTCTCAAGAACACAAAGTTAGTGACACCGCTAGGATTTTGTATTTATTGGTAGCCACACAACCCCTAATGCCTAGCACCTTGTTTGCCAAATATATAAGTATTTGTTGGTTATTCTGTAGAAGATGTTGAAGGCTTTATGTAATACATGATAGAAATGCATCTGTGGAATTTACTCTAGGTCTTAATCTATAAACAGAAAGCCACCTCTTTGCAAAGATCCTTTGAGCCTGTTTAGAGACATTTGGGGCCATTCGATCCTTCATATTTAAGTTAAACTGGATAAAAAATGAAGTTCTGCCTGTAGGGTCCAAGCAATGCTAGTAAACTTTTCGCTCCCCACCCCCAATATTGTCTGTTGTAAAAAAGCTGTGTTTTAATCATAAAGACAGATTTTGGCAAAACCCTTGTTTGAACCATTTTGATTTTCTCCCTTCTCATGTTTCCTTACACATCTGTATTTTTATAATTGTGATCCATGTACATTTAATTTTTTATCATATGGTAAACATGTTTCATGATACAAGCTTCATAATTATTTCAGTAGCTGCATAATACTTACTAAATTGATGTGCCATAATTTACTCAACCCAAATGTCAGTATGTCTATAATAGGGAAATAATTATTTCTGACTTTTTAAGTATGATGGATAATGCTGCACTGGACATCCTTGTGCATATCATTTTTTCTTCTGAATTATTTCCTTAGGAAAAATTCCCAGAAGTGGAATTACAGGATCAAAGGGTATGAACATTTTATGGCTCTTAACATGTGCCGTTAGAATTTTTTTTAAGAAGTGACACAGCCATTGGTTTTGAATAGCCTGAACTGGATTTCAGCATTTGATCAGGACTAATAATCCCTTCAATATAGGGTTAGTTTGGTAGGTGCTTCCAAATGTTAATCAGGTTCACCAGCTATTTTCATATTCTTTCTGTTTTGTGAAGTCATTAGAAGATAGGTATTATTTTGAATTAACCTTTCTATTAATGGTTAGTGAAAAGTTGAGTGTTGCTATTACTTTCTTACCATATTCTTTGAATAAATATCCATTACTGTTTATTTGTAGGACTTGATTAGAGACCAAGGGTTTCGTAGTGACGGAGGTAAGTAGTGATTTCCATTTAAAAAAAAAAAAAAAAAAACCTCAGGGAAAAATGCAATTGCTTTGCTGCTTGTCTCCTTTATATTTGCTTCTATCATGAAACACAGACACAGAGAAAAATGTGTAGAGAAAGCCCCAGATATTTTTTGCTTTACTTTATTATTTGTCATTTATATCTAATACAATATTAACTGATTTATGAGTAGAGAAAAAGAGGACATAAAAGGGAGTCTTAAATGTATTATCCACAATTTTAAAATCATCAAAGAGAGGGTCTTAACTATTTTACCCACTACTGGTTTCTAACCATCTCCAAAACTCGAGATGCTAAATTTCCTTTGGAAGCCTCCACTAATACCTCTACTTGTTAATGATTGAGCTTAGAATCAGTTAAAACTTGATTTTCCTTAATCATTCTTAGGGAAAATCCCTTAGGTTGCCTGTCACAACTTCTCAGTTTGATAGAATTGTCAGCCTCTTCTCTTCAGGTTTCTAGAAGGATTCGAAATGTACATAATATAGAATGGACCCTAAGAATGGACCCTAAATCCTGTTGTCCTCTTATTCATCCAGTAAATAAAATGAACACTTGAGTTGAGATTTCTTAGCAGAATTTTCATCAAATATTCACTCTAGCACTCTCTGAAAACTGGGGACATAAAACATTGCTTAAGAAAGTACTTTTAAAGTAAGATTTTGCCCCATATAAGGTTTTCCCAAAAATGATATTTGAAACTGTCTTAAAGATTTCTTCCAGGTGGTCCTCCATGCTTGCTTTTTCAGCTGTCTTCTGTCTAATAAAGAAGACTTGGCAAAACCTGTTTATCTTGTTGAGAGTCAGTCTCTTCACTGTGACCTGCTTTATCTTGAAAATATCTAAGCCCAGACTTAAAGATATTTTATATTGAATAAACGTTGTATAAAAAAGTTGTGGTTTTTTTCCATTTGTTATTCTGTGAACCTGCCAATTAATGTTGCTGCAAGTTTGACTTTCATATGTCTTAATGACTGTGGCTTTTGATAATTTTGCCCAATACATCCAGCATTTAAATGTTGCCATCATGTTAGCATCACAGAGTTAACTTAGTCATACAAACTGCCTGCCTAGTAGCAAAAATCAAATGGCATTTCTTGTCCTTGTTATGAGTCACTTTATAAAAAGTCATTGGGATTTTATGAAAACAAGCAGAAATTTTTAGACATCCAGAATTACTTTGTGAAGCAGGCTTCAGCTCATTTATTCCCGTGACTTCTTTCATTTCTTCTTTGTGTCTGTCTTCCTGTGTTTGCCTGCCCCTCTCTTTCTCTTCTAACAGCCCCTTTGAACGAGCTGATGCGCTGTCTTCGGAAATGCCAATCCCGGACTCCCAGTCCCCTCCTACATTCTGTCCCCAGTGAAATAGTGTTTGATTTTGAGCCTGGCCCAGTGTTCAGAGGTAGTTGGGCTCTTCTTTCTTGTTTTCACCCAAAGCAAACTAAATATAAACTACAGACACTGTTTGTGCCTCACCCTCACAGCGTGTGTTTGTAAGTGTGAGAGTTTTCAGTACTAAATTTCTGCTTGGCCTGGCTGGAATGCTCTGAATGTGCCTCACACATAACTCACTACCACAAGCTTTCTGTATGCTGTCCGTCATAAATTTCTAAAAGCAAGAAAATTCTGTGCTGAGATGTCCATCTTGTTTTTTGTTATTTCACTTAGTTTTTGCTCTTGGTAACTTTACTTAAACTCAGTGGGTTGCAATAAATAATATATGCTGGGGCAGGGGTGTCCTTCAATTTGAATTACTTTTATTTTAATCCATTTAGGCAGTAGCCTTTATGACTATTAATATTTGTTATCAATTTGTGTGGTTTTTAAAAAAGTAAAAATGGAAATTCCAATTATGAGATTTTGCTAGACTTCTGGCTTTATTTTTCTGTAAGAGCAGTATTCTTTTTTTAAATGTAGGACATGTACATTTTATATTAAAGGTAGGGAGCCTTAAAAAAGGTCTATAATATATTTGGGGTACTTTAGCATACTTTAGAAAATATGAGGATTGACGGTCTCACTTATACCCTAATATGAGGGGGAAAGCTAATAGTATAATTGCACTCTCAATTTTTAAATATTTAAGTCAAAATTCAGACAGATATCTTGCTGTAGATATTTTTAAAGAATTCCATTTACTGCCTTTGCTACTTTCTTTTACTTATTCTGAATTTAGTGGTGGTGTTTCAGATTTTTGCTCTCCACCTATTGCTCATAAAATCCACAGAATGGGCTAGAAGTCCTGCCTGAGTGCTGAGGAGTGTGACCGAAATAAGTAGTTGAGTGCCATCCTCAGTAGATAGGAGTGTGAGGCCTGAGCAGCAGTTAAGGCTTTAGGATGTTGAAAGTTACCAGTGAAAATGATTATCCTCTAGTTACAGACATTCCAGATGCCATTTTCTTTTAAAAAATTGCAAGTTAGATCATGGAAATTCTATGTGATGACATGTGTGATATAGTAATGATGAAATTCTATAGTTTTAAGATTGAGATGTATGCACTGGTGTATCCTTATTCTTTGAAAGATAGTGACACCTCCCTACCTCCAAATAGTAATTTTCTTAAAAAAAAAAAAAAAAGAAAGAAAGAAAAGAAAAGATAAGATTCTCTGGAAATCTTTTTGTTCTGTATATGCAAATATTATTGGACATCTCAGTTCTACTTAGCTATACTTAGGCCCTGCTAGGAGTCATTGGCCTGAACCCCTCTAAACCCAGTAGATGAACTTGAGATTTTTGCTTAGCATTTGGAAAAGGATGTGGCCCTGCCCCCTGAGTCTACTTTCAGTGTATCTGTTGGGCTCACTTGGTTGATAGGATATTTCCATTTGTAGCAACTTGGCCAAGAGGCCATAGCATGCACTTTGTTCTCACGCTGTACAGGTAGCAATTTTTCAAAAAATCTTGAGAAACCTGTTCGGGTTTGTTTACATTAATTAATTAATTAATTTACATTAGTTTGTTATGCGGGTAACAAATGATCTTTGTTTAGTAGACTAGGAATCCAGGAACCAATGAACTCACCAATATTTACAACTAAGAGTTAAATAGTATAGTTAAACATAGGATTTTTAAAGTTTTAGTGGCTAAAATGATAGAGCCAGATACTCTTAACATTAAGGCCATTATTATAGTATGTTTCCTTTTGGGAGTTTCCATCTGTTTTTATATTGATTGGCTATAGAGGGTAACATAAAATAGTTACAGAGTTTTACATATATATAAGCTTTTAAATTGATTTTACTTTTTTAATCATCAAAGAAACCAAAACTTGGGAGTATTGTTGTAGTATTGAACTCTTATTTTAGAAGGGTAATTTTTTTTTCTGGACTCTGTACCAATAAGCAAAGTTTTTATCTGTAATCAGATGTTTTAAGAGTCATTAAATTAAAAAAGAAAAGTCATTAAATTAGCCAGAAAACTTAAAGAAATGGTAGTGCAAATCACCAAATGAGGCTCTTTTTTGGCTGTCATTTCCAAAAGGTGTATATTTAAAGATCTGCTGCATTTTCAAAAGAAGTCTAAATTTCTCCCCAGCCTCTGCCCCCAATAAATTAATATACTTGATCCTCCTTTAATAGATGTATTTTTCGTTTCACTAACTTAGGATCAACCACTGGTTTGTCTGCCACCCCCCCTGCCTCATTGCCTGGCTCACTCACTAATGTGAAAGCATTACAGAAATCTCCAGGACCTCAGCGGGAAAGGAAATCATCTTCATCCTCAGAAGATAGGAATCGAATGGTAAGAATATATGATATCTTTTTTTCCTCTAAGTTCTTTTGTTTTAGAAGTCATAGCTAAATGTAATACCACCTTTTAGACTATATGATATATAGTAATGTATGATATGATATGTCAATATGTGACACAGAATTCCCTTAATGAAATAAATATAATTATTATATATAATCCTGTAAGTTTTCTGCTTAAAGGATTCCTATACACTGATTGTTGCTCTCTCTTTTTTGTTTGCTTTGGCTTGACTTCTGCACAAATTTTATCAAGAAAACACTTGGTAGACGGGATTCAAGTGATGATTGGGAGATTCCTGATGGGCAGATCACAGTGGGACAGAGAATCGGATCCGGGTCATTTGGGACAGTCTACAAGGGAAAGTGGCATGGTATGTATCTAATACAGTTGCATACAAGTTAAAACAGGACGTGTTTAACATTTCAATAGAAAAATATCAAAGGGAATATTTACTGGTTGCAACATTAAGCTATTTTATTCAGATTCAAGAGTCCTCCAAAGGGTTTCTTAAGAAACTATGGGAAATAAAAACTGGATTCCCAGCAACCAGGACTCATTAGATTTTAAAGATGACAGTTCTCTAGGAGAGCTGTACCTCGAGATTTTTTTCTTTTTGAAGTCTTTTTGCTGGTTTTCTTTGTAGTATAAATCACAAATAAACATTAAAAGCCTACTTCCCAAAGGAGGAAATAGCCAGTAAACATATAAAAATGTTTAGCCTCTCTAGTTATCAAAGAATTACAAAATCAAAAACCAGAAATCATTATTTGCTTCTCAAGTGAACAGATTCTTTTTTTTTTTAATTGATCATGTTTATTGCTATGATTGTGACACTGCTAGTAGGAAAATAAATTGTTACAAATTTTCTGGAGGGCAGTTTGTCAGTATGTATGTTGAGCTAACAATTCCATTTTTAGAACTACAACTAACTGAACAGAAACAAATGTATGTACAAGTATATTCATTAGAGACTATTATATTAATGAAAAATGGAAATAAACTTACCTGTTCATTAATAGAGGACAGGATGAATTGATAATCTCCATATATGATTATATAGGCATGAAATAGTGTGATCTTTATTTGTTGATTCAGAGAGGTGTCCATGGTATATTGAATTTTACAAAGCAGCATGTATAATACTTCATATTATGATACTGCCTACCAATAAATATAACATAACATAAAATTAAAAATGACCATCAGGGGCACCTGGGTGGCTCAGTGGGTTAAAGCCTCTGCCTTTGGCTCAGGTCATGATCCTGGGGTCCTGAGATCAAGCCCCACATCGGACTCTTTGCTCAGCAGGGAGCCTGCTTCCTCCTCTCTCTCTGCCTGCCTCTCTGCCTACTTATGATCTCTGTCCGTCAAATAAATAAATAAAATCTTAAAAAAAAACAACCCATCAGTATTTTACTATGTATCTTTTTAGGTTATCTTTTCATGTGTATTCATAAATGTTCACATTGCATACATATAAAAGCCTGATATGATGTATTATCAGTATGTTAACAAAGATCATTTCTGAGTGACAGATTATCAGAGATTTTAATTTTTTTATGTTCTCAAAATATTTTTTCATGGGCGGCCTGGGTAGCTCAGTTGTTAAGTGTCTGCCTTTGGCTCGGGTCATGGTCCCAGGGTCCTGGGATCAAGTCCTGCATCAGGCTCCCTGCTCAGTGGGAAGCCTGCTTCTCACTTTCCCACTCCTCCTGCTTATATTCCCTCTTTCCGTGTCTCTTTCTGTCAAATAAATAGAGTCTTTTAAAAAATTTTTTTCACTATATTACTTTGGTAATCAGGAAAAATCAATAATTATATCAAAGTATAGTATATCTGCAAAACAGTGCAAGATTCATCTGTATTATTGTGTGTAGTTGTAAGCCATCCTCTGTGTAGTATTGATTATGTGCCTATAACCATGATTTCTTTTTCGAACTCTACTGTATGATGAGCATTTGAATAGTTTCCAATTTGAGGCTATTACAAGTACTGCTGCTGTGAATATTCTTCGTACATGTTGTTTGGTGAACATATGTTTCATTTTTGCTGGGTGTATACCTAGGAAAGAATTGTGGGACCACTGGATATACATATGTTCAATTTTAGTAGATGTTTCAAGTGGTTGTACCATTTTACACATCCACTGGCAATGTGTAAGAGTTCTGCCTGTTTCACATGAAATTTTTCTTTAATTATAATTTAAATAATTTTCCTAAGCGAAAGAATGCGATCAGTGGATTTGAAAAACATGTTAAGTACTCTGATAAAGAAATTTTGCGGTTTTCTCTTTCAGGCAAACTTCACTGGGACTGTCATCGGTAGTTTCAACATTCAGTTAATAAAAGCATCTAGTTTAATATTGTTAAATAACTAGGAAAATACCATGGGTACTTAATTGGTTAAACTAAATTTCCAGGGGAAAAACAATGTTGGCCCTTTTTCTGGATTGGTTTTTTGTTTGTTTGTTTGTTTGTTTGTTTGTTTGTTTTTTAAAGATTTTATTTATTTATTTGACAGAGAGAGAGAGAGAGAGAGTGAGAGAAGGAGCACAAGGAGAGGGAGTGAGAGAGGGAGAAGCAGGCTTCCTGCCGAGCAGGGAGCCTGATGCGGGGCTCTATCCCAGGACCCTGGGATCATGACCTAAGCCTAAGGCAGATGCTTAACAACTGAGCCACACAGGCGCCCCTGCATTGGTTTTTTGAAATACTAATATAGGAATTTCGTTCCCTTAGTTTTTATCCTTAGAAAAGTAATGCATTTTGGGAGGTTGAGATATCATTGTTTGCTCTTTAATAATGGTATGGAAATAAAGCCATGGTAATTAGTGGAAAATACCCAACAGGGTTTTTTTATATATATATATATATATTTTAAGTTTAAAAAAATGGAATGACATTTGGAATGACCATTCTTTTTTAGGTGATGTGGCAGTGAAAATGTTGAATGTGACAGCGCCCACACCTCAGCAGTTACAGGCCTTCAAAAATGAAGTAGGAGTACTCAGGTGAGCATGTGTGAATTACTCTTTTCCAGAGAAGTTACCTTCATCTTCTCTTTCCCAGTGACAGCTGATGGTGGCTTTACAGTTTTACTAGAAGTGAGTAAAATGGAGTTTGTCTGAGTATATTTTGTCTTTATATTCTTCAAGTGGTATACAATGTTATGTGGTATAAATGATGGAAAAATTCATCCTAGACTGAATTAATAGAAATAAAATATTCTGTTCATGGGAAATTATATCACCACTTAGCAAAATAATACTCTCAAAATTCTAAATTTATAGAACACATTTAAAGATTGTATCAACCATGGAACTTGAGGGTAATTAACAAACTAAAGTATATCCAGGCAAGGACAACTTAGACGAGGAGTATTCTGGTACTATAACTTAGGGGAAAATCAATTAACAGAACTCAGGGTATTTGGGTCCATTGAAAGCCATTATTTTCAAGAGGGTACAAACTTACTCTATTTTATTCCAGAGAGCAGAAAAGGAAAGCCAGTGCTGGAAGTTGTAGGGAAATGATTTTTTCTCAACCCCAAAGAATTCTAAGACTAGAATCACTTAAGAAACAAAAAAAAGTGGGGGAGTGGTGAAGGAAATAAGCTACAATCTCAGTGATGAACTTCACATAATTTAAGGTATTTAAGCAACCTCCAGTTGCCTGTCTGAAGTATATTAAAATTTAAGGCCTTTCTGAAAGGGGTATGATGTTAGACTAGACGATTCCTAAAGTCATTTCTTAATTTATCCTTCCATTGTCCTTTTTTTTTTTTTTAAGATTTATTTATTTATTTTAGAGAGCAGGTGTGTGCGCATACACGAGTGGAAGGAGGGGCAGAGGGAGAGAATCTCAAGCAGACTTCCCACTGAGCGAGGAATCCACTGAGCATAGAGTAGGAGGTGGGGCTCCATCTCACCACCCTGAGATCATGACCTGAGCCAAAACCAAGAGTCGAATGCTTAACCGACTGAGCTACCCAAGCACCCCTCTGTTGTCTTTTTTAAAATACTTTTTTCTGACATCATCTTACTGATAATTAGTCTGTTTTGGGACTTTTTAAAGATTTCCTGAAGTTTATCAACCTTTAGTATTTACTGACATTTTTCCTTTTACAGGAAAACTCGACATGTGAACATCCTACTTTTCATGGGCTATTCAACAAAGCCCCAACTAGCTATTGTTACCCAGTGGTGTGAGGGCTCCAGCTTATATCACCATCTCCACATCATCGAGACCAAATTTGAGATGATCAAGCTTATAGATATTGCACGGCAGACTGCGCAGGGCATGGAGTAAGTTCCATTCTGTTAAATCTCTTATAAAATATTTTTGAGACCACTGATGGTATTTTAAAGGCTTTAGCTAATACTCTTTTGGGTTCCTTTTTAAATTACTATCTGGTAACAAATGGACACTTTTAACTAATATCTAACCATGTGATATTAAGAAAGAGTATCTCTAGTACAGTCTTCAAAAACTGTCTTCAAGTATTTGATAGCAAATACATGACTGCAAATTTATCTTTAGCATGCAGTGGTTTAGCAGTAGAGGTTCAGAAAACAAAACAGGCCAAAAAACCCAAAAACAAAACAAAAAACCCTACTGAAAAGTCATTAACAGTTACTGAAGTGTACAAAATGATTGTTAAGTTACCCTTTCAAATTATTTTCTCCATATACCCATATTTATCTTTACGAAATGTTCATCTGAGTGAAATAAATTTAAATGAAAATCTGCATTCTGACCCTTTTTGGGGATTTCAAGCTGAGTCGTTCATATCCATTGAATTTTGCTATGTAATTCAAAAGATCAAAGGTTATTTGAATAGAATTTATCATCAATCAAAATAGGGAACCAACTGGGAAGGATAAATTTTGAAAGCATTTAGATGAATTTTAAATGGGTAAGATACAAGTTTGAAAGCTCTATGGGTAGTTTAAAAGTATGTATGTATCTTAAATTTACATTTTATAGTATACAAATGGCTTTCACATGCATTGATCCTTATGTCATTTAATCTTTATAATGCTTTTATAAAGTACATATTTTTATTTGCTTCTATAGATAAGGAAATTCGGACTTTTAAATGACTGTCTAAGGCTACACGTTTAATAAGCAGCAGCAAAGGTGTTTAATTCAGAATCCTACTCCCAAGCCATTATTCTTTCCCCATATTCACTATGCTTCTTTTACATTTTAAAATTAGAATAAACGGGTAAAAGTGTATTTGTGTACTGCTACTAGGGTCATGACTCAAGATCACAGAGCAAATAAGCATAAGACCAGGACTCAAAATCAGATCTGGCTTTTACGTCTTCCCACTGAATTATCACCCTCTTTGTGTCCAAACTAGGCAGTATGTCTGTAATTTGGATTGCTTACAAGCCTGTGTTCAACCAAAATGCTTATTGCAGCAAATGATAACCTATTCAGTAACAGTCCCACTTATCCACTAGACTTAAAACAATTTCAGCCTCTCATAGAAGTTAGAATCTGAGTCTGTTCAAATCTGAAAGGTATATTAAAGTCTTGTAGAGAGTAAACCATGGCAAAAATAGTAAACATTGATAGAAAAAAAAGCTTATTCTGCTCCCATCCCAACAGTCCCTTTGCTGTTTCTTTAGCAAGCCAAGCCTGCTGCCTCCTTATAGCCTTTGTACCTGTTATTTTGCTCTTTGGGGTACTTAGTCCACAAATATCCATAGAGCTTCTTCCTTCTGTCTCTATTCAGACAGCACCTTTTAAAAGAAAACTTCTCAGGGCACCTGGGTGGTTCAGCCGGTGAAGCATCTGACTCTTGATCTCAGCTCAGATATTGACCTCAGGGTCTTAAGTTCAAGCCCCATGCTGGGCTCCACACTGGGCGAGGAGCCTACTTTAAAAAAATAAAAAATAAAAGAAGCCTTCTGTCATCACCTTATATAACTAGTGTTCCTACCCCACCTATGTCATTTATTTACTTCCCATTTTGTTTTACGACCTAGCTCTATATGACATAGTTGTTTATTGTCTGTCACCCCTACTAGCATAAAAGCTTTATGAGATGAGAGATGAGATGAGATGAGAGACTTTGATTTGCTCATTGTTTTATCCCTAATGCCTAGGACAGGGCCTGGCCTATAATAGATACTCAATACATATTTGTTAAATGAAAGAATGATTGCATATATTATTGATAGATTTACCTTCTGGAAGAGAGAGAGGCCAAATCTTTCTCATATCAAAACAGAAGTGTTAGGGCGCCTTTGTGGCTCATTTGGTTAAGTGTCTGCACATCATGTGGGATCGAGCCCCGTGTTGGGCTCCCTGCTCAGCGGGGAGTCTACTTCTCCCTATGCTCCTGCCCCTCCTCATGCTCTATCTCTATCAAATAAAATCTTAAAAATTTTTTTAAAAAATCAAGGAAAGGGAGAATAGTCAAAGAGTAATAAAAGAATAACAAAGGGGAAAGGCTTTTGCTATACACAGAAGCAACAAAAAATAGTATCGGAAATTGTGATTGGAGGTGGGGGGCGCCTGGTGGCTCAGGGGGTTAAAGCCTCTGTCTTTGGCTCAGGTCATGGTCTCAGGGTCCTGGGATCGAGCCCCACATCGGGCTCTCTGCTCAGCATGGAGCCTGCTTTCCTCCTCTCTCTCTGTGTGCCTCTCTGCCTGCTCGTGATTTCTCTCTCAATAAAATCTTAAAAAAGAAAAAAAAAATTGTGATGGGGGGCACCTGGGTGGCTCAGGCGTTAAGAATCTGCCTTCAGCTCAGCTCATGATCCCAGACTCTTGGGATTGCACCCCATATTGAGCTCCCTGCTCAGCAGGAAGCCTGCTTCTCCCTCTCCCACTCCCCCTGCGTGTGTTCCCTCTCTCACTGTCTCTCTCTGTCAAATAAATAAATAAAATCTTAAAACAAACAAACAAACAAAAAAAAAAAACGAGAGAAATTGTGATGGGTCAGTGAACTGCCAGTACAGATAAAGACAAGAAATGACCACAGAGATAACATTATCAAAATGGAGTAGTTCTCTAGTCTGGGGAATAGTCATTGAAGAGGCAGTATGTTCCCATTGCTGTACAGTCTGAGTTTTATAAGCATAACCTTGACTTCTGTCTACTCTGAAATACTTGGTAACCAACTATATAATGAGTATACCTGGTTATGAATGCAGATCGTCCTATCAGTTTATCCCAGTTTTAATAGCTAAAAAAGTGTTAATTATAAATTTTAAGCCTTCTAGCAAGAGTTGTTTTATTACCAGCTTTAACCAAAGAAGATACATTTCCTGTTTTTCCTTTCCATTCTTAATAAGGCAGTAACACACAACTGTAGTTAAATATACTAACACATCTTTAGTTTCCAAAGGCTTTGGCAGATGTGGGTTTTCAGTTAAGGTGACAAATTTTTGCTGTCTCTTGAAACTCCACTGAAACTATAATCAAGGAATTGTTTTAAGCCTGAACATATAAGAATGGAGACAACAGAGAGGAAGGAAACAAACAACATTTTGAAAGCCAGAAAGTAGACAGAGAAGTGGTAATGGACTTAATACACCTAAAAAAGCTAAATCCCTAGTTGTCAGTGGGGAAATAAAAACCAGCCTTATTTATACCAGCGATTCCTCAGAAGTCTCAGGAATTGGCAGTGTCAGGTATCTTCAGAAGAGGGACAGCACGTAAGTGAGAAAGCAGTCTTCTCTGAATCCCGTCTCCCACTGTGTCACTGGGTGACTGCCTCATGCCTTCCCTGACAGTAGACTTTTATTCTCTGGAGAGAGGAAAACCAGTTATGTCTGGACTGGGAATAGGGACTTGGGTACTTTGCCTGCAACAGGAGGTTTGAGTGACTGATTTCTGAAGGATGGATGGAGAGTCCCCCAGCGCTCTCTTTTCAGTGATTCCCAGAATGCTGGCTGTGAAACCTGCCCCTTCAGGCAGGAGATTGGGAGAGTCTTCTCTGAAGAAACTTACCAGCCAAGAGGACAAACCCAGAGGTAGTGACATCAGACATTCCGCCTAGACCAGTACAGGAAAGTTCAAAAACAAGAAGCCCATCTGTACACTCAGACCTTCCAGGCAGTTCACTGGACCTTCACTCAGTCTGAGTAAGACATTATCTCTGGATCATCAAACATCAGGTGCTAAAGTGTTGAATGCCAGTGACAGAGACCAAAACAAATGGGATTTAAAAAGGCAATGAGGGGGGCACCTGGGTGACTCAGTTGGTTAAGCATCTGCCTTCAGTTCAGGTCGTGATCCTGGGGTCCTGGGATTGAGCCCCACTTTGGGCTCTCTGCTCATTGGGGAGTCTGCTTCTCCCTTTCCTCTCTCTCCCTCTGCTGTCTCTCAGATAAATAAATAAAATCTTAAAAAAATAACAAGGCAGGGTGCCTGGGTGGCTCAGTGGATTAAGCCTCTGCCTTCAGCTCAGGTCAGGATCTCAGGGCCCTGGGATCGAGCCCCACATTGGGCTCTCTGCTCAGCAGGGAGCCTGCTTCCCCGCCCCCCTTCCTGCCTCTCTGCCTGCTTGTGATCTCTCTGTCAAATAAATAAATAAAATCTTAAAAAGGCAACTGGGGATAAACAAACACAACACAAGGAGCAGAGATGCCCCTCTCCCCCCAAAATCTATCCGTTTCCTCAGATAAAAGAAGAATTTTTATTCAGAAAGCAAGAACAGATGGTTTATAAGGAACATTTGGATAATAACAACAACAGCAACAATGTTAAAATGTTAATATCCTCATCCAGTGCAAATTATATGCTTTGCAGTTATTTAAACTTTTAAATGTCTGATCCCTCCTTCCCTGTCCTCCCGCATCATTTCACAAAGGACAGACAAGCTAAGTGCAGCTGACCGATCAGTCCACAGACTATTTAAATAGCTACCTAATAATAATAATAACAACAACAACAACAACAACAACTTCTCTGCAAAGCCCTCATTTAAAATAGTCTGCCCCCTGAGTGTTTTGTAGATGTTGTTGATCTTTTGTGACTCCTTTCTGAAATGTATTTTGAAGTCAGAGGGTATAGCAGAATAAGGAGCATACTAACTCATTATATGAGGTGCTGGGGTTACAGTCTGTCGTCAGATAAAACCTTCAGTAATTAGGAAGGTTGAATCATTGGGAGTTTCAAGTGTGTCACCTTTATTGGATTATAGGATATAAGCAGATGGGGGACATTTTTCCTTTGTGGTTGTGTCTTCTTCATCAGTGAAGGATCATTTCTGATTCCTAGGTTTCCCTGTAGAGAGCGAAGCTGTTCTCAGGGTAGAGAGTGACAGTCCCACTCTAGGAATCAGTATAATATGTTTATCATCTTCTCACCTGACAGTCATTGATTCAGCCTAAGGGCCAAGGTATTTTAAGAATATTGTTACTAAAGAAATTTCAAGAATGGTCAATTTGTCATGCCATTTCTTTGCCAGACTTTTAATTTTAGTATAATATTTATGCTATAATTTTTAATTTAGCTCTGTCAGAAAATTTACTAAATTTTAAATCAAGACAAAATTGTGGTCTGTTGTTATACACAAAAGTGTTATATTCTGAAGAAAGATAATAAAAAATAATTTGGGGACAAATCCTCACGATTTTTTTTTTTTTTTAAATAATGAAGAGTATGCCTTCCTTATTTAAAAATAAGCCTAACTGAAAAAAAGAAGGGTAGATTAAAGCTGAAAAGATGGTGAACGTGTATTTATGATTGAAAACAATTCCAGTCAATCAAAGAATAATTATAGTGAACATGATTTTCTAATGAATAAGAACAAGAACAGAAAAGAGGATGCTGGTAATCAGAAAAATACAAACTAGGGGCGCCTGGGTGGCTCAGTAGTTAAGCATCTGCCTTCGGCTCAGGTCATGATCCCAAGGTCCTGGGATCGAGCCCCACATCAGGCTCCCTGCTTGGTGGGGAGCCTGCTCCTCCCTCTCCCACTCCCTCTGTTTGTGTTCTCTTTCTCGCTGTATATCTATCAAATAAATAATTAAATCTTTTTTAAAAAAGAAAGAAAAATACAAACTAAAAGAAGTACTATTTTTAAAAAATAATAATAAAATAAAATAAAGAAGTACTATTTTTTGCCCATTGGAATTAACAAAATACCTAAATTCTGACGAAATCATGTGTCAGTAAACATGGGGGGAATTGCTGACTGGCACACACCTGACGCAGCCAGCCATGCTGGGGACACTTCAGAAGTCTCTGTTCAAATGGGAAATCCCTGAGCTACCCCCAGGAATTACCAGGTTTTGTTCTAAGAAAGATATATATAGAAAGAGATGTGTCACAAGAAAATATGTGAAAGTGAACAATTAGAAACATAAATGTCCATCAGAGGACTTGGATAAATAAAATATTGCAGAAATGAATTACGTATGTATCAGTATCAGCTTTAAAATATAGGGCACCTGGATGGCTCAGTCATTAAGCATCTGCCTTCAGCTCGGGTCATGGTCCCAAGGCTCTGGGATCGAGTCCTGAATTGGGTTCCCTGCCCAGTGGGGAGTCCGCTTCTCCCTTTCCCTCTGTGCTTGCTCTCTCTCTCTGTTGCGATCTCTCTCGCTCACCCTCTCTCGTTCTCTCTTAAATAAATAAATAAATAAAATCTTTTTTAAAAATTTAAAAAATATGTAGTGTCAAGTGAGAAAAGCAAGCTAAAGCATGAGACCACTTAAAATTCTAAAAACAAAACATAAATGTACATGTATAATTTTTTAGGAGTGGTGTGTGTGTGTATGTGTGTGTGTATATATAATACACACACACACACACACACACACACATATATACGTGCACACGCTCGTGTGTGTATGTATACAAAAGTATTAAAATAGGGGTTAGCAGATACATAACTAGATTAGATAGTAGTTGTCTGCAAGAATGGTGGAAGGGGACAACTATCAAGGAGACCAAGGGCTTTTTAAAAGCTTTACCTATAACATTCTGATTGTTTCTGTCTTTCAATTAAAAAAAGACTCCAGGGGCACCTGGGTGGCTCAGTGGGTTAAGCCACTGCCTTCGGCTCAGGTCATGATCTCAGAGTCCTGGGATCGAGCCCCACATCGGGCTCTCTGCTCTCTAGGGGAGCCTGCTTCCTCCTCTCTCTCTGCCTGCCTCTCTGCCTGCTTGTGATCTCTCTGTCAAATAAATAAATAAAAATCTTTAAAAAAATATATAAATAAATAAATAAATAAAGACTCCATGTTGTATTTTACTTTCATAAGTTTTTTATAAGTATAAACTTTGAAGAAAGGCCTATGTGTAAAAATTTTGACAGGATTGATTATGGTGAGAAATATGAGTGATTGCTACAGTGATTGCCTTTGGTACAGTTTTTCTTAATTTTAAAATAGAAGTTATTTTAGGGATACATAGTCACTGTAGAACACTCAGAAAATATATCTTTACTGGTCAGTAAGTATGTGGTGACCCCACCTCTGCTACATACTAGTAAATTACTTTCTCCCTCTGGTTTTTTGATACCAACTGTGTCTTTGGTTTTTTTTTTTTATATATATGTGGTAATGAATTTAGTAGGTACTTAACTATGTGCCAGACATTATGTGTCTTTTATGTACACTAACTCATGCAGCCCTCAGCGGTCTTGTGAGGTACATCCTGCTAATATCCCCATTTACTTACAAAGCAGCTAAGGTTTAGAGAGATCGTGTACCTTGCTCCCCATGCTTCGGCTCCAGGGTACACTCGTCTACACCTTGCTGCTTCTCTATTTTAGTCAGTCCTTTCAGCACCTCAAGTGGGCCCTTAATGTAATACAGCAACCACACTTCTTTCTTTCTTTTTTTTTTTTTTTAGATTGTTTGTTCTTCCTCTCTCCTAGATGATGTCCTACCTTCTCTTTCCTCAAACCTTCAACACCTCTCCGCCAAGAACAGTCAGCTGGTGACCTTGCTTGCCTTTTCATTGAGAAAAGCAGCCCCACGCACCACATCTACCCACCCACCTATATTCATGCTCGGTTTCTGGCTTATTAAAATAAGAGTGAAAGCCATCCCTTGCATTTAGTGTGCTGGATCCCCATCCTCTTTCCCTTACTCACTAACATCTTTTGAGTAAATCTCCCCTATTCATCTTCAGCTTTTCCTTATCTACTGGATTTTCTCCTATTTGAAAAAATTTTTCTTGGCGTGTGTGGCTGGCTCAGTCAGAAGTGCATACAACTCTTGATCTCAGGGTCGTGAGTTCAAGCCTCATTTTGGATGTAGAGATTACTTAAATAAATGAATAAATAAAAACTTTTAAAACATAAAATAAAAGTCTTTCTTACATGGCGCCTGGGTGGCTCAGTCATTAAGTATCTGCCTTCGGCTCAGGTCATCATCCCAGGGTCCTAGGATCAAGGCCCATATTGGGCTCCCTGCTCAGTGGGGAGCCTGCTTCTCCCTCTCCCACTCCTCCTGCTTGTGTTCCCTCTCTCACTCTCTCTCCTCTCTGTCAAATAAATAAATAAAATCTTTTTTAAAAATCTCTCTTAAAATGCGCATTTGACTGTTGAATCTAGGCGGTTAGCATAGGGTGATTATTATACTGTTCTTTTCCATCTTTGTTCTTAATAAGTTCATAATAAAAAAGTTGTGTAGGCCCCTTCCTTGGTTCCAGTTCCCACTCAAGCTATCACCTCATTTTTTTCTTAAAACAGTAAAACTTTTCAGGAGAGTTGTTGATATTCACTCTACAATTTCTCTTTCCCCTTTTATCTTGGACCCCACTGCAGTCAGGCTTTTACCCCAATACTCCAGCGAAAGACCTCCCAGTAGATCAGTGGTTAGATGCACAGTCCTCCGTCTGTTCATGCTGCAGTTGATCACACCCTTCTCCAGTGAAACCCATCGTTCATCCTTTACTGCTCAGGATCCAGTCTGAGTGGCCTCTGTACCACCTGGGAGCTTTTAGAAATGCTGAGTTTCAGGTGCCACCCCAGACCTACTGAATTGGAGACTGTATTTTAACAAAATCCCTAAATGGTTTGTATGCATGTTAAAATTTGAGAAGCACCGCTTTAAGATATATTCTCTTGGTTTTCTTTCTAGTCACTACTCCTTTTCAGCTAGCCCTTCCTCAACTCTTCAACCTCTCTAAATACTGGAGCCCTCCAGGAATCTCCGTTCCCTTGGTGATCTCATCCAGTTACATGGCTTGAAACACCACTTAATTACCGTTTGTATGCCATTCTCCAGCCCCTTCATTTCCTCTGAACTCCAAACTGTCATATCCAACTGTCTCCTCCACATCTCTTGATTATCTAATGGATATCTCAAATTTAGTATGTCTCCTACTGAGGACCTGACCTTTTCCTTCAAGCCGGCCCTTCCTGCATTCCTTTCATCTCAGTAACTGGCAACTCTGTTCTGTCAGCTGCTAATGTGTACATTTTGTAGTTATCGTTGACTCCTCTCTTTTTCTCACACCATACAACCAATCTATTATAAATTCCCGTCCTGGGGCCCCTGGGTGGCTCAATTGGTTAAGCATCTGCCTTCGACTCAGGTCATGATCCTGGAGTTCCAGGATCAAGTCCCACATCGGGCTCCCTGCTTGGCAGGGACTCTGCTGCTCCTGCTGACCTTTCTCTTCTCAAGCTCTCTCTCTCTCTCATTCTCTCTCTCTCTCAAATAAATAAATAAAATCTTTAAAAAAAAAATAAACTCCTGTCCACGCTGTTTCTCGCCCCCCCCCCGCCCCAGATCCCCGCTCCAGATTTTTTTTATTTACTTGACAGCACCATTGAGCAGGGGGAGGAGGAGAAGCAAGCTCCCCGCTAAGAGGTGAGCCTGACATGGTGCTCGATCATGACCTGAGCCGAAAGCATACTCTTAACCAACTGAGCTACCCAGGCACCACTCACTCCGTTCTGTAAAGTGTATCTGGAATCTTACAAGTTCTCATCACCCTTTCTGCTATTCACCCTGATGGAAGCCACCATTATCTCTTTCCTGGATCAGTGCTCTGCTTCCTCCCTTACCTGCCTTCAGTTGATTCTCAACACAGCACCCAGAATGGTCTTTTCGGGACTTAGCTCGGATTATGTTGCTCCTCTCCCCTTCCAATGTCTCACATTTCACTCAGAAAGTCAAAGTCCTTATAATAGTACTTCCTCAAAGTAACCACCACCACAACCCCCCTGCTTTCTTATTACCTCTCTCAATTCATTTACTTCCCTTTGCCCTCTTGCCATTACTAGAACATGGGCCCTGCTTTAGGGTCTTGCCCTTGTAAGTTCCTTTGCCTGCTATACTCTTGTCCCGTATCAGCATGACTCTTGCCCTCCTCTCCTTCCAGTCTTTAATCAAAAGGTCCTTTGAAAAGAGGCCCTCCCTGCCCTAGAATTACAACCCCCTGCAACTCAGCATTTCCCCACTTACAGGATATTGTATATTCTACTAATACATCTTTTTTCTTTTCTGTCTCTGTACTAAAATGTAAGCACCTTGGGGTGGGAATTTTCTGCTTTAGTTCCAAGATTAGAACAGCTGTTGCTTAGCGCACAGGGGGCTTTCACTAAACATGTGTTAAAAGAAAGAACTCCTTCAAGATCATTATTACCTCCATTTCTTTGGTTAGGAATTTGAAGCTAAGAGTGATTTTGTAATGTACCCATGATCATATGGCTAATAAGAGATGTAGTTAGAATTTGAACCCAAGTCTTGTGTGCTCAAAACCCATGCCCTTTCCCCTACAACTCTCTGGTTTTATGTCATTTAAATCTTCTTGGCTGTGGTTTTCCCATCAACATAAGTAGAATTATTGCCTTTTTGCTTGCCTCACAAAGAAACATGAAGGTTATGAAACTTAATGATGCAAAAATATCCTGAAAACTTTAAAATGCTATATGTGTACATGAGGGTGGTGGAAATTGTTTTCTTTTAGAAGTTTCATAGTTTTTGCTTTTGGTTTTAGGTCTTAAATCCACTTCAGATTGGTTTTTGGGTTTGGTATGAGGTAACAGTTAAAGACTTTTTTCCCCATACAGATATCCCAGCAGTATTTATTGAAATGACTGTCCTTTCCTCCATTGAGCTACCCTGCTCTTATAAATAAACACACACACACACACACACACACACACACACACATATGTATATATATTGTGCTTCTGATTTTGGACTTGTGTATGTTTGAGATGAATTTTTCAAAGAGTAATGTGTTTTTTTTTTAAGGATTTATTTATTTGAGTAGGCAAGTGAGAGCAACGGAGAGAGAGAGAGCATGAGAATGGGGAGAGGCAGAGGGAGAGGGATGAATTTTTCAAAGAGTAATGTGGTTTTTTTTAAGGATTTATTTATTTGAGTAAGCAAGTGAGAGCAACGAAGAGAGAGAGAGCATGAGAAGGGGGAGAGGCAGAGGGAGAGGGAGAAGCAGACTCCCCACTGAGTAGGTAGCACCATGTGGGGCTCGATCAAGGACCCCAGCTGGGATCATGACCCGGGCCAAAAAGGCAGATGCCTAACTGACTGAGCCACCCAGGCACCCAACATGGTTTTTTATATTGCATATTTATAATGAATTCTCTTTTATATTTTTTTAGACCAGTGTTTTACTTTAGAAGGTCTGATTTTCCAAAGGGGGATTATACCCTCTCTAATGTAGGTCCCAGCTAGGAAACAAAAAAGACATAGAAACATCATGTTCATGAGTTAGGAAATTCAATATCGTTAAGATGTTATCCTTCCCAAATTGATCTGTAGACTCATTGTAATTCCAATCAAAATTTAAGCAGGCTTTTTTGTAGGAATTGACCAGTTGATCATAAAATGTATAAGGAAATACAATGGCTAGAACAGTCAAAACAATTTTGAAAAAGTTGAAGGACATTTCGTGTTAGATTTCAAAAGTTTGTATAAAGCCACTGTAATCAAGACCATGTGATACTGGCATAAGAATAAACATATAAATCAAAAAAACAGAATAGAAAGCCTAGAAATATATCCATAGGTCTATGGTCAGTTGTTTTGGGGGGAAAAGAGGAGTTAGTTGATTTTTTTTTTTTTTTTTTTTTTTTTACAAGGCACTAAGGCACAATTCATGTGGAAAAGACAATCCTTTCAACAAATATTACTGGAACAACTGGACATCCATATAGAATAAATGAATAAATCACTTCCCCTTGCTGGACATAAGACATTAATATTTACTTGAGATGGATCAAAGACTAAAAGCTGAAAATCTAAAACTTCTAAAAGAAACATAGGAGAAAATCTTTGTAGCCTAAAGAAAGGCAAAGATTTCTTAGGATCATATGAGAAAAAATTAATAAATGGGATTTAATCAAAATTTGAAACTTGCCTTTTGAAAGACAGACACTGTTTTTAAAAAAATGAAAAGATGAGCTACAGATTTGAAGAAAATGTTTGCAAGATACATTATCTAATTAAAAGACTTGTATCTGAACCATCTAAGAACTCTTACAATTCAGTAATAAGAAAAACTGCCTAACAAGAAAATGGACAGAAGATTGGGGTTCTTAATTAAAAAGGCATAAGAATGGCAAATGAGCACATGTAAAGATGTTCACTCTCATTAGACATTAGGGAAGGGCAAATTAAAACTATGAGACACCGCTACACACCCACTAGAATGCTTATAATCAAAAGCAGCTATACCCAGTATTGGCAAGGATACAGAGCAACCAGAACTCTTACACATTCTTGGTAAGGATCTTAAATGGGAAAGCCACTTTGGCAGTTTCTTTTAAAGTTAAAATTGCCACATGAGCAAGTCTAATCTTACTTATTTACCCAAAAGTGAAAACATAAGTCAGCACCAGAGACTTGTACTTGAATGTTTATATTATCTTACTCAAAATTGCCAAAAAATGGGGAACAACCCAAATGTCCAGCAGGTCCGTGGTTAAGTTGTGGTATATCCGTACCCTGTAATGCCGCGTGCAGCCAGTGTGCGAATCTTCGAATCATTATGCTGATCCAAAGAAGCCATGGATTTTGTTTATATGAAATTCTAGAAAAGACAAAACTAATCTCTTGTAACAGAAATCACTATCAATGGTTGCCTGAACTGAGGAGCGTTTCATTGCAGAAGTTCATGAAAGTCTGGGGGGTGATGGATATTCTTCATGTTGATTGTGGCTGGTCATTATACAAGTGAATACAGTTGTCAAAACTCAGACTGTACATAAAATTGGATGCATTTTGTGTTGTATACAAGTTGTACCTCAAATCTGGTTTGTTTTCTTTTAAGTAAAAGAAACTGAAAACTCTAAAAACAGAATTTAGGCCACTTTGGATCACAGCTAGAAAAATGTGTGAACTTCACTTCTTAGGGATTTTAACTGTTCTAAATGATTATTGACTACAGAGGAGTAGCAGAATATCATTCCCTGCAATCTTGCTCACTTTCCACATTGTGATTATGAGGGGAGAGGGCATCAAAGTAGGAGGGAAACTGTGATTGAAACAGCTTGGATCAGATATCATCTTGTCACCACCATCATGCATCCCAGTCCAGTCGGCTGCTGAGTTCTCTTGTAACTGGCTGAGAAGAGAGCATGCTATGTGAAGTCTGATGCACTTTTTGAAACCGTGTCGTATTAGTGAAAGAGGACTGAAATGCTAATGTTTCGTGGACCAGTTCTTTGGTTGAAAAACAGTTGAAAATATAAGAAAATAACAGTAAACTTAAGTGAGAGACACTTGGCTGTTGTAAATAGACTTGATAAAGCAGGCAAATACTATGGCGCATGTAGCCATAGTATTTGAATTAGAGCAAGGTTTTTGAATATTATTTCTCATGATACTGTTGCACATATGATCAAGAGATGCAACATGCGTGGAGAATTCGCCTAGATTCAGAACTATATAATGATCATACCTGAGACTACTAAGCTAGAAGGAGATTTTCGTTTCATTTCTTTCTTGACCGTGACTAGCACATTTACAGAGAACTTAGATGGGGGCTTCATTAACACACTGGTCTTTTAAAACTTATTTTTTAGTGAGAACTAAAATTTTAATAAGCTGGAATTATAGGCCATGTCTACAGAATACAACATCCAGTTCCAAAAAAGAGAGAGATACATACCAGTCTAGGATGGGGAAACTGTTTTGTAGGAGCAGCGCAGGAACAGCTGCTCTGTAGGGTTGTAACTGAAAGTAATTTTAATAGGAGTCAGTACAGTGACTCTGGCTGCCATAATAATCACAATAATAGCTGATAAAATGTTTTTAATCCACCATAAGGAAGGTGAAGGTGAATCTGATTTTTGTTTTGTTTTAGATTCCACATATAAGTGTGATCACGTGGTATTTGTATTTCTCTGACTTATTTGATGATGCGTAATGCTCTCGGGGTCCATACATGTTGTTGCCAGTAGTAGGATATCCTTTTTTGTGGCCGCCTAATATTTGTGTGTGTGAGTGACATTTTCTTTATCATTCGTGGGCACTATTATTCTTAATAATACTGCAGTAAACATGAGGATGCAGATGTCTCTTTAAGATCCTGATTTAAGTTCTTTTGGATATACATCCAGAAGTGGGATTGCTGGATCATATGATAATCCTGTTTTTAAGTTTTTTGAGGAACTTACACACTGTTTTCCATAGTGGCTGCACCAATTGTGTTCCCTTCATCAGTGCACAGGAGTTCCTGTTTTTCTACTTTCTTGCCACCGCTTGCTGTTTCTTGTCTTTTTGGTAATAGCCATGCTAACAGATGTGGGGCGATATCTCATCGTGGTTGTGATTTGCATTACTCCGATACATAGAGATGCTGGACACCTTTTGGCCATCCGTATGTGTTCTTTGGGAAAATGTCTGTGTTGTAATCAGATTGTTTGGGTGTTTTTGCTAGTGAGTTGTACATGTTCTTTGTATTTTGGGGATATGTCCTTATTAGATATATGATTTGCAAATATTTTCTCCATTTGGTAGGTTGCCTTTTCATTTTGTTGGTAGTTTGTGTCCTTTGCTGTGCAGAAGCTTTTAAAGTTCTGTGTAGTCCCACTTATTTTTGCTTTTGTTACCTTTGCTTTTGGTATCAAATCCAAAAAAATGACTACCAAGAGCTTGCTAGCTGTGTTTTTTTCCTAGGAGTTTCATGGTTTCAGGTTTTACGTTCAAGGAGAAAATGAAGATGAGAGTCACTCTAGTTTATGTTCATCAGATCAAATCTTAGAGTATTGTATTTACTCTTGGGGCATCATATTAAACTATAAAAAGAATGTTAGAAAACTGATTCTTGGATAATAACTTAAAAGAAGTGGAAGAACAAATTTTACTAGACGATTGCCCAGCTTTCGGATTAAATGATTCTGTATGTGGATACTTCTTTTTTCAAGGAAAGAAACTCCTAAGAGAAGCCTTTCGAAAGGATATGATATTCATTTGGTTTATAGAATGCTTTTTCTTTCCTGCTGCTTTTATAAACCTGTAAGGTTCTCTTTAACATCTTAGAAAAGTTAAGAAGGACCTCCAGTTTAATTCCCCTAAATAATAGATACACTTCTGTGTCATCTGTAGTAAAGTTAATTTCTTCTTGTTCCCTTCCCTACCCTCAACCAGTTATTTTTCCTTTGTCAGCTTTCATTATAACTGATTGGTGCTTAGAAAATGATGTTTTAGGGGCTCCTGGGTGGCTCAGTGGGTTAAGCCTCTGCCTTCAGCTCAGGTCATGATCTCAGGATCCTGGGATCGAGCCCCGCATCGGGCTCTCTGCTCAGCAGGGAGCCTGCTTCCCCCTCTCTCTATGCCTGCCTCTCTGCCTACTTGTGATCTCTGTCTGTCAAATAAATAAATAAAATCTTTAAAAAAAGAAAATGATGTTTTAGTGTCAGCCTTTATAGAATTATGTAGGGTAGTAATTACGCTGGAACATTATATTATGTACAGATATGGGGTATGATACTCATTCCATTCTCCCATCTAGGGAATTTAAGTACCTTTTCTTTCCAACCATCCATTATATAGATCTGGATTTCTGCTTTTTCACAGCTTTTCTTGCAGAGGTGTTACAAAAAGAGAATTAAGTGAAATAAAAGAAAAGTAGTTTATAAACAATAAAGGATTACACAAGAATAAGGTGGTGCTGTTCCAAGTTACAGCTATATACAACTTTAGTCTGTAATAGATTTATGCTGTCCAGCTTCTACTAAAGTTATATCACTAGCTCAGTAATCATATCTTGCTAATTATCTAGTATTTTCCTGGTCAGAACATTTTTCTCCTCAACCCTCTAGTTAATTGCTATCTACCTTACTCTTTTCTCCTCAACCCTCTAGTTAATTGCTATCTACCTTACTCTTGGCTATATTTCTTTGTATCAGATTTGCTGAAAAGATTGACACCATCAAGAACACCTTTATCTTCCCTTATTACTTCATCATGCCTCAACATATTCATATCTACCACCCATTTGTTGCTGTTTTTAATTTCATAGGAGACAGAATCTCTATTCAAAGACCAACACCTGTTCCATGCACTAAAGACCAGATCTCTGACCAAAGCACTGAGCTCCACCACTGAATACCGGGACCACTTGTTCCCCTTTCTTTCTAATGGAGATCGGGACAAGGTCTCCCCATCTTGAAAAAGCTTGTGATTGAGGCCCCGGTTTCTCTGTCTGTGCCATTCTGTGTCACTACAGAACTTTTTAAGCAAATGAAACCTATAACTGATACCATATTTTCTTCCAACTTCGGAGAGACCATGTGATGTAGTATGGGACAAGACTGGACTTAAGAAGTCATGACAACAGTGGTAAATGCTGTGGAGGACATAAACAGTGATGTAGGAGAGTAATTGGAGGAGAAAGGGTTCCTTTGTATCAATAGTCATTTGAAATGAAATTTTATCTGAGAAGAAAGTTTTAAAACCTTGATCTTTGGGAGAATGGGAACTTTACATGAAGATGAGAAAGCATAAATAAAGCTTAATTATTATGATTCTTCAATTTTTAAGTGTTCATTACATAATTTTGATTATATACCATTTGAACTTTAAAGTGTCATTTTAAAGCAAAATTTATTTCCTAATGGTCATTGTCAAATTTTAGATGTCTCATATATCTGTCCTTTCCAGTATTAAATGAAGAAAAATTACTTTGACTAGGATATTATATGCATTTCATTGTAGTTGATTTAGCAGACATGTTGAATACTTAACCACATGCCAGGCACTGTGCTAGGTGGAGATTAAACAAAAAACTAGGCACAGCTCTTACCCTTAGTGAACTCAACTAAAGCAGTTTTTAGGGATAACATATATAATTTAAACTTATCATTGACTTTAAGATAGATCACTCTGGACATTATGTAATGTAGCAGGTTTGCTCCTCACTATTTCTGTTCGCTTGTTTTGAAAATTTATATTACTCTGCATTATTTAATTTTCTCTTATTCTACTCTCTTTTTAGACTAACTAACAACAGAGTTATTTACTGTGGCCATTAGTAACTAATTGTAAGACTAATTGAATGATTACCATGTGTGGTAAAAGCTCCTCCATATTTTTAAGAAGTTATTTTAAGAATGTATAATTACTACCTTTAAAATTATCAATCAGATTTTCATATTCTAGTGGAGTCTATGTTCTGAAAAGAAAATGAACCATAGAGGGGAAAAATACATGAGTCAAGCTGATTAAAAATTACGATATAACTCAACAGTGAAAGATCACTTTCAGTTGAGTTAGTCATGGCAAAGCTTCATCCAGGAGTTAGAATGTGTGTTCAGTCTTAAAGGATAGATGTGAATAGGTGGGGAATAGCATGAAAGCTGATTTGGGGTTGGGGTTGGGAGGGGAGCATTGATCGCAGAGGTGGGATTAAATATCAAGGTATATTTAAAGAACGTGGATAAATGGGCTTGACGGGAGTGAAAGGTTTGTATTGGTAAATAGTAAGAGATAAAGCAAAGTCTTTTAGTAGAGCACAAGGTTTGGGCTGTACCATAAGAGTAATATGTTCCTATAACCCTAAATTCATATATAATTTAAGATTTCTTATGTAAAGGGGTTATCACAATGTACAGTTTGCAATTGTGTCATGATTTTGATTAAGTCTTTATTTACACCCCTAAATATGTTCTATAGATTTTGAGGCCAGAGTCTTTACCCCTACTCAGGTTAAAATGATGTTTTGTTTTTCAGTTACTTACACGCCAAGTCAATCATCCACAGAGACCTCAAGAGTAATAGTATCCTTCCTGAAATTTGTCTGCGAAGTTTGAAAACATCCTGACTTTTTCTTCTGCATTTTGTCTTCACATTATGTAAAAACAGTTTTCATGCTAAGTTCAATATAATGTAAAGGGAATTAATGAGCGGGTTTGCATGAGAGCATAGTAAAGCAGGGTACTACAACATGCTTTTGGTTTCTGAACATTGGAGCATTACCAAAAATTCTGCCAAATCTTTCTAATAGTAGAACTCTTAGGATTGTGTGCTTACATTCCGTCAGCACCAACTCGTTTCTTTCAGTGCTCTGATGCTGCTCTGCGGTAGTTGAGATGTACCTGAAGGTTCTTACTTACAATGAGGTGAGAAAACCATAATGTTTCTTCTTCTTCCATAAACCCAGATCAAGACCCTGTCTGCCAACTGACTTCATTCCAGTGAAGAACCTTTGTAGCTTTCCCAGCAGTGCCAAAAGCGTATCTGGGTCTATGCTACTAAAATCTAGTGGGAAAGTTTCAGGGTTTCCCATAAATGTAGGTAGGAAAGCATCTCACCTCATCCTACCACATTTCTAGCCCTAAAAATCTTAAAAGCAGGTCACATAGGCCAAATAGAACCATATTTTTAAAAATGTATTCATTAACTTTAGAAGGAAATATGAAGTACTGTACTTTTTAAAGGAGTATCAGTTTTACCAAAAAAAAGAAAATCGTATTACAGAATTCCAGAAATTAGATCACTTACCTAAAATTTTTATAATGCTTGCTTTGCTAGGAAAATGAGATCTATTGTTTTCCTTTACTTACTACCCCTCAGATATTTTTCTTCATGAAGACCTCACAGTAAAAATAGGTGATTTTGGTCTAGCCACAGTGAAATCTCGATGGAGTGGGTCCCATCAGTTTGAACAGTTGTCTGGATCCATTTTGTGGATGGTAAGAATTGAGGCTATTTCTCCATTAATTAAATTTTTGGACCCTGAGATGCTGCTGAGTTACCAGAAGATTTTGAAGGTTTCAACTGTAGTATTTTCATAATTCCCAGTATTCACAAAAATCAATGTTGATCTTATTTTTTATGTAAATATATTTTAATTTTTTCTTTATCTTTAAAAAGAGTATTATGAAACCAACTTCATTATATCTCAAACAAGAAAATATGTATTTTATAAACACTGTTTAAATTTTATCCAGAATTGTCTCCTTAAAATATTTTATGTTCAAAATATTCTATGTACCGTTTCCAAAATAAAAAAACGAGTGTGCGATTTCAGCAGGTATGATCTGCAGCAATAATTAAGGTTTTTACTAAGAGAACTACTCCTTTTAAGAGAGAGGTGGTTTCACAATCTTATTTAAGCCTCAATTGGAAAGTTACTTCCTTTAGACTAGAAAGAACCTATAATTATGGGGCAGCTGGGAGAGGAAAGACCAAAAAAAAAAAAAAAAAAATTTTTAGCACCGTCAGCCATGTACTGCCCTGCATAGCTCTTTCTTTTTCTTTATTCCTGTTTCTGCTGTGTGGAAAAGAAGGGAATGAAGATGTCTGTGCAGTTACTTTCAGCAGGCTGTGAAAAGGGCAGGTATAGGAATCACCCTCTAAGACAGCAGTTCTCAAAAGGGGCCCTTAGACCCTTTTGGAGGTCCCCAAGGTGATCTCTGTGTGAGACCAGATGTTTCTTCATATTCTTCAACTAGAATGACGTATTACAACAGATGGAACGCAGAAGCAAATACGTGACCATAACTGGCTGCTGTTAAACCAAAGAGAATTGCAGTAGTATTGTTCTCTCTGAACTTTTTTTAGTTTTGAAAACATACTTTTCATTAAAAATGGGTGATGTGTGTTAACATCTAATGGCTGTTGTTTTATTATTTATGAAATTACTAAATATTTTAACAGTTTCCCACTTAAGTTTAAATGTGTTAAATACCCATAGATATCATCCACATAAAAGTTCCTTAGGGTCCTCAGTAATTTTCAAGACTAAAAGAGTTCTGAGACCAAAAAGTTTGCGAACTGCTGCGCTTAGTTAAATATAGAATGTCCCCCAAAGTTGAAACTTTAAATGATTGAATCTGGAAACAGGGAAGCTGCAAGGGCTCTTGAAGCCATGTTTGCATAAATTCCCTGAATCTGTAGCAGTCTCCAAGAGGGGAATTGCAAGATAGACATCTGAACTAGTCAAGTAAAACATAGGGTTAAATTCAGCTATGATTTCTTGTAATAATAAATGGAGTGTAATGCCCAGTGCTTATCACATTATGTGCCCTCCTTAATGCCCATTACCCAGCTTGATGAATCATTGAATAGTATATCAAAAACCAACGATGTTCTGTACCTTGGCTAATTGAGTTTAAATTTAAAAAAAACTTAACTGGAGTGAAGACAAGTAACAAGGTGGAAGGGGTACATTGGACTTAGAGTTAGGAGATCTGTACTCTAGTGCTATGTTTGACTCTCAACCTGTGCATTTTTTAACCTCCTCCACGTCTCTCCATCTTTAATGTTGGTTAGACTAGTGGATTTCTAATGCCTTTTTTGTTTCTAAGATTCAGTAATTAGAACTAGCTAGATTTGTTTCTTTAATAAGTTTTAATTGTTTTAGTAAATCATTTTATAAACAAGAGGCTAATTAATCGTTGTAGTCTGGATCTCATGCACCTTTAAGGCACACATCTTGTTACAAGATAGCAGTGTATCACAGGAAGGGCCAGACTGGCAAAGTTTAAGTACTGAAATTGTAAAATCTAAAATTAAGAAGAAACAATTGATACATGTTTTAAAGTGTGTTTATTTTAACTAGTGTGGGAGAGAGGTTCAGTTAAGTCTCCAGATTTGTCCTTTTTCAAAAAACTTAGTTTATATAGTTAGCAGATTATTATACATAAAGTTGTGTATTTTCTTCTGATTTCTATTTTGTGGATACCTAGGTCAATTGGTTCATCCTTTATTCAAGCAAGCTGAGCTTTAATACAAGAGATTAACCGGTAGTACACTTAACTGTTGGGTTGTACACTCAACTTTTGGGTTGATACTGCCTTCAAAACCAAATATGGAGCATCCGTAGACTAGTAAAGAGCAGTTTGGTCAGAACTAAGGTTATGTAATTATCTGAATTCTTCTCAACCTTTTTTTATCTACCTTAGAGGGGAAAGAAATCTTTATGAAAATTTTGACAAATTAAATCACTAAATTAATTGAGGATCAGTCATGCATTTCTTATAAATAGATGACATGCAACTTTTCATCAAGCCATCTACCAACAACAGTAGAGGTAAAACTAAATTTTAAAAAGCCGTTTAGTTCTTTTTATTTATTAAATTTCATTTATTACTCTGTTCCTCTCAAAACTGTGTTCTGGCTTTTAAAATTATGCCTGTATCATAACCAGCCTCTCAGTATTCTAACTTGTTCATCACATCACAGTTGTATGTGGCTTATTTTGTACCTTATTACTAAAAGCAGTCAGCAATAAAATGTTTGACAAAAGTAGACAGTCTTCTCCTTCACCCCCCCGTTCTTCATCAGGATCTCCCACGCATCTTCTGTCAGTGGTTCTCAACCTCAGTTGGACATTAAAATCATCTGGGAGCTATAAAAATAAGCAGTGCTTGGATCCCAACAACAGATGTAATGTTGTTATGTTATTGGGCTGGAATGTAGTCTGGACACTGAGAGGTTAAGGAGCACGCAGGTGTTTGTGATTTGCAGGTGAGGCTGAGCGCCATTGCCTGCCTCGTGAGATAGTCTGACCAGTGACCAGGAATCTTGTCCCATGTCCGCTAGCCATTTATGCAGTTAATTCAAGCTTAAGTATCAGGGCTTTCACAGAGCTTTTACTTACACTCTGCAATTTCTCTAGTGAAACAGTTCTTCCAAATGGAACAGTATAGAAGATGCAAGGTGAAAGAACTCTTTTAAGTTTATATTTAGCCAACCATTTAATAAGAAATTAAGCAGTAGAGTACAGTGAGTAAAATGTGCAAAAAATGTAGCAAATATGATTTGATCTTTATCTTTGCCCAAGAAGCAAGAGGCCAGGATCTTTATACCAACTTCTAAATCGACCTCCTGTCTCTCGCTTTCGTTAATAAAGCGTTCGTGTTGATAATGCTTTTGGAACGAGGAAAGAGGTTTGAGTTTGTCAGTCTTAAAGGTGCCCTGAGACGAGAACCATTGTACCAATGGGAAAACTTAAATTCTGAGACTGCCAGTGTAGTGGTAGTGCTACTCCCAAACCCATTAGGACCACAGTTCGGTATTTCTTTACTGAATCAGGAATGGGAAACAGGAACTGATTCTTGACAGGGCTAGTCCTGGGACAGATTCAGATAGCAATTTTTGTGCAGTATTTTGCACAATATTTTGTGACAGTGTTTTATGCAGAAGGAGGATGGCCGATAAAATTATAAAGTCTTAGTAATTCATATGGAATCTCAGGTAATACTGCCTCTTGCACAGCTCACTGAGCATCTTTTTTCTTAATCATTTTTATTTCTTTGCCCATTAATAAGAGAATGGGCTGCATATTAGATGGATTATCTAATGACAAAAGCATTGTTCTGGGAATTGCAATAATTTGCTTTTCAGTCTTTTTAGTTGAAGAATAAACAAGAATATTTTTCTTCTTGTGTTCTAACAGGCGCCAGAAGTGATCCGAATGCAAGATAAAAACCCATATAGCTTTCAGTCAGATGTCTATGCATTTGGGATTGTTCTATATGAATTGATGACCGGACAGTTACCTTATTCAAACATCAACAACAGGGACCAGGTAAACATTTACGGTCTCGTGGGGTTTATTTTACTGTTTGTATAAAGACTGTACTTTGTTTTAGAAGTGTTGAATCCTGAGTGGACATGAAGGATGGTTATCTTGATCTTTGTTGCATTCGTGGAAACCTTTGGTGGACTGTTGGCAGTGACAGCATGTAAGGCCTTCCTTGAAATGTCAGTGCCAAGTGTGGTCACAGAGTGCAGCTCCTGATGTTCTGACTAGAGACTAGAGCTGCCACCGTGGAGATCGCTCACATCTCTTGACCACACAAACCAGAAGGAAGGGCTCTGCTGCGGCGGCGTCTGGGCTTTGTGCCTTCTGTTGGTCGTGCTGAGCAGGCACTCGGCTGTGCACTTCTTTGTAGCCAGTTCTTTTGAAATTAGTGAGGTTTCTCCTTTTTTGAAAGACTAATGTATCATGCTTTCATTTTTCTATAATGAGGATTCTAATAGGAGGGAATTATTTTTACTTCTTTCTTCCTAAGTTCCTGTTCTCTGTCCTTCCCCAAAGTCCTGAACAGAACCTCATACAGCTCTTTGCCTTTTCCATCCCAGCCACATTTGATTCACCAGGACTTTAACACTGACCAAGAAAAAGGAATTGTCTTTACTGATGTTTTTACATTGTACACGTTAGGATTTAAAAAGTGTGTGCGTGTGTGTGTGTGTGTGTGTGTGTGTAGAGAGATTGAAGCAATTCCACTGTTAATATATTAGAAAACAATGATTGACGACATAAACTGTGGTTAAATAATATTTATATTTTATGCTGTGGGTTGCGTCAGAGTTACGTGGGTAATTTGTTTAAAAATAGAGATACTGGGGCGCCTGGGTGGATCAGTCTGTTAAACATCTGACCGTTGATTTCGGCTCAGGTCATGATCTCAGGATCACGAGATGGAGCCCCACACAGGGCTCCACACTGAGCATGGAATCTGCTTGGGATTCTCTCTCTCCCTTTCCATTTGTCCCCCCCAACCCCCGTCACCATCTTCCCCCTTCCAAGGGTTTGCTCACGTGCATGTGCTGCTCTCCCTCTCTCTCTCTTTCTCTCCCTCTTTCAGAAAAAAAAAAATAAAAATGGAGATCCTGGAGCAGATTCTAATTCTATGGAGTAGGATCAGAGTACTTAACATTTTTAATAAGTTTCCCAGGTGATTTTGATATATACCAAAGTTGAGAATCACCAATTCAAAAAAAATTTTTTAAAAAGTGAATTTTTAAAAATATTTTAGTTATTTGACAGAGAGCAAGCACAAGCAAGGGGAGCAGTAGGGTGAGGGAGAAGGAGAAGCAGGCTCCTCACTGAGCAGGGATCCCAGTGTGGGGCTTGATCCCAGGACCCTGGGATTATGACCTGGGCTGAAGGCAGACACTTAACCAGCTGAGCCACCCAGGCACCCCAAAAGTGTGAATGTTTTATGTGTTTTGTCATAACCTCCTAATCTAATGAAATGATGGTTTTTAATGTATAAATGTGTTACTTCATTTAAGTAGTGTATGTATTTTGGTCATCAGCTCAACTCTCTTATCTTTTTGGCAATAGCTCTGAGTATCTTCCTTAACAAAGAACTTCAATTATCGTGTAGTTTCAGAGAAGTAGTCTCAGTTGTCACGTACTTTGTGTGTATTTACTGAATCACCATATGGCCTCTTACCCAGAGGGTCCTGATTTTATAGTTCAAGAATTTTTAAATTTTTTTTTAAAGATTTTATTTATTTATTTGACAGAGAGAGAAAGCAAGAGCGGGAACACAAGCAGGGGGAGTGGGAGAGGGAGAAGCAGGCTTCCCATTGAGCAGGGAGCCCAATGTGGGGCTTGATGCCAGGACTCTGGGATTATGACCTGAGCCAAAAGCAGACACTTAACGACTGAGCCACCCAGGCGCCTCTCAAGAATTTTTTTTAAATGACTATGTTCCGGGGCACCTGGGTGGGTCAGTTGGTTAAGCATCTGACTTTGGCTCAGGTTATGATCCCAGGGTCCTGGAATCAAGCCCAGCGTTCTCCTAGCTCAGAGGGGAGCTTGCTTCTCCCCCTCCTCCCAGCTCTCTGTCACTATCTCTGTCTCTTTCTCTCAAATAAATGAATAAAATCTTAAAAAAAATAATAAACAAATAACTGTTTCTACCCAAGTCAGCACAAAGCTAATTGTTTAGTTTCTGTTTGGTCTTTCTAACCACTACATAACTTTAGAATGTTAAATCCTACTTTATAATGTGGAATCCTACTTTTGAATGTTAAAAAAATCTGTGACCTGGTTCCTAATTACCTGGTATTTTAAACCTACATGAAACTTAGATTCAAGATAGACCAAACTGCTACTAGCTAAGGAACATAATGGAAACCTTGCACCTATTGGACTTGTGACATCCTAGGTAACTGAGATGATTGATTTGGTGACGGCAGTCTGAATAGCAATGTTTTTTTTTTTTTTTTTTTTTTTTAATTTATTATTGTTTTTTTTTTAATATTGTATTTATTTATTTGACAGACAGAGATTACAAGTAGGGAGAGAGCCTGGCAGAGAGAGAGGGGGAAGCAGGCTCCCTGCTGAACAGAGAGCCCGATGCGGGGCTCGATCCCAGGACCCTGGGATCATGACCTCAGCAGAAGGCAGAGGCTTTAACCCACTGAGCCACCCAGGCGCCCCAGTAAGGTTGTTTCTAATTTGCAAGTTTCCTGTGCTCTGCCTTTTATAGTCTAATTAACTCAACCATATAACATCATACCCTGTGCCATGTTTACTTTTCTTTTGCATATTACTTCTTTTTTTTTTTTTTTAAGATTTATTTATTTATTTTTAGAGAGAGCAAGAGCGTGAATAGGAAAGGAAGGGCAGAGGGGGAGGAAGAGAGAGACTCAAGCAGACTCCCTGCTCACCACAGAGCCTGATTCGGGGCTCAGTCCCACGACCCTGAGATCGTGCCCTGAGCCGAAATGAAGTTGGACACTTAACCGACTGAGCCACCCAGGCACCCTGCATATTACTTTTCTATAGGAATCTAGGGAATTCTAGTTTAGTTTTAGTTGATTTATTATAGAGACTACAAATAAAATTTTATGAATCTAAGATCTGGATGAAATCCAGTGAATACGTTTGTTTTAATGAAATAAAATTATATTATGGAAACAGATATTATTTCCAAAATGTGGATAAAAGCATCCTAGGGTTCTATGCTCATCCGCGTCTTGGCATTTTAAGTGCTTTTGTCTTCCATGGGAATATGATAAATGATGTGGCAAGAGCTTACTCTCCATGAGAAAAGTGAGTGAGTGTCCAACAGAAGGGTAAGGCCTTTACTAGTTAATTCTTTCTGGTAATACAGGTAGAGCCTTCTGGAATTTGCCAGTCTGAAGCCACGTTGAGTGTTTGATGAAGAAAAAAGAGGTAGAAGAATGATACACTCTTCCCATCACCTCCAGTCTACTTCATTTCTTCTTAGTCTGCTTTCCTCAAATGGCGCTTTCCATGGGACTTCCTCTTGGGAATCAGTACCTCTTCAGTGAAGTAATCCCAAGCTTTGCTTCATCTATTCCCCTTGATTTGATTCTTCTCTTTCTTTTACTATGATCTCTGTGGCTCTCAGATTGGACTTCTTTGTGAAAATTTAGGAATATTCTTTTTCATAGGGGATAGGACAACTGTGTCTTTACTTTGCAATGTAGGAGCCATTCCTGTACTCGCTCCCCCCACCGTAGTCTGAGATGGCAGCTTTTCCCAGCAAATTTAAAGGACTCTGATTAAGCAGCCCGATATAAAGAATGACTTTGGACTACTCATGACCTGCATGACCTGGTCACTTTACCTCTTCTGGTGTCTTTTTTTTAATAAAAATAAGAAATTCAACTAAAGAATTCCTTATCGTTATAAAAATCAGATTCTTTCCTAAAGCACGTCTCTTAGCTCCCCGGGGGATCGCCATCCCTATGTTACTTTGCAGAATAGTATTGGCTTTTGTTTTCCTTAATCTAGTGCTGAAGTCTGAGAAACTGCTGTCATTTTTTCCCCTCTTGATCCTTCTGTTTCACTCTCTGATCACACTAATCACACTCTTCAGTGCAGCTTCCCTAAGTTGGGATTAGTGATGCACTCATTTGAGCTAGGTGTATTGACACTCTGTCCTCTTTCTTTCTTGGAGCAGAAGTGCTCTGTCATCTTAGAAAAAACTAACATAACTTCTGTCTTATTTTAAGTATATTTCAGTTACTGTTACTGTATAATAAACCACCCAAAATGTAGTGGCTGTAGCAAATTATGAATCTGCAGGTTGGGCTGCCGTCAGTAAGGAAGGTTTATTTCTGTGTCACATGGTATCGCCTAGGGTACATTTGTCGGGTGTTAAAGGATCCACTTCCAAAATGACTCATTCACACATCCTACAAGGTGTCATGCTAGCTGTCCACTGGAAGCTCAGTCAGGGCCAAGGGCTGGGGGCCTCAATTCTTCCCCACCTGGGCCTTTCTGTCGGGGGTACTTTGTAGAAAGCATGGACTTGGTACAGCCTGGTTGCTAGGTTCTTTTTTTTTTTATTCCCCGCCCCCCCGGTGGCTGGGTTCTAAGCATAAGACCTCAGGAAACAAGAGATAGGAAATGGTAAGTGTCTTATCAACACACAACTTATTTTAATAAAAAATTTTCAGGGGCGCCTGGGTGACTCAGGCATTAATCATCTGCCTTCGGCTCAGGTCATAATCCCAGGGTCCTGGGATCCAGCCCCATATCGGGCTCCCTGCTCACTGGGAGGCTTGCTTCTCCCTCTCCCACTTGTGTACCCCCTGCTTGTGTTCCCTCTCTTGTTGTCTCTCTCTTTCAAATAAATAAATAAAATCTTTAAAAAAATAAAAAAAAAACTTTTCAAAACTACTGTATAGGAAGCACTGTGGGATACAGAGGGATACAAAGATGAATAAAGCACAGGCCGTGCTGTTAGTTGTTAGTCTGCTGAGGCGGCGCAGGGGGATGAGCAGACGCTGCTCCAGTCACACAGAGGAGGGAATGAAGGGGCGGAGATGCCGGGAGGGCTGAGTGTGGTTTGAGAAGGAAGGTAATCAGTCCCAGAATTTCAAGTGGAACTACTGATTTTATTGTGTCTGTGACACTTAAATCTTCTGTACATGAATTATCCAGGTAAGTCTTCCCTTCAAGTTTAAATAATTGCAAAGAATGTGATTTCCTTTGTATTATATTAACATTTCAAAATAAAACCATTATATCCTTTTCAGTGTATCCAGTGAAATCTAAAAGCCATTCTGACTTGATACGTACCATCACTTGCTTAAAAAATAGATTCATTAATTTTTGGAAGTTTTTCTCTTTGAAGAAACATTTTTAACATTTTTTTATGCTTTCAAGGCTTTTTCTTATTGGCCATTCAAGTCACATCTTTGCAACAAAAATATGTATTTACATTTAGAATTTGAAAAAATCTTTTCCTGTGACTCTAGTCTTTGAATATTAATTTTTAAAATTCTGAATTACACTGCTGTTAATAATTATTAACATATAACTGATAAAAATGTAAGTGTTGGTATATAGAAACATAGAAGGAAAATTTTACTGGAAATGTGTGTCTTAACGAACAGGGCTTTTCTTTTCAGTTCATTCATACATTTGTGGATAAGTAGGCTTTTGCTAAATGAGGTAGGACTTAGCATCAATTCCTTTCTTTGTTTTTTTTTTTTTTTAAGATTTTATTTATTTATTTGTCAGAGAGAGAGAAGGAGAGAGAGCAAGCGAGCACAGGCAGACAGAATGGCAGGCAGAGGCAGAGGGAGAAGCAGGCTCCCCGCCGAGCAAGGAGCCCGATGTGGGACTCGATCCCAGGCTGCCGGGATCATGACCTGAGCCGAAGGCAGCCGCCCAACCAACTGAGCCACCCAGACGTCCCTTTGTTTTATTTTTAAAGAAGTATGCACTAAGAACTCCTGTTAAAGTAGATACAAAGATGGAAAATTCAGGTGTTTGTTGTACTCATCTGCACAGATCGGTGATCCCCTAGACCACCCTCGGATTCAGCCTTCAGTAAGTCTCAGAACGCCCTACAAGTTGCCCTCCAGGTTGCTAGTACTTAGAGTTACTGTTAATTACAGCAGCCAAGGGAAGAGGCACAAGGGGAGAATCCAGGAGAGTTCCACATGTGGAGGTCCTAGTTGTCTTCTCCCAGTGCAGCTGTGGATAGCACTGAATTCTCCTGGCGGCCGTGTGTGACAACATGCAAGTGTTGCCAGAGTCACCGCCAGGGGCGGGCGGAGTGAGTATGGCCGACCACCTCTGCGGCTGATCTTCGTTTTAGCTGATACTGCTTGACTCAGCATCCCTTCTATAAATCCGTTCGATAGCATAGACTGTCTGGTACAGCCCAAGGACCCCAGGTAAACAGAAGGACTGTTATCAGGCAGGACCTGCCAGAGGCTTAGGGATTACCTCCCACGAGACAAAGGCAGAGGCCTCTCTCTGGGCAAGATTAATTCTTTACCATTCATGTATCACTCCATTAATTTGAACTAATTTCTGTAATGTACCAAAAATTACATAATAATTTATCAGTAAATTTTACAGTTAGCCGAAAGCACAGAACTGGAGACCAGCTGTCTTGCAAAGGAATTTGTCACCCGTTCATTAGAGCCTAGTTAAATACCAATATGTGAAAGTGTCCCGTTGGCACCCCAGCAGTTTTACACCTTGGAACAGTGTGTACTATTGTTAAATTTCATGTGGGTGAGAAGGTGAGCCCTTTATAAGGTAGGAGAAGGGCAGTTCTGACAGGGGCAATGGGAAAGGAGGATAAGCTTTACACCTCCGCTTTAATGGGGCTCGGGCAAGTCAGCGTATAGTTCAACAACAGTTACTATGGCACCAAACAGGAAATAATAAAAAGTTAGGTTATCAGACTTGAATGTTCCTAAAGCTTATAAGCTCTGCCCCGTCTGTAACAGGGGATCTCTTACTGGCTCTCTCCGCCCAGCCTCTGGTCCGTGCATGTTGGACCTGTTCCCTCTAAGATCAAAATCCCTCTCTCTTTACAGAAGAGTCCCAAGACTCCTAAAGTCTGTCTCTCTCCATTCTCAGAAGAGCCAAAAATTAAGAAAATTAAGAAGTCATGAAAAGTGTACCTCTCGGGGCGCCTGGGTGGCTCAGTGGGTTAAAGCCTCTGCCTTCGGCTCGGGTCATGATCCCAGGGTCCTGGGATCGAGCCCCGCATCGGGCTCTCTGCTCAGCGGGAAGCCTGCTTCCTCCTCTCTCTGACTGCCTCTCTGCCTACTTGTGATCTCTGTCTGTCAAATAAATAAATAAAATCTTTAAAAAAATTTAAAAAAAAAAAAAAAGAAAGAAAAGTGTACCTCTCTGCACCCAGAGAAGACAAGCCTTTTTACTTTATGAAACAGAAAATTTAATTCCCAAGTGGTTTACTTTCTTTTTTTTCAGAGGAGGCTCTGTTTCTCAGACCTATATAACTAAACGCCCCATTTCTTCCATTCCCTGAACAAACGAATTTTTAAAATGCAGATGCTGAGCGCCTGGGTGGCTCAGTGGGTTAAAGCCTCTGCCTTTGGCTCGGGTCATGATCTGGGGGTCCTGGGATCAAGCCCCACATCGGGCTCTCTGCTCGGTGGGAAGCCTGCTTCCTCCTCTCTCTCCCTCTCTCTCTGCCTGCCTCTCTGCCTACTTGTGATCTCTATCTGTCAAATAAAATCTTCAAAAATAAAATAAAATGCAGATGCCAAAACAACTGCTAAAAGGTTAACTTTTTTGGTTCCTGCTACATATATATAAAGGGCTTAGTGTGATGCCCAGCAAGTACTCAATAAATTACTTTTTAAGTAGAAAAAGAGGTACAATCCAATGTGTCTCCTGATTACCCTGGCAATGGAAAATGGATTGTGTAAGGAGAGACTGGAAGCCTGGGGAGCAATTAGGAGACCTTTACAATACTCCACAGGTCCGGAAGATTTCAGCGTACAGCCCATTAAGTATTGGTTCCCCACGATGTGATACATAGGAATCAGAATACTAGCATTGTGTTTCTTAACTTTTTGTTGATGTACAGTGTACATGCAGAAAAATATCCACGAATGCACACAGCTTGCTGAATTATCAATGTTTTTGTGTTTTTCAGCTTATCAATAAGGTTGTATGATTTGGTTTTTTTCTCTTCCCAGATAATTTTTATGGTTGGACGAGGATATCTTTCTCCAGATCTCAGTAAGGTACGGAGTAACTGTCCAAAAGCCATGAAGAGATTGATGGCAGAGTGCCTAAAAAAGAAAAGAGATGAGAGGCCACTCTTTCCCCAAGTAAGAAGCAGCTTTATGTGTTACTTACGAGGACAGACTAATACTCAGATGCAGGTTTTTAAATAGTTTCTAGAGGACACAGTTTGTACTTTGTGGATTTGGATTCCACGTGATGATGTGCAGGCAGCAGATAAGTAATCACATAAAGATAATTATATAAAGGTTGAATGGTAGGATATCTAAAAACTCAGAACAAAATATTCAGAAAGACTTTACTTTTGTCTAGCCGTTCTCAAACATTTTGGTCTCATGCCCTTTTACACACTTAGAAGTTATTGAAGGCCCCCAAAGAGCTTTTGTTTCATATAAGTAATAATTGCCATTTTAGAAATTAAAACTGTTTTTAAAATACTTATAAGTTTATTTAAACATAATAAAATCATTACATGTTAACTTTTTTTTTAAAAAAGAACAGTATTTTCCCAGACAATAGAATTAGTGAAAAGAATGGCATTGTTTTACCTTTTTTGCAAATCTCTGCAAAAAGAAGACATCTGGATTCTCTGCATTCATTATGTTGCAGTGCAATATTTTACATCATTTAGCCTCTGAAAACTCCACTTAACACTTGTAAAATAATGACCATAAAAAAGGCAAGTAATACCTTAGTGTTACTCTGAAAATAGTTTTTCCACAGACTACACTTTGAGAACTGCGGCCTTAATTCTTCCTGGTGGTAAAACAAACAAATTCCAAGCATCCCTTTAATACCAGGTCTTTTGGAGGAGCCAAAAAGATCTTTATATTTTCTATAAAAAGAAAGGGCACCTGTTGGTACTGTCTACCTTTCTCTGATTCTTGGAAAATTACTATTGCTTTTTATCTTTTCATGGTATAAGGCCAAAGTCCTTAAGTTAACAATCTTTCATAAGCCTCAGGAACTGAAACTAAATACTGAACAAGCTTAGAAGGTTTGAATTCTATAGATACTATAATAGAAATTCAATTTTTTATGATGCTCATGAAGTTGTGGATAGCTCTACATAAATGGATCTTGATAAATCAGTACAGCTTGCAGGTGGGAAGAGCTGACTCTAGTAATTACTCAGCTACCATAATTACTGAGTTGGTCTTTTGTGGACCTTATTAATGCCTTTGAATACCCACTCCAAGCTGGCTCTTTTAGACAGAAGTCACTGCTACAGGAATGAGTGAATCTTTTATTCCTGTCCGAAGAATTAAAGATAGAATTTATAATTTTAACAAGTCTCTCATAGGCTTTCTCAGGGTGGGTAGATACATGTTTTACATATTGGAATTCTAAGTTACTACTACTTTGAGGAAGAGTAGTTTTTTTTTAACCCAGAAAACCACTGGCTTAAGACTATCAAATATCAGCAGGACCCTGTACCACATTCTCTTCTTTATAGTCCAGGTACTAGAGTTTCCTGTTTAACCTACGTGATGTACATTAATAACGCAAGTTATATCCAAAAGCCCACTCTTTTTTTTTTTTTTAAGATTTTATTTTTTTAAGTAATCTCTACACCCAATGTGGGGCTCAGACTTACAACCCTGAGATAAGAGTTGCATATTCTACTGACTGAGCCAGCCAGATGCCCCTATAGGCCCACTTTTTACGTGGTATTAAAGGGGTTAAAATGTTCATATTTCTAAATGTATGTAACATTTTATTCTTTGCATGGTGTCAGAAAATGAAATGCATATCTGAATTTTTGAGATTATTGAAGGCTACTCCTTTTAAGTATTATTTTTAATTTTTCATTATAAGATCTCTTTTCACACTGTATACACATTTCACATGCCAAACACAAATTTCAGATGGCTAAAGATTTATATGTAAAAAACTAAACTGAAAAATAGGAAGTCATTTTTACAACCTTGAGGTAAGAAAGGCTTTCCTAATAAGCAGAGACAAAATCCAGAAGTAATAAAGGAAAAGATAGTAAGTGTGACTACATTAAAAGTTTTTAAACTTTTAACTCTATATAATAAAAATAATATTGTAAGGTAAACACGAAAAATAATTGCAGCATGTATAACAAAATATAAATACTGATATTATCCTAAGGCCTCCTACAAATCAATAAGTAATAAAATAATAATAAATAGAAAATGAGCAAAGGAATGAACTGGTGATTCACAAAGAAATATAAATGCTGAATAAATTTAGGTTGTTTAAAGTTCTGTGACAGTCCATAAAATGCATAGTAACAGTGAAATACATTTTGATTTTTTCTCTCAGATTGGCAATGTCCAGCATTGCGAACAGCGTTGGGAAGTAAGGAAGAGCCCTCCTTATAAATTTTTTAACAGTGTTGTTGGGAATGTAAATTAGTTTGGCCTTTTGAAAGGACTTGGTAGAATTCCTAAACTTGAAATATATATACTTTTTGCTCTGGCAATTCCACTCCTAAAAATGTATGCTATAGAACCTGATTCCACAAGTGCTCAGATATAGATATATAGATATAGATATAGATATAGATATAGATATAGATATAGATATAGATATATATATTATAAAGACTTACCATAATAGGAAAAATTAAAGACATAAAGATCAGGATAGCTGTCTAGATGGCATGGATGTTAGTGAGGGGAAAGAAAAGCAACGCAGAAAAATATGTGTAGTATGATACCACTTTAAATGGTGATGAGGGTGGGGATGGGCTCTGTTTTCATATGTGCATGTTTATGCATAGGAAAGGTCCAGAAGAAAGTATAGACTCTTTAACAGTGGTTACCCCTGGAAGGTAGGACTTAAACTTTTTCTGTATTATTTGAATTTTTATTTGTGTGTTATGCTTGTAATTTAAAATGTTTTGTAACATTGCTTCTTTGCCTTATACTAATCATACAGATTACAGTTTAACTGTTTAAAAAGTTTTCATAGCTCAGAAAAATAATAATAGTAATGGCTGCTAAAGTTGTATTGAGTACTTAATATATGCCTGGCATTGTGCCAAGCCTTTTACATGTATGTCTCATGATTGTGAATGTCCATTATCATACTGTTTGCCTTCAAGAGTCATAACCCATTTCTCTGTACCTTAAACTATGCGGAGTTTCTACGTTTTGTGTACTGGTGTCTATTTGTAGTTTGCCTGTCTTCTCCACTCTTGGATTGTCACCTGTCACTTCTCACTCCTGTGTCACTAGCAGCCTGGGTCATTGGGGTCCTACTTTTAATTATGTATGTGGAAGACATTTCCCATTACTAAGTTTCTTAAAGAATGAGTTGCTCTGATGATTCTGTTGTGAAGTCATTAGTGCTTTACTGATAGACACTCCGTCTTCTTCCCCAAAAGCACTGTGGTCTGTGAGAGGCATTTCACTGGTTTAAATTTTTTTTACTATTTACTGTTCCAAGGCTGGCAAATGATCTCAAATGTAAACAAAAGCTAACTATAGGTTACTTTCCCCATTCATTTTACAGAGATTAAAGCTCTAAGAGTTTGATCGTTTACTTTTCTTTGTAAGGAAAAATACCAGTTATTCAGTATTTTTTTAGACATTTAGGATAATACCAAAGTGTAAGATTTCAGGTGCTTTCTTATAAAGTATGATGAGAATTTTAAAGATTAACACCACCTAGATTTTCATTCTACTTTCTTTTTCTCTTTTTTTTTTTTTTTCTTTTTTTCAGATTCTCGCCTCTATTGAGCTGCTGGCCCGCTCATTGCCAAAAATTCACCGCAGTGCATCAGAACCCTCCTTGAATCGGGCTGGCTTCCAAACAGAGGATTTTAGTCTATATGCTTGTGCTTCTCCAAAAACACCCATCCAGGCAGGGGGATATGGTGCGTTTCCTGTCCACTGAAAGAAATTAAATGAGTGTGCCAGTAGAGGGGAGTAGGGACCAAGGAAATGAAAATATGTTTGCTTATATATTTGCTAAATTGAATAAGATCTTTTTTTAAAAAAGATGAACCAAAGAATGTGTAGGTTTTTAAAAACTAGATACAATTATTTCCCAATCTAAAATGTAAACTTAGCATTGGATTTTCAACATCCGTGCATGTTATAAAACGCACGGACCTTGCTAAACATGTGCGGTCCCTCTTGCAGGGGGCTTACGTCCTGTTCCAGATTTGCTTACTGGCTTATTCTAATTTTTAAGCTTCATTTAAACTTTTCTCATGCATCTTTTGTTATTAGCTATCACATGTCCATCAGGGACTCCCAAGAGCAGCACATCCCTGTGCATGGACTTGCAGGTGGAAGGTGACAGTAGATTAGCCTGTGTTAGGCAAGGCAGGCCAAACAGATCTAATTGAAGAAGTCACTAGGGTTGAATAAGTCACTTTTATTCTAAATATTTTTTTTGTAACTTTTTATTATAATGTGGAATATATGGATGTCCTTTATTCCCTCGAAGCAATAGGCTGACTTTCTTTTTATAAGCTGTGGTTGCAGGTAACCAAGGTTACTGGTTACCTGAGGAGTGTCATGTTTGACATGAGTGATATGGTTGAACTTGAGGTTTTTAGTGGGCAAATGTTAAAAATCGAAGTTCCTTGTAAATAATACTTACCCATATATCAAGGATGTCTTACACACAAAGAAGTTGAATTTCTTCCAAATGAATTATTTCCTCCTCCCCTACAAAAGCTTCACAGAATTCTGTGAGAAGTTTTGGCTTTGTTTGTTTAGATATCTTTAGTTGCCAAACAACCAGGTAATGGACTTCTTAAAAATTATTATTACTTTAAATTATACTTACCTCTCATGATGCCTCTTTTAACAATCATGTTATCCGTGTGTCATAAAATTTCTGTGCTCCTTCTGTTCTTATTAGGAGTGAAGGCTAGTTTTCTTTTCTTTTTTTTTCTGGTTTTGTTTGTGTAGCCCACAGTATGAAATATTTGGTAGTGCTTTCTAATACTTAAATTTTCTTGTGTAGATGATTGTACTGTGGCAGTCAGTGTATTCTTACTGTGAGCCAGAATCTTACTGGGAATCAGAAATGAAAGAAGCAGTATGAGTGTCATCTCGTCGAAGAAATGACCATCTCCACTTCAAAGCTGGTAGCAAAAGCCCAGCCTCTTAGACACATTTTCACTCAGTTTGGAACTGTGGTGATTTTTAAATACAACTGACAGTTTGGGATTTTTCAGGCACACAGACATCTGTGTAAACCATCCTTAGAGCCAATAAAGAAGAAAATCGGGAAGACCTTAATGATAATTTAGTTTTTAAGTGCCACAGGTAAATTTCTAAAATACTTTATTAATTGGAATGGATGAGACTTCATCCAGGAAAACTTCTCAGTAGGAAGCATGGCATACCTTTCGCCCCTCATTTGAGTAGTTTGAAATAAGTAATGCCATTCGTGTTCTTCAAAATTGATTCGCGCCTTTCAATTAGGCAAGAGTAATGGAAAAGAACCCCTCTCGTGTTTTCAAAAATAAGAATGGGAAAGGCATGAAAAAATGGAACATATTGGAAAACATTAAAGTGCTGGATTTCTAAATCCTCTAGTGATATTAAAGATAGGATTATTAGTATTACTAAATAGGGTTTTATTTATCACGAACTGAATAGCAAGCGTGTAGCTAACAGAGTTCTTACATTGGTCTGTGGAATGCCGAAAGGTTTGGGCATTTTAAGGCACAAGAGTCAAAGGATCTTTTCCTTGATATAGCTCTTCTGTAGTTCCCCAGTGTACTCGTTTCACTCAGATTGTCCTTTCTGTGCTTACTCCTCTTTTTCGCCCCCCCCCACAACTCCCCACACTGACCACCGGCCAGCCCCCCACTATCTGCATTTGACTCCTTTCCTTCTCCTTTGCCAGAGGGCATTGCTGAGCTCTTAGAACTGCTCAGAAAGTTATTTATGCCATCTCACGTGTTCCAGTGTGCCTCCAGAGGATCACCTAGTAGTTTTCTGGCCAAACTGGGCCCACTGGAAGTGTTGGTGGAAGAACATGAACAGTCTGGCAGGGCGAGATGTTTAGGTAGCGCGGATGCGGAGAAGTAGGGAACATTAGAAGACGTATGGTAGTCTCCCTTTCTGTTGTTTTTTTATACTGCATTTTAGATATATTCTTCAAATAAAGAAAAACATTTTCTAACCGCATGTAGAGTTAACCTAACTAGATAATTGAAACAGAAGGACGTTCATTCTCTTGTGACTGACCACTTTTACTCCTAAAACGTCAGCCCCCAGATATTTTTATTAAAGTTGATTTCCTTTTTCAGCAGGAACCCTTTTTGTAAAATTTGTTTTACATTTTAGAATTTTTACTGGTCAGTGATGAGGACTACGATTTTTCTCTTGATTTTAAGTAGTTCGGAATCACAGCATTTAATCAAATGCTTTAGGTTTTTTATTTTCAGATATTAAATATTGTACTAGTCATTGACATACTAAACCATTAGTTAAATTTTCCTCTTTAAATAGTGACCATTTAACACAGCAGCTTAAATGGCTGTCTCAAGTGAGTCCCTCAATTTAAGGAAATGGGCTGCTTTTTTTTTAATACTATGAAATGGGTACTTCATGACTAAAACATTTTGTCAGTTACAGTCTTATTAGATTGAGAATTATTAAGCATTTCTAGAGCACTTTTTTTAAAGATTTTATTTATTTATTTGACAGAGATCACAAGTAGGCAGAGAAGCAGGCAGAGAGAGAGAGGAGGAAGCAGGCTCCCCTCTGAGCAGAGAGCCCGATGCGGGGCTCGATCCCAGGACCCCGGGATCATGACCTGAGCCGAAGGCATAGGCTTTAACCTACTGAGCCACCCAGGTGCCCCTCTAGAGCACTTTTTAAATTTTACTCAATATTTCATCTCTCCTATGGTAATTTCTCTTAAGAATTTAACAAATCCAGTGTGTCTGTGCCAGAATGTTTATCATACTTTTGAAACTTCCTGAAAGGACACCACAAAGAAAGAATGAGACTTACTCTGGTTTCAAATGACTGCCCCCCACATCTAAAATGGTGGTTGATTTCTGTGCAAATCGATTTTTCATAGCATATTTTATCTTTAAGAGGTATGTAGCAAATTATATGTATTAACAGCCACTGAAATACGTTCAATCTGGGACTAAAAGATAATTATGTAGTATCTTAAAACTAGTTAATAAAATCCTTAGCTTTCAAATAAACAGATCTTGATATTTGAGGTATCTAAAATCACAGGCCCTTCCCACATGTCCTCTACCTTAATCTTAAATAAAGTCAAATGAAAAATAGAACTTAGGTTATTCTCAACGAGGCAAGTAAAAAAAAAAAAAAGTTTCACTTTGGCCTTTGATTTTTCAGGCAGTAATTAAATTAGTAACACCGAGATTTCCGAAGTCACGCAGGGTTCTGGATGTTCCACCTCAAATAAAATTGGGTAGGAGGCGGCGTGATAATAGATAATTTTCAGACATGCAAGAAGGAATATGCTTTTTTCCCCAAAAGCAGATCCATTACCTATTATCCCCATCTTTACTTAAATTTCTCCATGATTTCAGGGACATATATAGAAAGAGTTTAATTTTATTGATCTATAAACTTTTGAGTTCTTTTTGTCTTTTTTTACTCCTGGACCTTCAGTCTGTTTAGGAAGTAAGAACTGCTTTCCTTTAGAAGCAGTAGACAATGGTAGGGTGATCTTCAGGGTTGGCTTTATTGGTGTCTGATTTGGGGTTTCTTGGTAAGAGTTTATACTCTGGGAGGTTGTTTTGTGATTTTTTTTTTTTTTTAAGGCTAACATTTAAGTTTGTAGAGTAGAACACTACAACAAAATGAGGAGTGTCTAATTATCATAACTAGTGGGGAACATCTTTTAGATGTTTTTTTTAAGATTTTTTTAAAGTTATTTTTTCGTGTGGTATATGAGATTTAACATAGAATTTTATCATTTTTGATATTCTCAGTTAATAGATTATTAAGATTTTGATATTCTCACTTAACAGAATAGCCATTTTTTTTAATTAAAGATTTTTTTTTAAATTTATTTGACAGACAGAGATTACAAGCAGGCAGAGAGGCAGGCAGAGGGAGAGAGAGGAGAAAGCAGGCTCCCTGCTGAGCAGAGAGCCCCATGCGGGGCTCGATCCCAGGACTCTGGGATCATGACCTGAGCCGAAGGCAGAGGCTTTAACCCACTGAGCCACCCAGGCGCCCCCAGAATAGCCATTTTTTAAAATAAAGATTTCTCAGTAAATCCTATTTTCACATTGGCTTCCTTTAATGAGATTTAGATTCTGTGAGATTCAGTGATTGCTAATTAGAATGTTGAAAATTGCTCTAAAGAAATGTATTAAAATAGTGGAAAAAATAACAACCTTCAAACCATAAGCAAAGGTAGTATAAATGTTTATAGATTTCTAGAGTCTTTGTTAACATAATAGCCCTCTGTGGTTTTGTGCTTCATGTTTGGCTCTCCGAGGTCTTAGTAATGTGGCTTTTTTCCATCAATGCCATACTCCCTTCACAGTCTTTTTAATTTTTAAACATGAGAATAATTCTTTTACCCTTCTTTGATCTTTTGACTCACAATACCATGGTTACTTGCTTAGTAGAAGGAATGCTTTAGATAGAGAGAGATAGTATCACTATCTGCAGTCCGGTTAGTAGTAATATCCGGAATGGGAAAACAAATGGGTAATTACTGAAAATTATTTAGGGGTGTATTCATTGTTGAGGACCCCCCACCCCTGAACTTGCATTTTAACGGTGTCATTTTCTAGCTGTGAGATATCAGGCAAATTACCTCACCATTCTAAACCCCCAGCTTGCTCCTCCATAAATTAAGAGAAGTAATAGTACCTGCCTTACGGTTACTATGAGGCTTAGATGCGAACATATATAAAGCACTCAGGGAGGCACCTGGCGTGTAGCAGGCATTCAGATAGTCACTAATATAATCAGCCTGTGATCTGAGGGCTCAGTCAGCCTGTCATTTGCAATCTGTTGTTTGTTGGGACACACCAGTGTCCTCTAGTAGTCAGTTGGACTCCACTGGCAGAGAATGGACAGGTCACTCCTAGATGAAAGAGTCTGTTCGTGTCAGTGACTGGACCCACATCACAGGCTCTCATTACGGAAAATGAATGTTAAGGCCGGCTACATTCTGATAGTTGTCGGTGACCAACCAACCCCCAGAAATCAGCTAGAGTGCATGTAAGGGGAGGAACCAGCCTATAGTCACAAGTAGAAGATGTGAACAAAATGCTGGGTGAAACATAATAGCACAAAGCCCTCAAATTCAGGAAAGTTCAACGACACATACCCCCATGTAATTGTTAGGTGGTTTGAAAGGGGAAATGAACTAGAAAATGGATAGTCTAGATTTTCTTTCCTTCAGTCACATGTGTGATGTGGACAAATCATTTGACCTCTTAATTTTATTTTCTGCAAATAGGGGATAATTCCTGCTTCTTCCTTTCTATTAGTGGCATTAAATAATGGAAATGAGTTGATAACTGGGGGTAGAGTATTCAAATCAACCTTACTATTTTACAATCTGTTTTTGAGAAATTTTGTTCATTGGAATGGTTTTCAGCATAGCATGTAAAATCCAACTGGGAAATTACCTGCAGACTCGATATTTAATTGATAGAACTGAAGCATATTCTACATATTATAAATTATGTATTTCAGCCATTTTTGCTTTTAAATTAGTGATGGTATCACTAGATTTGTAATAATAGCGAGTCACCTTTCAGTGAGATTTCAGTGAGGCTTATCTAGGTCTCTAGGTTATTTGAGATAACTTTTTTAAAATTAGCTCTTGTCCTCCCCCTACAGGAGAATTTGCAGCCTTCAAGTAGCCACACCATCATGGCAACATCTACTCTTATTTCTTAAGTCTTGTGTTCGTACAATTTGTTAACATCAAAACACAGTTCTGTTCCTCAAATCTTTTTTTAAAGATACAGAATTTTCAATGCATAAGCTGGTGTGGAACAGAATGGAATTTCCCATCCACCAAAAGAGGGAAGAATGTTTTAGGAACCAGAATTCTCTGCTGCCAGTGTTTCTTCTTCAACACAAATACCACGTGCATACAAGTCTGCCCACTCCCAGGAAGGAAGAGGAGAGAGCCTGAGTTCTGACCTTTTGATGGTCAGGCATGATGGAAAGAAACTGCTGCTACAGCTTGGGAGATTGGCTGTGGAGAGCCTGCCAGTCAGCTCTGGCCTTCTAACCGCCACATCAGTGTGCGGCTGGTCACCTGACGGGGCGGCTGCAATCGCCAAGCATCGTTCTCTTTCCTGTTCTGGGATTTTGTCGCGGAGCTCTTTTCCCTAGTCACCACCGGTTCATTTCTGAGGGATGGAACAAAAATGCAGCATGGCCTTTCTGTGTGGTGCATGTCCAGTCTTTGACCAATTTCTATCAAGTGAAGCTCTTTTATTTAAATGGAGAATGAGGCAAGGAGGAGATACGATTTGGTGTAGAGGAAAAGGGAATGCTGCATCTTTTTCCTGACCTACTGGGTTTCTGGCCTTTGTTTCCTTGCTCACTGAGGGTGTCTGCCTAACCAAGCAGGCTGGAAAGTGCTGGCACACATTGCCTTCCTTTCTCACTGGGTCCAGCAATGAAGACAAGTGTTGGGGATTTTTTTTTTCCTCCACAATGTAGCAAGTTCTCAGGAAAATACAGTTGATATCTTCCTCCTAAGCTCTTCCAGTCTTCAAGTACTTACGTGGCTACTTTGTCCAGGGCACAAAATGCCATGGCAGTATCTGATTCAGAGCCTACAAAACTGCTTGATAACAGTTTTGAATGTGTGAGACATTTATGTAATTTAAATGTAAGGTACAAGTCTTAATTTCTGAGTTTTCTTCTATTATATTTTTATTAAAAAGAAAATAATTTTCAGATTTAATTGAATTGGAATAAAAGAATACTTCCCACCAGAATTATATATCCTGGAAAATTGTATTTTTGTTATATAAACAACTTTTAAAGAAAGATCGTTATCCTTTTCTCTACCTAAATATGGGGAGTCTTAGCATAATGACAGATATTTATAATTTTTAAATTAATGGTACTTGCTGGATCCACACTAACATCTTTGCTAATATCTCATGTTTTCCTCCAACTTCCTCTACACTACATCCTCCATCCTCTTTCCAGTCTTTTATCTAGAATATGCAACCTAAAATAAAAATGGTGGTGTCTCCATTCATTCTCCTTCTTCCTTTTTTCCCAAGCCTGGTCTTCAAAAGGTTGGGTAATTTGGCAGCTGAGTTCCCCAGGTAGAGAATAGAGCAATTTTAGGTGTATTGGGACCGAGGGATGGTGTGTGAAGCCTAATGTCAGTTGTTTGTATAGAGAGAGTTGCTGTGGTATTAGAAACATCATTCTTTATCTTTGCATAAGTTGAAGATAGAACCCAGTCGTAGCTTCCTTTGGCCTTTACTAAAGGGTGGCACAAAGTGACTCTGGACGTATTAATGACAAATACCTCCCTTATCATGAGGCTTAGCATCTCTTGCCAGGATTTAGGAATGTAAATCAAATCAAATGTACTTAGCCCAACCAAGCTATGTAGCCAAGACTATAAAGAAATTAGGGCCCATAAAATAAATCAGGGAATTAGAAGCTGTTATTTAAATATTTCAAATTGTAATTGATCCCACTGTCTGTCAGCCTCTTACGCTCCTTGCCATTCCATGCTTTTTGCTAAAATAACTGTATTCAGAGGAAGGCCTACTGAAAATTCCAAAGCCCTGGGAAAGGTTGTCCTCGTAAAATGGAAAATACCCTGAAGTTAATGAGTTTGAAAACCAGTGTGTTCTGAAGTCCCGTGTGAGCAGAGCAGCGTCTTACAAAATTCAGAAATTGCGAAGATTCATGCTGATTGAAGAGCATCTTGTGTGCTTAATGCTGCTTCTCTTTTAAAAGCATCATTTTTCTTTTTAAATACATCCCCAGACATGCTTTTCAACTGGCTTTTGTGTTCCCCTGGAGATCGGAGAGAGCTCGGTCTGAGCGGGAGGCAGATCCTGCAGGGTAGGCGGCGCCTGCCGTTGGGCTGGTAGCTTGGCTGCAGGACGACCTCTGGGGCCGCCTGGGGCGGGGTGGAGGGGGCAGGAGGCCGCACGGGTGCCAGTGATGGAGGAGGCTTAGCGCCAGAAGGGCCACACACTGTCCCCTTCCGGCCTCTTTAGGTTGCTGTCTCACTTGAAAAGGGGGAACGGACTTGGTCTCAAATGAAGCTGTGCCCAGTCAGAAGCCAGGCTCAGGGTCTTCTTGGGAGATTTTTATAGAGCCCTTAAAAAATAAAAAATAAAAATCTTGTATTTCTCATCCCTTTTTTCCATTAAATAGTTTTTTCTCTAGTTTACAATGACATGATCAAGCGGTTTCCTCTTACTTTTTGATGCTTAGACTACAGATAGACTTGAGCTCCTAGAAGGTACAAGGAAGAACTCCTTGTTTGTGCAAAGCACTTTATGAATAATTTGTACAGATAGTGTGCGGCTGCTTCACGGACAATCCTGTAAGGTTGGAGTTCCCTGTCTTTTCCTTAAAGTGGCTGCAGTGCCTTCTATAGTGTATTTTCTTTTGGGTAAGAAGAGGTGAAGCCTTCTGAAAAATTTGAGAGCAGACGTAAAAGATTGTCTCAAATTATGTAGTATTCCCAGTGGGCTTTTTTGTCATCACACTAGAGTTTACGGTCTAGTACTTTTGCCACTGAAATAACATGGACCAAAAAGTAGTTTATAAAAGAGATTGTGAATAGAAAATCCAGTGTGCTCATTTGTACTTCTATGCACCTTAAAAGAAGATTCTGTCTAGCTGTCAAATTCTGGTTCCTGAACATCCAGTCCCCGCTTGCACTTAACAATCTTGGAGGATATACTGGGGCAGCCTAAAAGATAAAATGCCATATAACATACATGTTATATGTTATATGTATGTTGGTATTGGGACAGAAAGAGCATTACACAGTTATAAAGAGGCAATCAGAACTTCAGCACTGTCCACCGGAAACTCTGTAAATACTTCCCAGATTCTCCTCCGGTGTGGTCCTAGCTCTCTCGGCACCTGGTGTTCTCTCTCAGCAGCCAGTGCAGAAGCTGCTGCCCCTGCTCCCAGGACCTCACCTACCCCTCCTGCGCACTCGCTCCCCAGCCTTGTGCCAACCCCATCTGGCTTTAGTTGGAAGCACATTGCAGGGTTCAGGTGACCTCTTCAAAATACTACCTCCTCAGAATGAGGTAATGAATAGTTATTTATTTTAAAATAGGAAAAGTAAGGAGCACTAGGACATGAAGATGATTTAAGAGGTTAACTTTGATGTGTGCTTGCACTTGAGCCCTCTTATTTTGTCTTAAAGGGCATCATGCATTTCAGCAGCAGAACCGAAAGAGGTAGCTCAGAGTTTCGGAATGTTGCTGCAGGTCGCGCCGGCATCGGTTTCGGGGTTCATTTCAGAATCTTCACCTTAACGTCAGCAGCATGAAATTAAGTAGTTACGGTAACAGTTCACTAACCGTGATAGAACTTTAGTCTTCAGTGGGCTTGGCAGGACCATCTTCATGATGACTTAGTCGTAGCTCCATCACGTGCACAGACACTCCTGTCGAGAGCCTGCCCAGCTAAAAGGGTAGAATGGTTCCACGTGATTCTCTTCTTTGTCCAAGTTGGCATTGTTAGCGCTAGAAAATCAGCACCTTGGGACCAGCGGATTCCAACCATTAGGCTATTAAAAAAAAAAAAGTAACCTGACATGGAAAGTTTACTGTGAGCGTAAACAGCACATCGCTTACAGGTCCTACATTGACATGTTTAGGTGAGGCTCTAGAAGAATACCTTGACAATTTGCCAAATGATCTTTACTGTGCCTTCAAGATGCAATAAAAAAAAAAAAAAAAAGTTAAATTTAAGCAGAAATCCGTGATTTGCAAAGAGAGCAGCCACTCTGGTCCAATCTGTGTTAATATTTTTTAGAGTGCAATTTAGACTGCAGAGACAAATGCACTAAAGGGTTTATAGCCAAAATCACATTTAAAAAAATGAGAAAACACACAAGTAAATTTTCAGTGAACAAAATTATTTTTTTAAAGCACACAATCCCTAGTAGAGTCAGATATATTTATCACATAGAGCAACTAGGTTGAAAATTACAGTTCAGTGACATTTCTAGAGAAACTTTTTCTACTCCAATAGGTTCTTCAAAGCATGGAACTTTTATATAACAGAAATGTTTGACAGACATTTTAAAGAATTGCTGTAGTTTGGGGGTTCAGAAGTACTGTATGCTGGACAGCAAATACTTCTTAAGAGTGAGAAGGAAGAAACTAATGTAGAGGACAGAATTGGATTTTATCAGTTTCAAGAGTACTGCTGCGAACCTCAACAGTGACGTTTCAGAGTCTAAAATGTAAACTTGCCTCCCAGGACGTGTTTACAAAATAAGTGGGACCGTCCTAATGCTGTTCAGGGTGCTCTGGAGACCAGACGGGGTCTCTGGGGCCCCCTTTGGAGGGGGCGTTGGAATAGTTAATGACGTGGCCGGTGGGTGTGACCTGGACACACTCCATGGTGTGCTTTTTGTATCTCGTTGGCATTTCTTGCCACCCCGGGGAAGGGCAGTGTACTGTCTTCAGCAAGTTCTCTACATGTTTTTCTGCATTGTATTGCTGACGCCCGTAGGTTGGTGAGCACCCTAGGAGGACAGTGGCATCTCCGCCTGATTCATATATTGGCCAGAGGAGAATGAAGGGGCCAGTGTATTGCTAGCTCTGGTAGAATTGAAAACACTGGTAAGATTTTTGTTTCATCAGCACACTAGAGAGTAAGCTCTTTGTTGTTTTCAGATAGCTTATTTTCACTTCTGTTCAGGCAAAGACAATGAAGTTGAAATTTAGTCCCAAATTATGCCAGTGGTGGAAAGGGTAATTAATGGTTTCTATCAGGATTTTTAAGGTAAAGGAGGACAGAATCGTTAAGTCTTAAAATCTTAAGATTTTATCTTAAGATCTTAAATCTTAAAAAGTAAGGTTAACAGTGCTTTAACATGCATACGGATGGTTCGTCCTCACCTCAAAGTGATTACGTAGATCTTTTATTTCAACATCCACAACTCAAGCTGTTAATTTTTAGTCCTTTTTTAATTTAATTTTTTTTACCCTTTGACTCCCTTTATCCAACTGTTAGTTTTAATTACTAAATTAGTTTTCTTAAAATGTTTAATTTTATTAAAATATATAATTTTATTTAACAAAATTCTGTTTTGACTAATTACAGTGATATAACCAGTTGTGTGTGAGGACACAGCCAGTGTATCTGTGTGTGTGTGTGTGTGTGTGTGTGTGTGTGTGTGTGTGTGTGTGTGT
>NW_019154111.1:3683101-3807999 GCF_002288905.1 Enhydra lutris kenyoni
TTGAGGGGTTTGTTTTTTAAGAATTTTGTAGATTGATGTACTCTTGGCAAACAACTAAAATCTGTTTATTCGTGTTAGCATCAAAAACAAGACTTGTGCGAACCATCTGCTGGTCTCAGGCAGGCTGAGCTCCCTGTCCCGCACTCCGGATCAGCTAGCTGTCCTCACTGTCTGTAGGGAACTGGGAAGGAAGTTGGCTAAAGAGATGCAGCAGGGAAGGGCTCTGTTTACAGGGGTGGGGATGGGGGATTGTAAGTTGCTTAGTAGAGTTTGTGTTGAAAATTATTCTGTGTTGCATTTGTGTGTTAAGCCTTTTTTTAACCCACATGTATCTTGGTGGAAGAAACTTCAGACTAGCGTAAGCAACAAAGCTCACAGAGTAGGCACAAATGTAGAGAAAGTGGACCAAAATGGGAGGTGGGAGGGTGTGGGCGTAAGTCTGGGGCTAGGGGGAAATTGATGTGACAGTGGGAAATAAACTATAATTACCTGAAATAAAATGTAAGAGTGCAATAAGTGTGCTTTTTATTCTAAGCTGTGAACAGTTTTTAAAAAAAAAACATTCCTTCCTAATACATTTGTATATGTTCCATAGCTGATTAAAACCAGCTATGTAAACATACAACGCCTTTTTATTCATGTTAATTACCAACATAAGTGGCTAACCTTATGTCTTATTTATCTTCATGTTGTATTAGTTTACATATGGAGTGTGCGTGTGTGGGTGTCTGTCTGTGTGTGTGTGTGTGCTGTACCCTTTCCCTCCTTCATTTGGAAACGCACTCATTGGGTCCTCTGTCCTTCCTTTGGCCATGCCACAGGTTATGGTCTTGATTTGGCCTTCATGATATTGCCGGATTTAAAGGACTCTTATCACAGTGGTATGTTTTTGTGGTGATCTCATTTGTTGATTGTACCCTCTGACCCTTTCCTCCCTCAGCAGTGGCCTTCTTAGGAGCACACAGCTGATCGGGGATTGAAATTTGACCGTTCCTCAACCTGTGTCCCTTTGAATCCTGGTTCAGTATTTAGGATTGCTCTTTGGTTTAAACCAAGAAAAAGGAAAACACCCCCCTTTTCATTTACTTCTTGGTTTGAGGACAACTCTTGAAAGGGAAATCCTTTGTGTTTTAACCGCAGTGAATTAATGGCTCCTGGTTTCCCACTCCAAACCTAATGGCGATTCGCACACACATTCCTCTCTCTCTCGCTGCCAAAGGTTTGGGTTTAGTTCACTTCAGTTCCACTCAAGCATTGAAAAGGTTCTCATGGAGTCTGGGGTGTGCCCAGTGAAAAAAAAATGGGGACTTTTAAATTGTCCAGAGACCTCTTTATACCTGCTTTGCAAAAATTACAATGGAGTAACTATTTTTAAAGCTTATTTTTCAATTCATAAAAAAAGACATTTATTTTCAGTCAAATGGATGATGTCTCCCTGTTGTCCCTTAATCCTCAATGTTTGCTTGAATCTTTTTTTTTTTTTTTTAATTCTCCCCCATACCCACTTCTTGATACTTTGGTTCTTTCCTGCTCAGGTCCCTTCATTTGTACTTTGGAGTTTTTCTCATGTAAATTTGTACAATGGAAAATATTGTTCAGTTTGGATAGAAAGCATGGAGAATTTAAAAAAACAAATTCAGATTGAAGAGATTTATTTCTGTGTAAAGTTATTTAAAAACTCTGTATTATATAAAAGGCAAAAAGTTCTATGTACTTGATGTGAATATGCGAATACTGCTATAATAAAGATTGACTGCATGGAGAAGTCTTTATCAAGATTCTTTTTCTATCACTGTCACGCTGGTTCTGACAGTTCTTCCGGGCAATGCAGAGACTGAGAAATGTGCCTTTTGTTTCATGTCAGTTACCACTGGGTGGGTAGAAGTTACTTGTATGAAAACTATTTGTAGCAAATGGTCCAGGTAAACACCTGCTACCTTGTACCAGCTGCACGCCCGTGGTGGGGACAGCCTCTGTCCAGTGTTGGTGATGCCTCTCCGTTGTTTTATGACGCTGGGACCTGACTGCTCCCCTGCAGTGGCTCTGTTGAAGTGTGTGCAGTAACTGAGTCATTAAAGTTCAGAGTCTAGTCTGGAGGGGCAGCTGGGTGGCTCCGTTAGCCTCTGCCTTCAGCTCAGGTCCTGTAGGATCAAGGCCTGCTTCGGGCTCCCTGCTCAGCAGGAAGCCTCCCTCTGCCTCTCCCACCTCCCCCGCCTGTGTTAGCCTCTCTCACTGTCTCTGTCAAATAAATAAAATCTTTAAAAAAAAAAAAAAGAAAGAAAGTCTAGCTGGAGAAGTTCCCCTGAAAATGGTCTTTCAATTTTTTTTTTTTCACACAAATTTCCAATACATTTTCTGTGGGAACACAGAATGTACACAGATTAGATAGATAGATAGATAGATAGATAGATAGATAGATAGATTTGAAACTGCATTGTGTTTTACACTGTTTTCTTTTTTTTTTTAAACAATGCTGGTTACCCCAGTGAGTTGATTTTGTGCAAGTGATTTCATGACCTCAAGTTTGAAAGACACCTAGAAATAACTTCAAGCTATGTCAGGTAACTGGGCTGTTACCAGAAGAGAAGTAAACCATTTTATCTTATTTTAGATTTTATTTATTTGATAGAGCACAAGTAGGCAGAGCAGAAAGCAGAGGGAGAGAGAGAAGCAGGCTCCCAGCTGAGCAACGAAACTGACTCGGGGCTCGATTCCAGGACCTTGGGATCATGACCCGAGCCAAAGGCATCCACTTAACCGTTTCAGCCGCCCAGGCACCCCAAAAGTAAACCATTTTCAAGCTTCACCAGGAAACCTTACGTCCAAGAACTATAGGAAGGAACAGAAAAGTCTTCAGGATGGCACATTATTTGAGGCATCGGGTTTCTGGCCTTCATGCCCCTCTCCAACTAATCATAAAGTTCTGTGGAGACAAGAATTTTCTCTGAACTATAGATTTCTCATGTAAAAAATGTAATTTTGTAATACATCATACAAGCTTTTTTTAAAGAAATTCATTTTTAAATAAACTCCATACATGATTGGGGCCTTATTTTTTAAGAATGTATTACTCCACAAGAGGTTTTCCTTAAAATTTAGTCCAGAAGATGAATGCTTTTTGTTACTGTGATAAAATTCTATTATAAAGCACTCTATCTTACTAGTTCTGAAATTTTACCAGGGGCCGGGACATTGGACCTGCTGCGTGGGTTATGTAGTTCTCCAAGGCTCATAAAATGTTAGTGCAGAGGGAATCCTTAAGGATATTCTGGTCCAAGTCCCTTCACCGTCAGTTACTGACTAGGATTCCCCAGGGATGACTCCCCTAGGTTCACGTAGCCAAGACTCAGGACCTGTTTCCAACAGCAGTAGTATGCGCTGTGGGTTTATTAGATATAAACTATTTATTTTATTTATATAGATACACTTAAATAAAGATACAATTGTTATAGTTGTAATGGCTGTAACAAAATTTGGATAGAAATGGGTGTTGTGCCAGGTCTCCTCCACTGGCCCCTGCTGTCTTGGCCGTTCGGGCAAGACCCCGCTCGGGCAGGGGATAGAAGGCAGAGGCCTGGCTGCTGAGGCAAGTCGGCGGGAGCTCCGGCCGCCTGTTTCCTCCACACCTCACTGTGGCCACACTGGTGCTTCCGACGAGGTGGTGGCAGCAGGCAATCAGGTTGGCCTCCTGCATGGGCTAGTCCCGGGGCAGGCGGAGCGGAGCTGATCTCGCTACCTTCCTGTAACATGCACACAACCAGGGCTTCCCCACACGGTGCCTCCCGTGTTATTTGCACTCAAGCTTCCATAGGAAACTAATGGTTAGAAATCTGTGTTAAAATTTGACATTTGATTTGATGCCATCAGTCATGTCTTCGCCACCTGCCTTTCCATTTGTGAAGGCCACACCCTGCCTCCCTGGGAGCACAAGACCCCCTCCATGCCGGCCCTGCCGCTGCTGGAGTATCTGTTCACAGGCTTCGTCGGGGCTTTGGACACAAGTCAGCCTGGGATTCAGGGGTCACCATAAACTTGGCTTAGACCCGGTGGTCTAGAAAGAGCAGTTGCTTCCATTTAGAATTATTTCCTTCATAGCAGATGTGGTTCTAAGGGCTTTGTGTGCGAACACATTTAATCGAATCCCTTTTACAAATCAGGAAGTTAAAAGCTCTGGGCCCGTTCTGCAGACCAAAGGCTGCGTCCCAGCGGCAGGAAGCAGAATCGGCCTCGAGCAACCACTCTGCACACAGGCCGGAACAAGAGAAAGCGTGTCACAGGTACGTGCAGTTTCACACAACTTCTGGATTACACACTCACGCGGGCATGTACTCTAGGTCATGGTGTAAAATGATCTGTGAGCAGGTCATGATCAAAATTACATATGCTGTACCGACTCTCCGGTAATCTGACTCCGCCTACAGCCAGCCAGCCAGGATCTGAGCCTCAGCACCCCCGTATGACCCTGGGCAAGTCACCTGGCTATAGTTCAGGGTCCCCATCTGTAAAACGGAAAGAATGTGCACTTATATATAAGAACGCATGCGGGATGCCTGGGTGGCTCAGTCAGTCGGTCGGGCATCTCCTTTGGCTCAGGTCATGATCCCGGGGTCCTGGGATCGAGTCCCACATCGGGCTCTCTGCTCCGCAGGGAGCCTGCTTCCCTTCCTCTCTCTCTCTCTCTGCCTGCTTGTGCTCTCTCTCTCTGTCAAATGGATAAATAAAAAACATCTTAAAAAAAAAAAAGAAAGAAGGAATTAACACATGGCAAAGCTTTTTACCACAGTGCCTGGACCACAGTAAGCCTGGAGTTTCCTCTGTTCAACTGTATGTAACCGCCAATCAGATGTACTTACCTCTTTGGGGCCCTCTGCCACTTTATTTTCCTATAAGCTGCACAGCTGACTCTTGAACATGAGTTTGAACTGTGCTAGTCCACTTATACGTGACTGTTCTCAAGAAATACAGTCCTATAAATGTATTTTCTGTTCCTTAGGACTTTTTTTCTCTAGCTTTAAGAATACAGTATATAGGGGGTGCCTGAGTGGCTCAGTGGGTTAAGCCTCTGCCTTTGGCTCAGGTCATGATCTCAGGGTCCTGGGATTGAGCCCCGCATTGGGCTCTCTGCTCAGCGGGGAGCCTGCTTCCCCCTCTCTCTGCCTGCCTTTCTGCCTACTTGTGATCTGTCAAATAAAATCTTTTTTAAAAAAAAGAATACAGTATATAATACATGTAACATACAAAACATGTTAGTTGCCTATCTATGTTCTCAGGAAGGCTTCCGGTCAACAGTAGGCTGTTGGCTTCTGGGGGAACCAAAAATGATACCAGGACTTGCGACAGCCCAGGGTTGGCGCCCCAACCCCCAGAGTGTTTTGAGTCAAATGTGGCAGGGTGGAGGTCATTACTCAGAAGGCTGAGGACAATTTCTGCATCAGCTCAGATTGGTTTCGCAGCCCAGCTGTGAAAAGGAAGCACCAGGATGTGGAGGCCACACTGGCTGAGTTTAGAAGACCACTGTTTTTAAAGTTTCCTTTCATTCCAATCAAGCAATTCTGAGTGATTTCTAAGAGAAAGAGCTCATGGCATTACCCTGCTTGAGTTCACGGTTATAGTGAGTACACACGAATAAAATGCTGTTGGTGGAAGACAACAAAAATTAGACCTAAAAAGTACAGAACAGAGATGGGCTTTGATTTATTTTTTTAAAGATTTTATTTATTTATTTATCAGAGAGAGAGATCACAAGTAGGCAGAGAGAGAGGGGGAAGCAAGCTCCACGCTGAGCGGAGAGCCTGACTCGGGGCTGGATCCCAGGACCCTGGGAACATGACCTGAGCTGAAGGCAGAGGCTTTTTTGTTTTTTTTAAAGATTTTATCTATTTATTTGACAGAGATCACAAGTAGGAAGAGAGGCAGGCAGAGATAGAGGGAGAAGCAGGCTCCCTGTGGGGCAGAGAGCCCGATGTGGGGCTCGATCCCAGGACCCTGGGATCATAACCTGAGCCGAAGGCAGAGGCTCCACCCACTGAGCCACCCCGGCGCCCCCAGAGATGGCCTTTTAAAGAGCTTCCGTATTTTCAGCTGAGCCAAGACTGCTCTCAGCCACCCGAGGAAACAAAAGCAAGGGTGGTGTCTCTAGCGCTGCGGCGTCGGGCTCAGGGCCGCTGGAGCCGGCCGCGGGGGGCGGAACTGGGCCCCCTGCTTCCACTCGGCTGCCACTGCGCCTTCTGACCACGGAGAACCCAACGGGAGTGGGAACCCACGCGTGACCCCGTTCAGAGCCTGCCAGAGGCTTCTCCCCGCACTTGCCGTAAAACCTAAACCTGCGACTGTGACCTATCAACTAGTCCCCATCTTCTCTCCTGCTGAAGCCCAGTGCACTTTGTGTTCCTGAAACACAGTGACCTCAGTCCCATCCTAGATCTTGGTTCTTGCTGTCCCTTATCCCCGGCGCACCCTCCCGTTAGAACCCCGGCCAACTAGTTCCTCCTCCCTGCTCAGGTTCCGACTCCCCAAAGATCAGCACCCACCAATCTCTGGCACATGACCCAGTGTTATTTCCTTCAGCACACTCAGTAAATCTCACATAATCAGTTAGGGTCTGTCTTCCCTTACTAAAATCTAGGTCCCTTAAGAACTGAATCATCTGTCTTATTTAGCGTTGTATTACCAACAATTTGGTGGTCAAAAACCTCAATTAAAAATATGAATAGTTATGCTTCTGGGCAAGTCACTAAGCGACTCTATACTGCAGATAAAAGAAAATTCTGTCCTACCTCCTGACAACTGCAATACTACAGAAAGTTTGGAAGGACAAACACATTTTAGAAAAAAGGGGAGGGCGCCTGGGTGGCTCAGTGGGTTGAGCCTCTGCCTTCAGCTCAGGTCATGATCTCAGGGTCCTGGGATGGAGCCCCGCGCCCGGTTCTCTGCTCAGCAGGGAGCCTGCTTCCCCCTCTCCCTCTGCCTACTTACGATCTTTCTCTGTGAGTCAAATAAATAAATGAATGAAATCTTTAAAAAAAAGAAAAAGAAAAAGATAAAAGGGGAATATCCTATTTCACCCATACCTCCCATTCCTCCAGCCCGAAGAAATCCCAGTTAGACGTGCACCTTATGTCCACTAAAGGCCGCTCGGCACAACGCCCAGCCCACGAGAGATACATTAATACAAAAGTGGACTGCCCGGACCTCTAGCGTCTGTCGATCACGGCAGGACGACGCCGGCCGTAAAGACGCGGCAAGAGTTTCCACACTGTCAACATACACATCACTAAAACGTGCCCCAGGAGGAGGGCAGTCTGGCACTGCGGTCAGGCGTAGGGTCAGACCTAATGTCGCCACTCATCTGTGCGTGACCCGCAGGCAGAGTGACTTCATTGCCTTCGGCCTCAACTGCCTCACTGGTAAGTGGAGCGAGTATCTGTCTACACTGGGGGGGTGCCCAAGAGGACCCACTGAAAGGGCCTGGAACCAGTCAGGACAGCAGCTGGGAGCACAGGAAATAATCCAGAAAGGGTGGCGGTGATTATGAAAAACATTCAGAACTCCGTTCCTTACTGTTGACCAAACACTTTAATTTTACAACTTTCATGTACAAGATGATGTCCATAAACGCTTGAAATTCTCACCTGGCTCCTGCAGGGAAACAAAAATAGAAACTTTAAGTACTTTTATTTTCAGTAATTCAAATTCATCATTTTGGTTCATTCAATTTTTCAAGCACTCGCTGAACACAGACTGTCTGAGGGGTCTTCCTGAGAAGCAAAGTCACCTCGCTTTCTCGAAGGGTTTACAGTCTCGTCTTTTTTTTTTTTTAAGATTTTATTTATTTATTTGACAGACAGAGATCACAAGTAGGCAGGGAGGCAGGCAGAGAGAGGGGGAAGCAGCAGAGAGCCCGATGCAGGGCTTGATCCCCGGTCCCTAAGATCATGACCTGAGCTGAAGGCAAAGGCTTTAACCTACTGAGCCACCCAGATGCCCCTACAGTCTCATCTTTAAAATAAGAAACGGCTGTGTGGGAGCATATTGGGAGATCCACAGGAAGAGGAGAGGTTAGTGCTGGCAGACATGTTACTCGGGGAAGCAGGGTCCGCAGAAGGACTGGGACCTCTGACTGACCCAGAGTAAATCCAACAAGTGGTAACACAGCTTAACTGTCTGCTCTTTGGTGACATTTTTTCCTATTTCCCTGCTCCCTACATACCCCAAAATTACTGTAATTTTCATGTCAATAAGTTACTTCTAATTAAAATTGTAATAACAATACCAATAATATGATGTAATAGGAACACTTTTTTATTTAATGTTTCCTAGCCTTTAACATAATTCCAAAAATACATAAATAAAACAATCTCCAAGTCATTTTGAGAGATGGCAATTATTTATGTGCGATGATTAATTTAAAAACACATCATGTGAGAGTGTCTTAACTCCTGAGGGGTTTGTGGAAAATGGGACTCCTTTTTCTAGTACCTACTCCTAATACCTCCCTTTGGAAAGAACAAAAACTCTGATTCCTAATTTGGAAAAATGAAAGGGCGATAACCTTTTACTGTTTAGGGTTAATTTCCACACAATTCCATACCATAACATTCCCATATGCTGGAACTTTTTTTTTTTTAAACAGGTTTTTGTTGTTGTTGTTGTTGTTTTAAGATTTTATTTATTTATCTGAGGGCGCCTGGGTGGCTCAGTGGTTAAAGCCTCTGCCTTCGGCTCAGGTCATGATCCCAGGGTCCTGGGATCGAGCCTCACATCGGGCTCTCTGCTCGGCAGGGAGCCTGCCTCCTCCTCCTCTCTCTGCCTGCCTCTCTGCGTACTTGTGATCTGTCAAATAAAAATTAAAAAAAAAAAAAAAAAAAAAGATTTTATTTATTTATCTGACAGAGAGACAGCAAGAAAGGAAACACAAGCAGGAGGAGTGGGAGAGGGAGAAGCAGGCTTCCCGCTGAACAGGGAGCCCGATGTGGGCCTTGATCCCAGGACCCTGGGATCATGACCTGAGCTGAAGGCAGACGCTTAACGACTGAGCCACCCAGGCGCCCCACGCTGGAACTTTCCATTTAGACACTCAGGGTGGGGGCATCTGCCTTCAGCTCAGGTCATGATCCCCGGGTCCTGGGATGGAGTCCCACATAGGGTTCCCTGCTCAGCAGGGCGTCTGCTTCTCCCTCTACCTTTCCCCCCTACTCGTGATCTCTCTCTCTCAAATAAATAAAATCTTTTTTTTTAAGATTTTATTTATTTATTTATTTGACAGACAGACAGAGAGCACAAGCAGGGGGAGCAGCAGAGGGAGAGAGAGAAGCAGGCTCCCCACTGAGCAGGGAGCCCGATGCGGGGCTTGATCCCAGGACCCTCAGATCATGACCTGAGCTGAAGGCAGAGGCTTAACCCACTGAGCCATCCAGGTGCCCAATAAATAAAATCTTAAAAGGAAAGGAATTTTTAAAGAAGTCTTTGATCAGGACCCTAAATTGTAACAAAACTCAGGAAGAGAATTTTTTTTTATAACAAACAGAGAAAAGGAAGAGGAGACCAAAAGAAAGGGATCGGAAGACAGCAGATACAAAAATACTAAAAAGGCAGAAATTAGACAGGCTATAGTTAACTGTCCCTCATGCTTTTAGAAAAATGTACTGTCAAAAAAAAAAAAAAAAGGGGCGCCTGGGTGGCTCAGTGGGTTAAGCCGCTGCCTTCGGCTCAGGTCATGATCTCAGAGTCCTGGGATCGAGCCCCGCATCGGGCTCTCTGCTCGGCAGGGAGCCTGCTTCCTCCTCTCTCTCTGCCTGCCTCTCTCCCTACTTGTGATCTCTCTGCCAAATAAATAAATAAAATCTTTAAAAAAAAAAAATGTACTGTCTTCAAGACCATGATAAAGTCAAACATTTTTATCGACACAAGATAAATGACTTTAAAAGGAGTTTGGGGCACACCTGTTTGCAGAGAGCTCAGTCTTCATCATCAGGGAGGATACCCAGTTCTTCATCTGTCCACTGGGAAGGATCTGGATATGCAAAGTGACCCTGGTGACAACCATTAAAAAAAAAAGTAAAGAATCTATATTCCATACAACGAATATATATGTATGTATGTATGTATCTATATGTATGGTAAGGCTGTCACACACACGGCCCTTGACCTGCTACAGAACAAATTCGACTACTCTGAACTACGGGATGGTCCAGCTGTTCTCCGATCCACTCACATGGGCTGCGGCCTGAACTTTAAAAGGCCGCTGTGGGGCCACCAGCCTGAGCCAGGATTTCAGTGTGTGTTTATGATGGAGGAAGGGAGACAACAGATTTCAAAGATCTCCCACATCCCAACAACGTGTCGAAGCCCCAGTAAAAGAGAATGTGTCAGAGTGTCCTGTCACCGCTGCCAACCTGGGGGAGAGCTGGGAGGCTCCGGCGGGCGCGTGCAGCGCCAGTCCTGATCCAGGACGTGTCTGGCGGCATCATCGTCTCAGGCCAAGCGGCCACATGGCCTCCTGACAGCTGGCCTACGGCGAGCTAAGGGTGACTACGTGCTGCCAATTCACAGACACTGAGCAGCTCCCTACTGGGTGACAAGGGCACAGAGAAGTTGTAAGAGAAATGATGTGTCTAAGATGTGGACACTGAAGATGCTTTTCCTGTCCTATCTGGGTCAGCAAGCACAGATCTCGATGGCTTAAAGGCATAATGTCCTAGAGAACAGGGTCTGTGTCAAAGTCATGAAAGCTTAGTCAAGGCTGATGACATGTCAGAGAGTTACCACTAGCTACCTTCTCTCCTTGGGACAAGTTGGCCCACATCTCTCCCACCCCAATTTGGCTGCCCTGGGCCTCTAGACAGACTAGATGACATTCAGCATTTAAAGAAATTTAAGTGTGAAACTTAACCCACTGCTGAAGCCCTTGTTCAGAAAGTAAAACAATTCGTTTCTAGTCTTCCTTCCAAATACGGCAACCTAACAGAAACCGTAAGAGATGGGACTACGTACATACACACGCATCTGTGAGTGGGGAAGGTCAGAGGTTACGTATTTCATCAAGTAACAGAATTCCTGCACACACACAAAGACAACATGGTAAAGGGATGTTATCTAGGCAGAAAAACAGTCTACAAGCAGGAAAGAGGGGGGAAAAAAGCTAAGCTATTACTATTTAGTAATAATCCAAGTAGTTACAATACTCCATCAATATATTAGAATTACTCCCCTGCACTTACCAACACAGCATCTGAGTCATGCCAAAAACGCCAGAGAATCCAGAACCACATGGTCCCACTGAATATCTCGGCCTGGATCACCTGGGACTTGGTGAGCTGAGGAAACTGTCTATACCGCGGCTCGATATGCACACCACCACCGGCACTACGAGACAGAATTAAACGTCATGCAACTCGATACCTCTTCCAAGTCTGAAGTCATCCAAAACTTTTGAGTTCCATCTAGAAACCAAATCTAGCGTTTCTCATCTCCTCCACAAAGTACAGGATGACAGAGCTCCATAATCCCTCGAAGCTCATCTTCCATAAGCTTGCTTTTAAACTCGTTTGGCAGCAAAAACTGGCCTGCATGGATGAGACACGATTATTTCCCTTTAGTGAATATTCATGGATTTTATAGCAGAAATAGGAACATGTTAATAATGGGGTACTGGCCCCAAAGTTTCAATTAAGGGATGTGAACCTGAGGTAGTCGGCCACTTAGCTTATCCAGAGAAACAAATCAGGAAATTAATCTTGTTTTGTTTAGCCATATCTATTTCAAAGGCAAATTATGTCTTCTGCTCTATTACAGTCTTTATTTCTTTTTTTTTAAGATTTTATTTATTTATTTGTCAGAAAGATAGAACACAGGCAGGCAGAGTGGCAGGCAGAGGCAGAGGGAGAAGCAGGCTCCCTGCGGAGCAAGGAGCCCGATGTGGGACTCGATCCCAGGACGCTGGGATCATGACCTGAGCCGAAGGCAGCCGCTTAACCAACTGAGCCACCCAGGCATCCCAGTCTTTACTAATATAAAGAATATTATATGGAAAAGAGGACTCATCAAATCTTTTTTGGTAAGTTTTTGGTTTTTTTTTTTTTTTTTTTTTTTTTAGCAATCTCTACACCCAATGTGGGGCTCGAACTCATGACTCCGACAGAGATCAAAATTCGCATGCTCCACCGACTGAGACAGCCAGGCACTCCAGCAAATCCTTTTTAATAAGCTAATAGTTCTGAACAAAACAAAGAGCCTTAAACAGTTAAGTATGAACAACTTTTTCTGTTTTTTTTTTTTCCATTTAGATTCTGTTGACAAATTGTGGGACACAATCCATGAGGTCTGCAGTCATTTTATTCAGTTAGATTATAATTATTATTGATCAAATCTAACTTAATATAATTCATACCTAATGGCATTACTGTCAAGTTCTATTTAGCAGCTGTACATATTCTACTATACAAAAATAGAGAGTTGAAAGAGAATTCCCATAGAAATGTATTCACAAACTTCATTTCAGGGGGCACCTGGGTGGCTCAGTTAAGCATCTGTCTTCAGCTCAGCTTCCTGGCATGGAGCCCCACATGGGGACAGAACCCCATATCTGGCTCCCTGCTCAGCGGGAAGCCTGCTTCTCCCTCTCCCACTCCCCCTCTGCTTGTGTTACCTCTCTCGCTATGTCTCTGTCAATAAATAAAATCTTTTTAAAAAAATCTCATTTCAGGTAAGAACAGCTTGTAAAATGGGCTCTTTTGTACAGCAAAAACTACCACACTGCACTGTCATTTCTCCCAAATGTACTGTAGATCCGTGAACACAAATACATCTATGGTCCCTGACACATATTACGTCCTACCCTTTTTATTAGCCCGTCCTGCTCTTAAAGATTATGAACAGTTATTTACTGAGTGTTTACCATGTGCCGGACACTACATGAAGCATTTTATATGCATTATCATTTATTTTCATAACCCTAGGAGACAGATCCTATGGTTCTTAATGTTTACAAATGAAAACACTGGGGTATTATATGGAGGCAAAGCCTAAGCTCTTATATATTGCCTATAAATAATACTAATTATTTTTTCATTTTATGAACCAAAGACAGTTTTGTTAAGATTTTATTTATTTATCTGACAGAGGTCACAAGTAGGCAGAGAGGCAGGCAGAGAGAGAGAGAGAGAGACGAAGCAGGCTCCCCGCTGAGCAGAGAGCCCGATGCGGGCCTTGATCCCAGGACCCTGAGACCACAACCTGAGCCAAAGGCAGAGGCTTAACCCACTGAGCCACCCAGGCGCCCGCCAAAGACACAGTTCTTAATTAGAATTGCCGTCAGCATGATACCACACTGAAATGATAGTTTCATTTTTATGTAAATATTTATTCAATATATTAACACTTTTATTTGGAAGGCTCTACATAAAATATTGATAATTAGCTATGGATGGTGTAAGAGATGGTTTTTACTTTTTCATATGTATGTATGGGGGGGGCTGTTGTATGTGGTTTTTTTAAAGTTTTCATTTAAATTCCAGTTAGTTACAATATAGTGTAGTATTAATTTCAAGTGTCCAACAGAATGACTCAACACTTCCATACATCACCTGGTGCTCATCACAGCAAATGCCCTCCTTAATCCCCATCACCTATGTCACCCACCCACCCCCACCACCTCCCCTCTGGTAAACATCAGTGTGTTCTCCAAAGTTAAGAGTCTGTTTCTTCATTTGCCTCTTTTCCCCGACCCTTTGCTCATTTGTTTTCTTAAATTCCACTTATGAGTGAAATCATGTTCTTCTCTGACTGACTTACTTTGTTTAGCAAAACACTGTCCAGCTCCATCCATGTGGTTGCCAATGGCAAGACTTTTTTTTAATGGCTGAGTAATATGTTATCTTTTTTAAAAATAGTGACCACATATATTTATTTGAGGGGCACAGGGGTGGCTCAGTCATTAGGCGTCTGCCTTTGGCTTGGGTTGTGATTCCGGGGTCCTGGGATCGAGCCCCACATTTGGCTCCCCAGTCAGCAGGAAGCCTGCTTCTCCCTCTTCCACTCCCAGTTTGTGTTCCCTCTCCGGCTGTCTCTGTCAAATAAATAAATAAAATCTTAAAAAAAAAAAATCTCCACAGGCCTGTCACTAACCTGCCCCGATCCCTCCCCTGACCTCACCTCTACCACGCTCCCCTCTACTCAGCCCATTCCACTCTCACTGGCTTGCTTGTCCATCATCAGCAGTCAGAGCCTCGACACTTGTAGTCTCTATCTTTGTTTGGCTGACGTACCACTGAGATCCTAGTTCAAATCACTATCAGGCCTGCATTGCTACATCTTCCTAAGTACAATACCCCAACCACCCCCATCCCAGCCACTCTCTACATTAATCCCCTGCTTTATTTCTTCATGTCACTTAACAGTACCTTAACATGTTCTCTTCTACTTGTGTCCTCCCCAGGATGGAAGCTCCCTTACCTCTCTTGTATTCTGCTCCATCCCCACAACCTGGAAAGGACCCTGGCATCCGGAAGATGCTCCATACGTATGCACTTTATTATCACACAACTGTGTGTGATAAAAATAAGGTGTGTTACAGAAGTAACAACACCTCAGTGAAGAGAGGCACTCCCCAGTTTTTCCACGCAAGGTCAAGGGCTATGGCTGGGAGCTCTCCATCACTGTCTTTGTTTAGGTCACGCAGACCTTTTCCTTCTTTCCACCTCAAACTTGTCCCAGCTCCACAGCTTTGAGAGACATGTGACTTTAAGCAAGTCACTCCTTTAATCTTCCTGAGTCTCTGTTTCCTAGTAACAACAGTTAAACAATACTGGTAAGGTCCTTACTAGGCAGCAGCAGCTGTCTTTTTTTTTTTTTTTTTAAGATTATTTATTTATTTATTTGACAGAGAGAGAGAGAGAGGGATCACAAGTAGGCAGAGAGGCAGGTGGGGGGGGGGGAAGCAGGCTCCCCACTGAGCAGACAGCGGGCCTCGATCCCAGGATCCTGAGATCATGACCTGAGCCAAAGGCAGAGGCCCAACCCACTGAGCCACCCAGGCGCCCCATCAGCAGCAGCTGTCTTAAAATACTTTACAGAACTGTCATTCACTCACCTCCCTGGAAATTGACATTATAACCCCATCATGGGGGTGAGAAAAGGGAGGCAATTAGAGATAATCAAGAAATTTCTCCAAGGCCAAAGAGCTAGAGTGTGGCAGAGGTGAAATTTGAATTGAGGCAGTTTGGGGCCAGAATCCTGCTTTTAACCGCGATCCTGCACTGCCTCTTTGAAAAAAATGTAGGTGATGATCTAAGGGGCCTGGAACATCACCTGTAAAAATTCAACGTTCTTTTGTCCATCCTGCTCTTACTGAATCTCTCTGCACTACCAATTTGTTTTTGGCGGATGAGCCCTCCCTTGGCATCCCGGCACTATGCTCTCCAGTCGAATTTTTGGGCTATTTCACAGGTGACTCCTCCTTTGCTCGCTCTCAATTCTGGTGTTGCAAGAGTGAGCCCTAATACAAACTCCGGGATTTGGCCAATAAGGTGCCAATCAATTCTACACTCTCATGGAGAATGTTGATAATGGGGGAGGCTATGCACTTGTGAGACAGGGGGTTATGGGAAATCTCCATACCTTCCGCTCGATTTTGTTGTGAACCTAAAACTGCTTTAACAAATGACATAGAGGTCTCCCGCGGCACCTCCGTGCCACTCCTTGCCTCCCACCTGCCGCTTGGAAACACAGGTACGAGTTCTTTCCTCCGCCAGAACGCCCTCGCTCCCCAACTCCCGCTCTTGCTTCCCAATGAGCTCCAGCTCTCCTCTACGATCAACTGAATTTCCCGACGACAGGCTCCCCTGCGGCCGGAGTGGCCCGAGACACAGTTTAAAACCTGCCAAGCAAGCCCACCGCCCAGCCCCCAACCCCACTCCTGCCTCGAGGTCGCGGAGCCGGACTTCAAGTCCCAGCATGCCTCGGGGCGGAGGTCGCTGTAGGGACCCGGCCCGCCCCAGGCGCCCGGTGTCAAGGTGAAGGCGTCCCGGAGACCTGCGTTTTCCGTTAGAAGCACGGGAGGACCCTCCCCCAGCCAACACTCACTGACGAACTCCACTGCCTCCAGCCTCCCGCGAGCCGGGGTCTCTGAACAACCGGCCTCCAGCGCGAACGAAAGGAGCCAGGCGCGTCAGAGCCGACATGCCAGCTCGCATCCCGAGAGCACTGCTCAGGCCGCACCGCCTTACGTCACTTCCCCCCGACGCCCCGCCCCGTGACGTCACGGCGTCGACCAGCTCGTCCCCCCGCCCCGCCGAAGGAATTGTACGCTGGGAGGGAAGCGGTAATCGGGTCGCCGGGCTTCGGGCTCGGTTCTAGGAACCTCTGTACGGGTGTGCTTAGAAACCAGCACTGAGTCGGCTCTCGCTCCTCCCCGACTGCTGATCTAGGTGGTGTTTTCCCACCTCCGCCCGCTCCTCTGCCTGCTGCGCCTGAGTTAACTGCCTTCCGGACCCTTTGAGGCCGCCGGACCCTCTGAACCAGAGGACGTCCCCAAAGCTAGTCTTTTGTACTCTCCTCTCCTGCAAGAGGCTCACAACGGCCTCTATAAGGCCTTCATTGTCTTACTGTTTCTCTGCAAACTTGATAACGGACCGGTAGTCCATCGGTGGTTCCCAAATATTCCTACGTGGGCTGGTGGCATCACGTTCACCTGAGGAGCCCGACCTCAGATCCTCTGCAGTCTGAAGTAGGGCCGAGGAATCTGCATTTAAGCGTGGCCTCGGGTTTACGCCGCGCTCTGATTCCCTGATCCTGAGCCACGCCCTAGATTCTCGGCTTTTTCTCTAAATAGTGCTTTCTAGTAAATCCTGGATGGACTCTGAGCTTCTCTGGATACCCCCCCCCCACGTCACTCCCGCAAATTCTTAGGGTCTTTACTGCTGTGTGGGTTACAGCTTTCCTAAAAAGTTCCAGGTTTGATTAAATTATAAAGTTAGCCTGCCAGCCTCACACCTTGGGGATTTCAATTTGAAATGGATCATATGCTCCTTCAGCTAAACACTGAAGAGGTCACACTCAGGCAAGAAAAATAGGGTACTTAGGGAGTTTAGGGAGTCGAGTGCCTTGACTATAAATGACACCTGTCCTTCTGTGCCAAGATGTGGGTCTCCAGGTGCCCTGTAACGGGGCACTCTCTCTCCGTGGAGTTAGGCTCAGGTAAAGCTTACAATCACACTCCCCGCGGCCTTCTGAACAGCCTATTAGTTAACCCTCTGGCCCTGTAGGACTCTCTCCTGTTGTCCTGCCATCCTAACTTCTAACTTGGTATATAAATTGGAGGAGAGAATCCACTTTCTTCTCGATAAAAGTTGACTTTCTAGTTGATACACTAGCATGGCTTTCTTTGAGCTACCATTCATCACTTACCCTTTCTAGTGACATGAACGAGCCACTAAGATAGGAAGTTCTTGATTTGGGAAGACAGGGCTTTCCATCATCCTTCCTTGGCAGCTCACTCCCCAGGCTACACAACTTCCCTGATCCCAGCAAAGAACGAATTTATGATGTCAAGGCCAAGGGGGGGGGCGGAAAGGCACAGCTTAAACAATAAAAAAGGGGGGGGGCAAAATATCTAGAGTTCAAACTTCAGTAAATAGTTCTATGGATTTGGACAAGTCGCTCTACTTCTCTGAGTATCAGGGACCCCATCTGAGTGGGAGTCATTTAAGAGAGTACCTGGCCCACACCACACATTCAGGAAATGTTTATGCTTTGTTATTTCTTCCCTTCCTAAGCAGCAAAACCTTGATTCTGGCGAATTAAAATCCATCCTCACCCTCACCATCTTTCTTGCTGAATTACAAAAAAAACTTTAACTTCAGTACTTGCTTGCACTTAAAGCGATATTGTTTTATAGTTCACTTGTGGGGTCCTTGGCTTTAATGTCTTACATTACAAATTCTGGGGTTTTTTTACTATAAAAAGTTTAGGGTCCAATCAGTAAACTATTTTGACTATGTAGCGGGGATGCACGTTCGTTCTGCAGACATGCTTTAAGAACTCCCAGGGCGTATATCCTTTACTGCTTTAGGCAGGTTGCATGATGGCTGCTAGGGGTTGGGCAGCTTCTTTTGGGTTCTCAGATGAGCGCTCCATTTTTTTTTATTTAAATACTTGGGTTTTTTTTTTAAGATTTTATTTATTTATTTGTCAGAGAGAGATTGAGAGAGAGAGAGAGCACAGGCAGGCAGAGTGGCAGGCAGAGGCAGAGGGAGAAGCAGGCTCCCTGCCGAGCAAGGAGCCCGATGTGAGACTCGATCCCAGGACCGTGGGATCACGTCCTGAGCCGAAGGCAGCCGCTTAACCAACTGAGCCACCCAGGCGTCCCATGTTGAGCGCCCCATTTGAAAGGATACATTTCAGAAGGTGAGGGGAAGGATGCCAAACCCTGACACTGAGCTCTCACCGGCTACATGATGAATCAAATTCCCAGTCAAGTGTTAACAAACTGACAACTGCTAACGAAAGACAGACTCTAAATGACCTAACATAGAGCACCTAACCGCAAATCAAGAACCTATTCCACAGGGGTGCCAGGGTGGCTCAGTCGGTTAAGCATCTTCCTTCGGCTCAGGTCATGATCCCAGGGTGTTGGGATCGAGCCCCACATCAGGTTCCCTGTTCAGCCAAGGAAGTAGCCATAGCCTTTTCTCCTTAAGAAGATGACTTCATGAATCAAGTTTTGCCTTTTTAATGTGCTTAATTTAAAAATAAGCAAATTACCCATATTAAAGCATATCTGTTGCCCATTTTTCTTCTGTTCCATAGAGCCTGTGTTCATTTTCTGTTGCTGTAAAATTTCCTGAGGAACTGAGGCCCTCGGTCCAACAGTCCATGGGGAACTGAATTGTGCCAACCACCATGTGAATGAGCTTGGCGTCAGACCCACCCCTGTGGAGCCTCAAGATACCCACAGCCTGAGCAAAACCCTGAGCTGGGGCCCGGGGAAGCAGCACCCAGATTTCGGACTTGCAGACACTGTGAGGTACTAAGTTTTGTTGTTTTCAAGCCACTAAGTTTTGGGTAGTTTGTAGGCACTGATAGATAACTAATAAGTGTCACAGTGGTGGGAGTAAACCGATTGGCTTTTAGTTAAAGCTCAGTAGTGCTGGTGTGGACTCAGGGCCGTGCCCGCTCTGTGCCTATGCCCCCGTCACCTCACAGCATATATGCACTTGATACAATTGCCCTGTGTCTGGCCGGAGTGTCCATGAAGGAGCGAAATGGTGCCACTGCCCCCTCCCAGCTACCTTGAGCCACCCTAGCTCTTTGAAAAAATCCGCCCCAAATGAACCTCTGACTAAACCTTAGTTGCTTCCTAAAAGACAGAAAGGAATTCTTGAGAAGGAAAGAACGAAGAATCTAGTCCTGTGGTCAGAGCAGAAAGCTTGACTTTCACTCACTACTTAGAGCAGTGGTCTCCAAAGCAAGCAAGAGAGTCCACTGGGATGTAGGAGAAAATGCTATTTCTTTCTTTTTTTTTAAGATTTTATTTATTTATTTGACAGATAAGCAAGGGGAGTGTGAGAGGGAGAAGCAGGCCTCCCGCTGAGCAGGGAGCCGGATGCGGGGCTCGATCCCAGGACCCTGGGATCATGACCTGAGCCAAAGGCAGACGCTTAATGGCTGAGCCATCCAGGTGCCCCAAAAATGCTATTTCTTATCAAAAAAAAAAGTAAGGAAGGAAAGAAACAAACAAACTAGGGACGCCTTGGTGGCTCAGTTGGTTAAGCATCTGCCTTTGGCTCAGGTCATGATCTCAGGGTCCTGGGATCAAGCTCCGCATCCTGCTTCAGGCTCCCTGTCAGCGGGGAGTCAGCTTCTTTCTCTCCCTCTTCCCTTCCCCTCTGCTCACACTTTCTCTCTCTCTCAAAATAAATAAATAAAATCTGAAAGGAAGGAAGGAAACGAAAGAAAGGAAGAAAGAAACTAAGCTTTACTAGTACCTACTCCACCAGCTGACCCTGGCACCCACAGTCCGTATGGGCCGCCCACTGCCTGTGAGTGGGCCCCATGCAGAAAGGTGGGCAGTGGCCGCCTTAATCCTCTGCTGGGGTGTCACTGGGGCGCTACTGCAGATTCAAGCCCTGTTTAACGGGAAATACTGATTTTATTATCTCTATGTTAACATTAGCCAAAACTGACTCCAGACAAATGGAAAAGGGGCTGAACATGACTCAGAGATACTGCAGTCTGAACGCTAACATGTGAGCACAGGGGAACTTGAAGAAAATGGCAGAGCCCATTCTGCTCCTGTCCCTGGTATCATTTTACCTTGTAAAAAAATTGCTCAGGGGGCGCCTGGGTGGCTCAGTGGGTTAGGGCCTCTGCTTTCGGCTCAGGTCATGATCCCGGAGTCCTGGGATCGAGCCCCGCATCGGGCTCTCTGCTCAGCGGGGAGCCTGCTTTCTCCTCTCTCTCCCTCTGCCTGCCTCTCTGCCTACTTGTGGTCTCTGTCTGTCAAATAAATAAATAAATAAATAAATCTAAAAAAAAAAATTGCTCAGGAGATCATCAAAAAATATTTAAAATTATCAAGATAATTTTGAAGTACAGCAAAATTTGCCCAAAGTATATACTATGCCTCCAGAGATTTCTAGTGTGGTAGGACCTGTATAAAACCCATAAATAAGTGATACATGTGCACATATACATGTAAATACGTGTATTTCACCAGTAGGGTACATAACCAGAAACATTTGGAAGCCATGGGTCTACAGGATTCTGTGACACTTTCCAACCTAAATCTCAGAGTCACGGAACACCCAGCAGGACCCATCTGATCCGGAAGCAGACAGGGTTAAAAAGAGAAGAGACAAAAACAAGAAAACAAAATAACTCAGTTTATTTGTCCTCCTCCACAGAACATTATTATCCCCAACACCAGGCCCAGCATCCATGACTGAATGGCTAGGAGTCTTCCCTCCCTTTACTTCCCCTAAGTAACCAAAGCTTTTAAAACAGATGCCTGAAACCAAGTCAGGGTGAAGAATGTGGTATGCCTTCCATGCATCACAATTTTAAAATGTTCAGGCTGCCACAGGAGAGGCTGTCGGAAGTGGCCTTTAGTCCTGAGACGAAGGCCCACTGCTGCGGTCAGCGGGGGAACGCTGGTCCTTTCAGAAGGAAGGGCTTTGCTGCCTCCAGGATGTCCAGTTTGGGGTCCAGTGAGCGGCCAAGGCCCTCCAACACCATGATGGCGAACACAATGGAGGCAAAGTTGCTCTCAAGCTTTACCTGAAACAGAAAAAGACTGGTTCTTTCTAAAGCCCTCTGATCGAGAGATGGTATCTTGGGTGACCATGTGATTGTCCACTCTAAGCCTGCTGGGACTTCTACCATCTACCTGACACTCTTTCCCCTACCTCTTCATTCTCCCCACCGTCTTATCTACTCAACCAACCTCCCATGTACGAGAAATATTAAGGGAAAATCTGGGGGATGCAGCGTGTACTTCTCTAGGGGTGGGTGTGTGTACGTTTGAATGACTTAAAAATAATACAATGAGGGGCACCTGGGTGGCTCAGTGGGTTAAAGCCTCTGCCTTCGGCTCAGGTCGTGATCCCAGGGTCCTGGGATCGAGCCCCGTATCGGGCTCTCTGCTCAGTGGGGAGCCTGCTTCCGCCTCTCTCTCTCTCTGCCTGCCTCTCCACCTACTTGTGATCTCTCTCTCTCTGTCAAATAAATAAAATCTTAAAAAAATAATAATAATACAATGAATATTTCATAGCTAAACCAGAAACTATAAATATACACGAGGGTCATTCTTCAAGATCTGCAGTAGCCTTTTGAGACCATGCACAAATGGCTTTGCTCAAACACAGAAGAGCTTCTCCCCCCACCCTTTTTAAAAAGATTTTATTTATTTATTTGAGAACAGGAGAGAGCATGAGCACAGGGGCAAGAGAGAAGCAGGCTCCCTGCTGAGCAGGGAGCCGATGCAGGGCTCCATCCCAGTACCCCTGGGATCCTAACCTGAGCCAAAGGCAGACCAGGCACCCCAACTTCTTCCCCTTTGGAGCCAGGTTAATAGTAATAGCAATTTAAGTGAATTACTCAACTAATTCTCAAAAGTACTATCATATGGGGCACCTGGGTGGCTCAGTCGTTAAGTGTCTGCCTTCGGCTCAGGTCCTGATCCCAGGGTCCTGGGATCAGGCCCCACATCGGACTCCCTGCTCAGCAAGAGGCCTACTTCTCTCTCTCCCACACCCCCTGCTCGTGTTCACTCTCTCACTGTGTCTCTGTCAAATAAATAAATAAATAGTAGGCAGAGCAACAGGCAGAGGGAGAGGGAGAAGCAGGCTCCCTGCAAAGCAGAGAGCCCAATGCGGGGCTCGATCCCAGGACCCTGAGATCATGACCTGAGCCGAAGCCAGAGGCTTAACCCACTGAGCCACCCAGGTACCCCAAATGCTTTCATTCTTAAGCTGAGTGCTGAGTTCTTCAGTGTTTGCTGTATTCTTTCTACTCTGTGTTTCTAACAAATATTTCATTAAAAAATTAAGTGCCACATGAATAGACATTTCTCCAAAAAAGACATACAAATGGCCAGCAAGCCTACGAAAGAGGCTGACCATCATTAATCATTAGGAAAATGCAATCAAAACCACAATGAGATGCCACCTCCCACCTGTTAGGATGACCATCGTCGGAACGACAAGTGTTGGTGGGGATCTGGAAAACCAGATCCTTTGTATATTGATGCCAGGAAGGTAAAATCCTGTGTGGAAAAGCAGTATAGAGCTTCCTCAAAAAACACAAATATGCCATATAGTCTTGCAGTCCCACTTCAGGGTAAATACACAAAAGAACTGAAAGCAGGTCTTCAAAGACACACTTGCACGTCCGTGTTCATGGCAGCATCATTCATAATAGCCAAGAGGTGGAAGTCGCCCAAATGTCCATGGATGGATGAACGAATGAAGAAAATGCGGTATACACACCCACTATGGAATATTCTTTAGTCTTGAGAAAGAAATCCTGTGACATGCTACAATCTGGATGAACCTCGGCATCATGGTGAGGGAAATGATCCAGGCACAGAAGGACAAATCCTGCACAGTTCCATTTATACAAGATAATTAAAGTCACCCAAATCATGGAAACAGAAAGTGGAATGGCGGTTGCCAGGGGCCGAGAAGAGAGAGAAATTAATAGGAAGTTGTTCAATAGATACAGTTTCCATTTTGCACGTTGAGAAAGTTCTAGAGATTTGCCACACAACCATGTGCATATGATTGACACTGCTGAACTGTGCACCGGAAGTGGTTAGGGTAAATTCTGTATTTGTATTTTTAACTGTAAGTAAACATTTTTAAGTTTTTAAAAAAGCTAAACGCCGAGTGAAGTACCTAGAACACAGTCCTTGTACCAGACATTCTCTGCTCTTCCATTCCGGGAACAGCAGTGTGAATGGCAAAGCTTTAGGGAGCTTCTGCCCACTGTGTCCCCCACTGTGTCTCGGGAAGGCCGTGTCAGGACTTGGAGCACAGGAGGCAGGAGGACAAAGCCGTACGAGTCCGGGTTCTGTGGTCAGACTGCCAGCACCCGGATCCTGAACCTGCCACAGGGGCCATGTGGCCACGGGTTTGTTGTCCGGCCTCTTGGCGTAGGTGTCTGCCATGAGGAACGTGGAGGGGCTTAAGAGGGATACTGACAAGTATGACACAGCTAAATCAGGCACTACGGGGTGCAGAGAGGGAGCTCAGCGTACACCCCCACGATGACTCTCCCAGTCCTCCAGCCCGCTCTGGGGGCTGGGAGAGGCTCGTGCAGGCCGGCGCTGGGGAGTGTGAGCCTCGACTACCCGCTCCACACTGCGTGCAACTGAACTCCCAGGAGTGTGTGTTCACTCCTGTTTCTCTCCAGCCCCACTCCCTAACAATGATTTTCCCAAACCCACCATGATATTAAAGTCATTTTTAAAACAGAACTTGTCAAAAGTTTTGGAAAGCATAAAGCTTTTTACCACAACCCCACCAACAAAGGCAACCCTAGAGCCGGAGACGGGTACAGACCGTGGCTCTGCTGTGCACAGTCGGTGGGACGTGGGGAGCCACCTAACCTTTCGGGGCCCATCTCTTCGTGCGGCTAATATGGCAGAGATCATACCTGCCCCGGGGGACTGTCCTGAGATTTGAATGAGACACGGGACGAAAAGCACCCAGTGCGACCGATGCCAGGTGACAGGCATCCCACATGGGCTCGCTGGACCGGTTACCCCGCAAGTCCATGGCATACTTGGGGAAGCCCTAAGGCTGTGCGTCGGTTTTGTTCCAAGCACACAGCCGCTGCAGAGCAGGAGCGGAGCGGCAGGAAGAGCACAGGACTGAGACCCCCTGGTTGTGTGTCAAGTCTGGGCTCCGCCCACAAGGCCCAGGGAGGCAAACGGACCACCCTGCCTCCATCATGCCTCCTGTAAGATGACGGCGCTAGGCCACACACCCTTCTGACTCTCAGCTGTGTGTTACAATCCTTGTCAGATAGCTGCCTTTGGATGGAAATATTCTGTACCTTGATTATATCAATGTCAGTCCCTGTTACAATATTGTAAGACGCTACCGCTGGGGGACACTGGGTAAAGGATACACGGGAGCTCTCTGTATTATTTCTTACAACTGCATGTGAGTCCACAATTATTCCAAAATTAGAAGTTTAATCAAAAATATTTAATGTAATTTCCAAAATAAAAAGCTGCCTTTCCCATGCAGAGTTTCATTAGCAGACTGCAGAACCTCAAGAGAAGCAACAGGAGAGGCCATCTTCAGAGGAGAACCTGCCCTGCCCTCAACACCTTACACCCTCGGCTGGCAGCTTGACTCTGGAGAGTGGCCCCAGACCGCCATCTGTCACAAGGAGACAGAGCCCGAGGTGAAGGCCGAGGTGAAGAACCATGAGGCCACTTCCCTCCAAGGGACTGGGCTAGGAGGCAAAGGCCCAGACAGCCCCCCTGCGACCTCCAAACGCACCAGAACAAGAGGCGCCTCCTCTTGGGCTGCCCGGACCCCAGCCAGGAACTAAGCATGACTTACATTAAGACTAAGGATCAGTGATGTGAACTGAGGAGGGAAGAGGTATGGAAAGCCTGAATTAGTCAGTTTTTGCATTTGTAAAAACATATTCCTCCAGTGAGGGATCACGAGTACTGAGACTGCTAGACTGACAGGTACCACGACCAACTGTGGTCGTGCCGTGACCACGTCAAGGAACAGAAACAACACCCTTCACACAAACGGACTAGTACAGAAAATGTTTGCACAACTGAGGTGTCCTGTAGGAGAGGTCCCTCTCAGCACCCTGCGGCCCCCCTCCCGCCTCCCCAGACCCTTCCCCACCAACCCAACCAGAGCATGGGAGCTCGACTCCGCCAGGGGCCTCACCTTGTGAGTCATCAGTAACTTAAAGACATTCGACAGAAGGCTGGAAACTTGAAGCTGGAAAACAGAATAAAACTGACTGCACAGGCCCGTCCACTGATCCTCTCCCTTCCAGCCCCATCCCTCCCCATCCTCCCACCCACACCCGCCCACACCCACACTCACAACCCCCCCCACACACACACACCAACTGTTGGACAAATTCAAGAAAGGACCGCACACACACCATTGTGGCTCCCATCGCACTAGTGAGTTCAACTCCCTGGCGGAGTTGAGCCTCGAAGCCCTGCTACCCCATCACTCCCATCACTCCAGCACACACAGAAATCCCATCCGAATCCATGAGATGGGAAGGGCCGGGGTGCAGCCGCCACTCCTCACTACCAGGGGTTCACTCCTTGCTCTGACTCGCTCCTGCTAGTGCAGACCGTGCACTCAGTGAGAAAAAAGTCAAGTTTGCTAGAACTGTGGCTAAAACACACACTGGGCTTCTGTTCACGTGTAAATAAAGAACAGCAATGTTAGGTATGTCCTTTGGCTGCTCAGGGGCCTTCATCCTCCCTCCCTCCCTGCTCAGCTGAGCCACTGCTCCCGGGTGAAGCAGCAGAATGGCTACACCGGGGACAGGGAGGGGTTACGGCACTATAAATGCCACTGTGCCAGCAGCCACCAGGTCAAGGAGCCACTCTTGAGAGTCAGGGATGCCAGGGACCTGCTCACTCCCAGAAGACGCAGGCAGAGGACAGGTTTGCCCTTCATCTGCCTTAAAACTCAACGCTGCCTGAGACCTCTCCCATAAAGAGGGTCTACCTTCGACCTTTGCTCCATCCAAGAGCCTGGGTGGTAAACACCACCACGGCCTCCGCCCCTCAAGCGGCCTGCTCACCTTTTCCAGGGTGATGGTGTTCTTCCTGGCCTGGGTCACCAGTGTGGCCATCTCAGCCTTGAACGCCTCCACGTCCCTGCACTCGCTGGCCCGGGCGTGATGCAGGATGAGCTCGGCCACTCTCTGGCCCTACAAGACATGAAGGCAAGGAACTTGGTAGAGTCAAGAGAGGTCATAACACTAGACACTCTGCCCAGACTTCCTCCTATCCCAGTTGCTTCCACCCAAGGTTTCAACCATCCTGCCTCTGACCACCCATCCGTTTTTAATCTCACCCCATCCAGAATACATGGTAACTGACAGAGACTTTGAAATTGGTGGGAGCCCCCCCCATGCTATTACAGCCATCTCCTTCACCATCATCTCCTCCGCCTTCACCAGCCGCACAGGGCACAGCGGCGAAGCCAGCGTCCTGCCACTCACGCTCCACGAGGCCCTGCTGACCAACCAGCCTTATCCCCAGAGTCGCTGGGACCGGCCTCTAGACTGGACCGGCCACACTCGCCTTGTGGGCACTCTTCTTGGCTGAGGAGAATTCCCTCCTCACACCTGACCCAGCCTCTGTGCTCTAGCCTTCCTCCTCCTCCTCCACCCTGGGCACCCTCAGACCAGAGCCTCCTAGTCTCCCTGAACACCCTAGTAGTCACTCCCAGAGCCTTTCACCTCCCACAGTGCAGCCCCGGGAGCCGAGCTCTTTCTCTCTGGCTGTAACTTTCCTTCATCCCAATCTGTGCAGGGGAATGCCCCCCCCCACCTGCCACTGGACCTCAGTGTTTAACCTTGACTCGGGGGACACTTTCAACTGTCTCAGACTCAAGCCTTTGGACTGTCCCCTCAGAAGGCTCCCAAATAAGCAGCAGCTCCCCTGAATTCTGCCTTTAAAAAAACAAAAACAGTTCTCTCTTTGCCAGGGTCTTTCTTGCTGGAAAATTCCACACCAGTTGGTCGGAGGGTTTCTTCATGGTCACTCTTGACATCATACTTTAAGTTGACTCAGTAGAGGTTGTGCTGAATCCCTTTCTGCAAATAATAATTCTTAACCACCGAAGCCCCTTGCAGCCACGGGGTCGGGAGTCAAAAACCAATCCAGATTCCAAGGGACCTTCCCACACTTGGAGTGGAAGTCCTCTGTACTGCTGCTGCTCACCAGCCTGATGGTTACTCAGACAAGAGGCCAGTGTTCCCAATGACCACCCACAGGCCTACTGGCGAGGGAAGAGAAACTACTGGTACAAAACAGCATTCGGGCTGGAGTTATTTCCTCCCCTCATCCCAAACCCTGAGCCGCTTGGAACAGGTGTCCCCCACGGGCATCAGCACATTCTGACTAAAGACCCGTTAGATGGCTTCATTTCCTCTCTCCTTCTCCCTCCCAGTCCTGCCCCTCTCGCTCCGTTCCACCCGTGTCCAGCAGGAGCACCTGTGGCAAACACAGGCATTTGCAAGATTGACAAGGGCAGAGTCGTCCTGCAATGAAAGATCGTCCCCAGCTCCCGCAGGCCCACTGGGGCTCACCTGCCCCATCGCCACAGCCATGAAAACGGCCCGGAAGTTGCTCAGGTCCGCGGCCTGCAGCTCCGCCACGATGCCGGCATCCAGCAGCACCAGGCGCAGCGGGCAGCGGGCGGGGGTCACGGCCACCACCAGCGTGTCGCAGACATCCATCTGCTGCAGCGGTGCCTCTTGACTCTTGGAAGGACCGTCGGCACCCTGGACCAGGATGTTCCCCGGGTGGAGGTCTGCATGGACAAAGTTGTCCACAAATATCTGGAAGGAGATCGGCGCTATTCAAGGCAGAGGCAACCCTCACCGCCCCAGCGGCACCAGGCCATTTGCAGAAAAGCTTCCAAGGTGACAGTAAGTGCCCAGGGATTGAGTAAGATGGTGGAGTACATAAAGCCTCACTGCTTATGTCATGCATTCAGAAGTTGTCCTGGGACAGGCCAGGTTCACATTTTTAAGAAAAAATAATTTCGGGTTAAGCATCTGCCTTTGGCTCAGGTCATGATCCCAAAGTCCTGGGATTGACCCCTGCATCAGGCTCTCTGTTCAGCGGGGAGCCTGCCTCTCCCTCTCCCTCTGTGATCTCTCTCATCTTCACTGTCTCTCAAACAAATAAAATTTTTAAAAATAATAATAATAAAAATAAAAAGATTATAAGGGAACATGAAAAACCAAAGACTGAACTGCATTTTAAAGGACTTATTTTAAGATTGATTAATTGATTGGTTTTAAAGACAGAGAGAGAGAGACCACGCACGTGAGCAGGGGGAGAGGCAATGGGAGATGGAGAGGGACAAGCAGACTCTGCCCTGAGCATAGATCCCGATGTGGGGCTTCACATCACAACCCTGAAATCACAACCTGAACTTGGACTTAGTTTTATTCTGTGATTTTAGAAGTAATAATCTAATTCAGAATAATTACCCATTGCTTGAAGATTTCCCCCAAATTCTAAGTTCTTAAAATGCATGGAACTACCTTTTTATTTTTATTTTATTTTATTTTATTTTTAAAGATTGACTGATTTAACAGAATGAGAGCATAGCAGAAGGAGCACCAAGGAGAGGGAGAGAAGCAGGCTCCCTGCTGAGCGGGGACTGGGGTGGGAGGCTCAATCCCAGGACCCCAGGATCATGACCTGAACTGAAGGGAGACTCTTAACCAACTGTGCCACTCAGGTGCCCACAGAACTACCTTTTTAATTTTTTTAAAATTTTATTTGTTTATTTGACAGAGAGAGATCACAAGTAGGCAGAGAGGCAGGCAGAGAGAGAAGGGGAAGCAGGCTCCCTGCTGAGCAGAGAGACCAATGCGGGGCTTGATCCCAGGACCCTGAGATCATGACCTCGGAAGGCAGAGGCTTAACCCACTGAGCCACCCAGGCGCCCCAGAACTACGTTTTTAAAAAAACATTTCCTAAATCAGACTTCCCCTCCATGACCTCCCTCTGCCCATCATAGTGAAGCCTAACTGTGACACCAACAGCCATCCTGGCACACAGAATCGGGTGTGCAGGGGGAAGTGGTTTTGAACCTCCTAAGCAGGAAAGAAAGCTCCAGAGACTATGATGGACAGAAGTCAGGTGTGACTTTGTGGGACAGGAATGTGCGTCCTGTGAAAGGTCATCTCTGCGGTCAGAAACCACCAGCAAGCCTTCCCAAGGGGAAGGAGAGCCCCAGGGGAGGGTGCAGAGAGCTGCCACTACAGAGGCTCTCTGGGGACATCTCCTGCCACAGCCCCGGGCCCCAGAGACACCCTCCTGGTCCTGGGTTCTAGCTCTGAAGGAGGTGAGAACGGCTGCTGCTCTGGTGAAAATCCTGAGAACTAGAGAAGCCAGGGCTGGCACGCCTGCCGGCTAGAGGTACAAAAAACACTGGCTGACCCCAGGGCTGAACCGCCGGCACATGGCTATCAGTTCTGCCCCCCAGCTTTCGCCCCCGTCCTCGATCCTGCTATCTGGAGCCTGTTATGATCTCCTGTCTCCTGGGTGCTGCTTGGTGCTGCTTCTCCCATAGCTGCTCCCACTGCTGCTTCCCCTCTGGCCCAAGGTGCCCCTCGGAGCCCTGGGGCCTGGTTCCCCACTGAACTCCCACCACAAAGAGTTATGGTAAAACAGCACGTGCCGACCGAGCAGACACACAGCTCTCCCGGCACGGTCCTCAGTCGGGGGTGGCTGACTTTCCACTCGAGGCTAGAGGTAGAGGCTGGGCCCGCTCCCTCTTATGCTCACCTCTTCCCCACTGTGGCCACCGGCCTCTGCCCTCACCGTGCCACGTCAGTCACATGGGTCCTTTCCTCCCACTCCAACCACACACCAGTTCCTTCTTACCCAGCTCCTGCGCCCTCCAGACCGGGACGCTCATCCTCTTTCCTGCCTACAACAAGCCATCCAGCCCCCGGCCGCTGTCACCCGTGCCAGCCAAACCCTGAGGCCAGGACGGGCCCCTCCTGAGTGACCCTGTGGTCCCTGTGTATCCTTTACTGATCTGTGGCCTGTCTTCCCAGGGAATGGTAGTTCCAGGAACATCGTAACCAGGTCCGTTTCGCTCACTGCCGTCTACCTAGCACTTAATTCCGGGCAGGACACAGAGCGGGGGCTCAGCTGCTGGACAAATGAACGAAATACCACTGAGCGTGCGGCGTCTCTGGCTGTTTGTCCAAACCACAGGCAACCTGGGCAGGGCCTGGGTCTGGCTCCCCGCTCCGCAGCACCCGGCATGGTGACCGGTGCACGCTCCGGATGCCGTGCTTAACAGAAAGGCGTACAATGAAGGGGCGTTCGGGTAGGCTCTGCTATCTCTGAGCAGACTCTCAACGTGGTGGCTTGCTGCTTTGCTCACCGCCCCCCACCCTGATAGCCGACCAGGACCAGCGTCTCTGCCATCTCCCCACGACCCCATGCAGGGCCGGAGCGCTCCCTCCCAGCCCACTCACCATCTTCAGCAGCATGTTGATCCCCAGCCGGGCAATCTTCTTCTTCAAGTCAGTGGGGATCCCCGCCTGCTGGTAACTGGACACAGGCACGCTCTCCTTTAAGGAATGTCAGGGGAGAAAGAGCTGGACCCCAGACGGCACACCCCGTGCCCTGCTCCCCACCCCCACATGACCCATCCCGCTGCCTTCCCATCCTTACTCTTCCCAAAGAGTTTTCCCTTCCTCACGATCCCTCTGAATCTGTCATCCACAAGTTAATCTGAACCTGTCCACTTTTCCCTTAGGTAACACTTCTCAAAAACAAAAACAAAACGATTCCCCTCGGTTTATTCTGGAGGAAACCCGTGACTCTGCTGCCCACAGAGATGTAACGTCATGAGAGAAGACAAGGAGCAGGGCTCAGGAGAGCTAGTTTCTGATCAGCAATCAGCCAACAAGGCCATGAGTGAGCTCTGTGACCTCGAGCAAGAAAATGGAGAGAAAGGGGAGAAAGAGAAGGAAGGACAAAGTAAATAACCATTTCATGTAGGTTAGTTATTTATCCGCTGAGACAAGTGCCCGTTGAGATCGATCTTGTTATTCAGCAGTGGCAAAGACCAGAGAGTTTAAGGAACTTCCTCAAGGTCACATAGCCAGTAACATGGGCCTTTCGTGTCACTTCCCTGGATCAAACCTTAGCAGTTTTACAAAGGATCGGACCAGGCAACAGCTAAGGCCACTGCTGAGTACTTCCCCTGTGCAAACTCTGAAGGCGTTTTGCATTCAATGTGTCACTGACTCCTGGGACAAGCCTGAGAGGCAGGGACAGGCACCCACTGTTACACAGGAGGAAACTGACATCACCAGCAAATAAAATGGAAAGGTTTTCAAGTCCAGAAAAGTCTGAGGCCACGTCCAGACTCCCAGCCACCTCCCTACACAGGCTCCCCACCCTGTGCTGTATCCAAACTCCCCTCAGCTTTACGGACAGTAATCCCGTGCTTTCTTGGCTTTTGTCTTTTCAGACGGAAGCCTCCAGGTGAAGCGGAGATGGACCAGCCCTGAGTAGAAGGCACAGCCCCAGGAAGCAAGCTCTCACTTACTTCGTAAGTCTCCACCAAGACATCCCTGGTGACAAAGGGACGCAGGGGGGTGGGGAATTTGACAGAATTCACATTCAGGAAGTTGCACTGGAAGTGTTCTAGATTCCGAGCTTCATAACGCAGGTCAATCTAGAGAGATGTGGAAAGGGGACGAGAGGTGATCTGGGCTCGGGGCAGCAGCCTTTACATCACCATAGGGCTTAGCCAGTCCCCACATCCATCAGCCTCCCCTTCCCCACCTGCAGAATGCCCCAGGAAACCCTGGAGGGGTGGTCTGGCCTCCAGGAACTTCTGGAAGCTACAGCTGCAGACACCCCTGTAGCACCTGGGCTTGCCTGCCTCCAGGCCCTTCCCTCTCTGCTCACCCCCCTTCACTCCAGCCCCTGCAGCCCTTCCCCCATCCCAGGGGTTTACCTCCATGGTTCTCCAGCGGTCTGCTCCCCTCGGTCCACTGCACTGCTCCCTACACTCAGCAAGCCTTTTGCTTGCCAGACTCAAGGGACCACTCCCATCTTGATCCTAATGACCTCTCGGGGCACCCGGTACTGGTGCCACTGAGAACCCCCTTCTTTCTGAACAGCTGTCCTCCTGGCACCTGCTGTTTACTTCCCCCTATGATCCTCCCTGGGCCTCCAGCCGTTCGCTCTCGGTCTGGTCTCCCAGCCCTTCCTCCTGTGTGTGCCCCCCACACGCGGACACTCTCTCAGCGGCTGCCCTTGGCCAGCCTGTGCTCCCGTGCTCCATCCCCTCCCATCCTCAGCTGACAACTCCTCTCAGGACCACGGTCTCCTGGCCAGACCCCGCCAGCAGCTCCACACTTTTCTTCAAGCTGAAGCTTCACAGAAGCCCAAAGCCCCTTAAACACCATGTCTAAACAGAACTTACTGTCCCCACCTGCCAGGCGCCTGGGAGTCACTGCACATTCCTTCTTCTCTCGTGGCCTCCACACAGTGGGCCACTAACAGTGGATCTCCCATCTCAGCATGCTCAGACCCATTTCCCCGCTCTACCCATCTGCGGGTCCCAAGCTGACTGGCAACCAGTCACCGGACACCGGCCGTAACAGAGGCACCTGAGTGGGGCTCCCTGACTCCCGCCATCCCTCTCTCTAACCCTTCTGTGGGGTGCCCCCCTACTACCTGCGGGATGAAGTCTGAATTCTTGAGGATGACATCCAAGGCAGCTGTCTCTTCAGATCCATCTCTTGTGCCTCCCGTGTCCTCTCCGGCCCTGAACTCTAGCTTCCCCCAGTCCGTATGGCGCTTGACATCCCATGCTACCTGAGCCTCCCCCTCTCTCCTTTGCCTTCCTTATTCCCTCTAATGGGAATGTTCTTCCCTATTTGGTCCAACTGTAAACACCTCCCAAGACTCAGCCTGAGCCTGGGGAGGAGCCTTGACCCTCAAGACAGAAAGACCACTTCCTGTCTGGGCCCCAGCGGAACCCAACTGAACCTGCAGAGACCTCTGCAGAGACTTCTACAGGAGTCTCTGAGATCATGCGCTACTTGCAGATATTTACGGATCAGCAGCCTCTGCCTACCATACATTCCTCACGGACAAGAAAATCGCACTCATCACCCCATGCTGTCCATCCAACTTCTAGAAGGGGAACCAAAGCTCGCATGGCTGGTGGGAATGATAGTAATGTGGAGATGGCTGTGGGAGTAGAAGCTATTTTCTCTCTTGTAATATTCTTTTAAATACAAAACTACATTATTTCATAGCATACAGCAAAGCTTTTAAACATTAAAATGCGTCCCTGGGACTTAAAACCTTACGTCGGAGGACATAAATGAGGACCTAGCACCTTGCTTCAGAAAGACTGCCGACTTTCACACTCTCCAACGGGGAGCCAGGCCGGTTCCCTACTTGGAGCCCTGACCTTCCCCAAAGTGTGTTCCCCAAGTCTTGTTATTCAAACAAGGATTCTATGAAGATGGGTCCTGGACAGGATGGAGGGCCCTGTCTATTCAAGAGCCCTGGAAACAGAGCAAAGGCACAGTGCTAGAGTTCACAAATTCTCACCTGGGAGCTCGGCGGCCACCCAAGGCACAGGTAGTGATGCTGAAGGCCTCACCACAGCCCTGCACTTCCCTGCCATGAGCTAAGGAAGAAGGCTTCCCAAGCACACGCGCAGTCACACTGGGTCGTGGCAGTCAAGCCCTGGCCTGTGGACTAGGAAGGCCCCAGATCCCATACCGGATCCTCCGTGACCTGCTGCCCATTCCGCATGGACCCGAGATGATGCAGGTTGAAGATGGTCGTGCCCACCTTGGGACGAAAATGGGTCCCCGAGTCACTATGGAGTAGAGCTCCCTCTCCCTCCTTCCGTTCACCCACACGGATCTTTGCTACAAGCAAGAAATCACCTTGTGGCATCCGGCATTCCTTGTTACATCAGTTACCACTACCTACCCCACTATCACACCACGCCGGCTGTGACACGCTGGGAAATCCCGCAGCCATTCAGTATTTGCTGAACAGCGGATGGAAAGAACTAGGTGACATGCGATTTGCAGTTGAGGGAAGGAGACTTCACCTGATGGACCATGAGCTTCTCAAATTCCTCCACGATCTCGGGCAAGCTAAGCCACTTGACTCCCGGCAAAAGTGCCAGGACGCGGCTGCCCATCTTCATCAGCAGCAGGTCCATCTGTACTTGCGCCAGTAAGCCGGGGTGCAGCACCTGCCAGGGACAGGAAGGTGTCAGGAGGGGACGATCACCCAGATGGGACCGGGGCCCAGCACCGGGGAGCCAAGCCAGCTTCTCATCAGAGCAGAACGGATGTGGGCCCAACATCCGGGAAGCTCCTGCCTCCTTCGCCCCCGCGTGCCTCTGCTGAGATGCCAGGGCCGGCCCCTCCGGGCTGCACTTGGCTTTGCTGGAAAGAACAGGCTGGCTTTTCCTTCCGAATACCTTAAGTTTAGGTCAGCGGCTCCCAAACCTTAGTGTGCATCAGAGTCACCGTGGAGTGCCCAGATGTGGACGGCCAGGCCTCCTCCAGGACCTCCTGCATCACCAACTCTGGGGATGGGGCAAGAATCTGCATTTTGCTGAGCACACCAGGTACTGGGTCAGTACCAGGGCCTGAGTCAGAGAAGCATCTAGAGTCACAGAACCCCAGCAAGGATGCACTGAGGTGGGATGGAAAGAGTCTGCTTTCAAATGCCTGTTGGTTCTACAACTCTTTCCCAGTCTGAAACTGGCCAAGATATCAACCTCTCAGCCTCCTGTTCCGCTTTTTAAAGATTATTTATTTATTTATTTATTTGACAGAGACCACATAGGCAGAGAGGCAGGCTGGGGGGTGGAGGGAGGGACGGAGGCTCCCCACTGAGCAGAGAGCCCGATGCAGGGCTCAATCCCAGGACCCTGAGACCATGACCCGAGCTGAAGGCAGAAGCTTTAACCCACTGAGCCACCCAGGCGCCCCTCTTTTTAAAACATGGAGATGGGGCGCCTAGGTGGTTAAAGCGTCTGCCTTCAGCTGAGGTCATGATCCTGGGGTCCTGGGATTGGGCTCTCTGATCTGTGGGAATTCTGCTTCTTCCTCTACCTCTGCCCCTCCCGCCTGCTCGTGCTCTCTCTTACACTTACTCTCTCTCTCTCAAATAAATAAAATCTAAGAACAAAACAAAACAGACCATGGAGATAATAGTCCTTACCTGCTCCCCCACATCAAGTCCTTTCAAAAGCTGAGATCAAAGCGGCGATATATAAAGATACAAGTTAAGCCAATGCCTACCTCAAAGGCAGCTACTACAGACTAAATAATGTGTCTACCATGACTGGCACCTGTCCTGGTACACAGCTGGCATCCACTCCCTTGGTATACCACAGAGCGGAGGATATTTTGGTCCAGTATTCCCCAAACATGCCTGCTCATGGGAATCACTGGCAGCATTTATAAAAAGCCAGGCCTCAGGGGCGCCAGGGTGGCTCAGTTGGTTGAGCCGCTGCCTTCGGCTCAGGTCATGATCCCGGCAGCCTGGGATCGAGTCCCACATCGGGCTCGGCAGGGAACCTGCTTCTCTCGCTGCCTCTGCCTGCCTCTCTGCCTGCTTGTGTGTACTCGCTTGCTCTCTCTCTCTCTCTGGCAAAAAAAAAAAAAATCTTAAAAAAAAAAAAAAAAAAAAAAAAGCCAGGCCTCAGGCCTTGGAAAGAATGATTCAGTAGGTGCAAAGAGAGGGCTGTTTCCAAGGAGCTATATGAGAGGCATCAAGAGTACCTGCCACCAGGGTCTGCCAGAGACCTGGGACCATGCTGAACGGGATGGAAGAGGGCGGAGACAAAAATGATGGAGCCCAGGGCGCCTGGGTGGCTCAGTGGGTTGGGCCTCTGCCTTCAGTTCAGGTCACAATCTCAGGGCCCTGGAATCGAGTCCTGCATTGGGCTCTCTGCTCAGCTGGGAGCCTGCTTCCTCCTCTCTCTCTCTGCCTGCCTCTCTGCCTACTTGTGATTTCTCTCTCTGTGTGTCAAATAAATAAATAAAGTCTTAAAAAAAAAAATGATGGAGCCCAGGCAGGGGTGACTAGAAAAGAAAAGTGACAGGAGGAAGCCACTTCTGTACAAATGAATACTGCCATCTTGGGTTCGCCCCAGCACGTCTGAGACTGTCTCTGACTTATCCTCACCCCAGAGGAGCAGGTCAGCTGAGTAGTGGTTCCTCCACCCACAGAGGCAACAGATCCCAAACCCTCTTCACACAGCCATTCCCTCAAACCAAGAAATACAGCGTGCACAGCATAGGCACACAAACAAAAGTCAAGCTAAGAAAAATCAGCAGAAAGCAATGTGGGGTGATTTGCAAATGGGTATGCCTGACCCCATAGAGACAGCTCTCTGGACACAGTAAAATTTTAGACAGAAAGTGTCTGCTGAAGCCATCCAAGCACTTACTTTCACGGCCACAGGGATGAGGTGATCTGGCTCAGGTCGGTGGGCACACGCTAAAGACTGAGACACGACTGCATTTGATCCAACCAGGTCAGCTTCAGGGAGGAGCAGCCTTTCTAGAAAGGACTGGTCAGCAAGACTTCCTTGAAACCCCCACCCCTTCTCCGGGGGTCTAAAGAGATCTCCCAGCCTCCCGACTGCCCCAGCTTCCGAAGAAGGCTGCAGGCGGGAGGCCTTAGCAAGTCTCCGGACACTGTCATTCTCCAGGAAGGCAGGATTGGCACGTGCTTTGTACACTTGGGCCACACAGCCTGAACCCACAGGTTCCTTCTTCTCAAAGCAGAGGACCTTCCCCCAGTCTTCCCCAAACGCCTGCCGCAGGAAGTGTTCTGTGTGAGTCCAAGGGTGGGGCGTCACCCGGACATGCAGCTTGGAGAACTGGGCACAGAAAGCCTCTGAGAAGAGATCACGCCGGGTGCTGGCCCATTGGCCCAGTTTGATGTAGGTTGGGCCTGAAGTCTCCGTGGCTTTCAGAAGCAGGTAGAGCCAGAAGCTGGAGATGCTGGGAGCCAGGTAGGTGAGGGGATAGAAGAGAAGGAGAGGGAAGAATTTCATCAAAAGAGCCCCAGCCCGGAGCCAGATGCGGAGGTGCAGAAAGAGGCCTCTGAGCCGCCCCTCTTGGGAGACTCTCTCCAGTGGTCCATTTTCAGCGAGGTCACTCCAGCTGGCTCTTCGCTGGCACACGCTCTCAGGGGCCCCCTCACCACTGTCCCCATAGGTCGAGATAAGTTTGGGTAAAGTACCGAGCAGAAGCCAACAGAGTCTGGCATTACGAGAGCACCCAGATGATCTTAAAAGGCCGAGTTCTTTTCTGAGCTCAAAACCCCTTAGGTGCGACAAGCAGACCCTGACGGAGAAGCGCCAGGGGGTCACCATCCTCTTCCAGAGGTCATCGGGCCTAGGCTGCCTGCCCTCGACTTAAAGGGCACCCATCTATGTTCACGCTTTAGGCAAGGCTGACACAAGTCCAGGGTCACAGCTGAGTATCCCACTTAAAAATGGGGTACCAGCGAGACCCCGCGCCGCTCAGACCCTGCGTGCAGACTAAGTGTGGGCAGGCTATGCGCAGTCTGGCTCTGCAGGGCGCGCCCCCTAGGCCGCGCAGCCCGGCCCCTCCGTCCCCGCTCCGCACCCCACTGCCTCCCCGTACCTCGCTTAGACCTAAGACCCGAGGCCGGCTGCGCCTTCGGGGGCTTTCAGAACCGCACCCACTATGACAGCGGAAGGAGCCCAGCCAGACGCCCGGCCAGGCCCAGAGCGGAGACGCGACCTGGCAGAGGAGAGGAGAGCCTGGCGACCGCAGGGTCACCCGAACCCGGGCGGGTGCCCGGGCACCCGCCGAGACCCAGAGCACAGAGAGGCTGGGCGGGGGTGGGGCTGGGGGTGGGGGTGGATGTGGGTGCGGAGGACCCGGGTGCCGGGAGCAGGAGGAAGGCGGAGGCAAGGGTGGTGCGGGGCAAGAAGGAAGGTACACCCGGGGCAAAGGGTTGAGGGCCGCGGCGTGGGGGAGGGGGCAGTGCGAACCGCCGAAGACCCGGGCACGGGGTACCGCGGTGGGGAAGAGCCAGGGGCGGGGAGATGAGGGGTGCAGAGATTCAAAGAGGAGGGTCCGAGGATCCGGACGCCGACAGCGGGAAGGGTGTGCGGAGGGCAGGCGATCGGAATGGAGAGAGCGGGGAGAGAGGGGTGGGGAGGGTGGGGAAGAGGGGCGCGGAGGGCCGGAGTCAGGCGGCCGCAGTCCGGCCGCGGTGAGCGGCGGAGGGCGCTCGGCCGGCCGGGGATCTGACGCGAAGGACGCGGGGGCCGAGTCTTCCGGGAGCGCCCGGCCCGCCCGCTCGGGCTCCGCCCCTTAAAGCGGAAGCGGCGCGGACACACTCAGAGGCTAACCTGGCCAAGGGGTCCTGGATTCCATAAATAGATTTAATGCCCTCCCCTTCCCCCGTGCCTGTGAGTCTCCACCGACATCTCTGTAGCTTTCCTTACAAAAGGCGTGGAAACGCTGAGACGCACGGTGAGCTGAAAGCCCGTCCTGCACATAGGCTGGGTTTTCAGCTAAGGAGAATGTGAGGAGGGACGGGGAGAAGTTACCCCTGGACCGGGAGTTCCAGGCAGCATTGATTTGGGGAATGTGTTTGGACCTTGAAGAGTGGCTCCTGAAAGACCATGCTTATTCGTTTAGCCAATACTTTTTGAGCCCGATACATATTTCTTAAGCAGAATCTATTATTATCAAGGCTTCATAATATTATTGAACTAAGTATCATGCTGGGCCCTGGGCCTTGGAGACACACAGAGACACACATTCTGCCCTTACAAGCTGATGACTCATGAGGGAGACCCCACAGGGGAACGCATAATGTGCCATTTCAGTGCGGCAAAAGCACGAAAGAAGTGAAGAATTGGGAGAACCCCCGAGGATGGCAGCTACTTTGGAGAGGAAGGGTGGGAGGGTATTCAGATGTGTAAAGAATAAAGCCCTCAAGTGGAAGGAGTTGAGTGTGAAGCATTGCGGGGAAGGGGTGTTGGTTTGTTTTAACCTTGAAGAACCAAAGGAAGGTCATATAGCTCTAAACAGCAAGGGAGAGAGAAACAGAGGTGATGGTGGGGGTAGTAGGGGCCATAGCCCCTGTTAGAGGTGGTGATGGTGGTGGTGTTGCTGATGGTAGTGGTGGGGAGAGGGGAGAGGAGCTCTAGTCACCCAAGCAGGTGACTGTAAGGGATTCCTGGGGCCCCCATGTGATTGTCAGTGAGGAGAATGATGTCATCCTTACTAAGGCACATGGGCAGCAAAATCACACCGTTTTATCAAATATGAACCCTAACCAGAATCTGTAAGGGCAGCCTTTAAAAATCACAGATGTTGGCCTGCAGTCAAGCTGCTTCTCACATGGGTCATTTTATGTAATCTGGTTCAGGATTAGTAACAGCACGAACAGACTCGATACACAAACAGACACTGGCAAGATACAGGACAGTAGAACTTGGACCCTCCGCCTGCCGGGGATAGTCAGGACTCCATCAATGACTGCCAACTTCTCTAATTTGCATCCCCCACTTCCATCTCAGGGCCAACCAGAGACAGCCAAATATCTTCTCCAAACCGATCACAGAGGATGCCCAGGCCTCCAGCTGCCTGGAGCCAACAACCTCCAAGCAGGGCACACCTGAATTCTTTTAGTTTCCTCTATAAATCTAGCATTTGAGTCTCCCCCGGTATTTGAGTCTCTGCCACGTGCAAGTGATGGTGGCTGACTTCCTTGCTATAGAAATCTCTGAATAAATAGCCTCTTTTTATTCTCACTTGGGTGGTCACCGTTTTTCTTCCATAGAAATTTTCTTCGCAGCTAAGCCTATAAATAGTTTCCAGTTCTTGGAGATGTTCCCGCTGTTGCTGTTAACCCCGGTACCACTAGGTGGCACCATTCTCTCGTGCAGCGCATCGACGCTCCCTCCGCGTCCCCAGAACCCGCGAAGAAGACTCGGGTGGGCGCGCAAAGGCCCCCCTGGCCGTGCTTATCTTTTCACAGGATCCAAGTGCCTGTGATTTTAGCATTTCCCACGTAATATTGTTACAGAGCAGATGCGATGCCGGGCAAGTACTTGTTCAAGACTCCCGGGGAAGGGGATAGAGATGGGCAACGGTGGCTCAGCAACCAGCGCTTGTCAGCCTCAGCACGATTCACATTTGGGGCAGGATAATTCTTTGGGGGGCGGGGGGCGAGGGGAGGCGAAGCTGAACTGTGTATTGCAGGATGTTTAGAAGCATCTCTGGCCTCTACCTCCTTGATGCCAGACACACACACCCCCACCCTTTTCAGACTATGACTTTATTTTTTTTTAATATTTTATTTATTTGACAGAGACAGATAACAAGTAGGCAGAGAGGCAGGCAGAGAGAGAGGGGGAAGCAGGCTCCCCGCTGAGCAGAGAGCCCAATGTGGGGCTCCATCCCAGGATCCTGGGATCATGACCTGAGCCGAAGGCAGAGGCTCCACCCACTGAGCCACCCAGGCGCCCCCAGACTAGGACTTTAAAATGTCTTCCAATTTCGCCAGGTGTCTCCTGGGGAGCAAAGTTGCCCCTAGCTGAGAACCACCGGGCTTAGCTCCCATGGGGAGCAGTTCTCTGTTGAGACCCTTTCAACAATTGCCCCCTCAAACACACACACACTCGTTTTCTTAAAAAACGGTATCAGGGAAGGGAAGCCCCTGAGCTAAAACCCCCGCCCCAGGATCCCTGTGGGGAAAGATGAGACACGCCCCCACCCCCAACCCTGCCAAGGCAAGGGGATTGTCAGACAAATAAAAAGTTCCAGGACTGACTCTACCCCTCCACCTTCACCACTCCCCCCACCCTTATCCCCACCCCACCCCAGATCCTGCTTGGTACACCTGGCTTGCAATCAGCTCCCAAGAGAATGGGCCCCTGGCAGGAAAATTCTGGCCCTGGGCCACCCACCTCCAGCTACTCCTCAAGCCTGATAGAGTAGGAATCTCCGAAACAGAAGTAGGACACTGGATCATGTTGGAGGCACTGAGAGAGGAGGCTGCTGCAGGCTCGCCCACCTCCCTCTACCCTCCCTCACAGGGCCCCCTGGCTCCCACTTCCTCCTTTCTTTCTCCTTAGTGGGGTTGTCATGGGAGTTTCTCCTCCCCTGCATCCCACCTTCTGGCTTGCTGGGGTTGCTCCAGCATGCCCCAGGGGCAGGCGCTGCCTTGTGCAAATGCCAGGTGGCCTGGGCAGGTCCCCTCCCTCCTCCATGAGGGGCTTGACGGTACCCTCCTGTGAGGCCCCTTCCCACTGGGCTTTGCTGCTCCCGGGCCTTCCACATCCCCACTCTCAAGATGGACACGTGAAAAACAGTGGCTCCCGCCTGTGGTCCCAGTGGCCAAGAAGCAGGGGTTGTCCTGGATTAGACTGCTGGGCCCTTCTGGGCTGTGGAACTCCTTTGCAGTGGCCTTGGGCAAGTCACCTACCTTCTTGTCTGTTTCTTTTTTTTTTTTTTTTTTTTTTAAAGATTTTATTTATTTATTTGTCAGAGAGAGAGAGGGAGAGAGAGCAAGCACAGGCAGACAGAATGGCAGGCAGAGGCAGAGGGAGAAGCAGGCTCCCTGCTGAGCAAGGAGCCCGATGTGGGACTCGATCCCAGGACGCTGGGATCATGACCCGAGCCGAAGGCAGCTGCTTAACCAACTGAGCCACCCAGGCGTCCCTTCTTGTCTGTTTCTTCACTGATAAAAGAGGCTGATACTAGAACCTGCCTCCTAGGCGATCTCTAGTTTCGCTTGGCACACACTCAGCCATACAGGAAACAGCAGAAAGGATGAGAACTGGCAGCTGCTTTGTGCTTTTTTTTGCCTGTTTGAGCAGGCGGGGAGCTGGGTATGGCCTGAGGGCCAACTGGCCTGATCTCTCCAGACACCTGAGACCCACGAAAGAGAGTAGCCAAACCGAAAGCCACACTGCTGTCTAGGCTGGTCAGATGGCACCTGGCTTGCCTTTAGGGCCGTATTTTTTATTTTGCTCTAAGTTGATCTGAGAGAGACAGGAAGTGGATCAGATATTAGGGCCTCCCAGAAACCTGTTCCTACAAAGGTATGGCCTCTGAGAGGCAGTGAGGTGATACACAGTTATTTGGAGGTCTGAAGGTTGAGATCAGGGATGGGGGGACATTAGCAAGCGGGGATGAGCTGGTGGGTTTTGAGTCCATGCGTGTAGCTCATGACATGTGATGAAAATGTTTGGAGGGATTCTTCCCCCCACCCCACTCCTGTTTGAGGAGGTTGTCTAGCCAGCCAGGAAGGAGGTCAGGGAAAGCTCTGAGAAGCAAGCTGGGACAGTCTCACATCCTCAGCCCCGTGCAGAGCTGGTCCGACTGTCCTGGTGTGTTCTGGGATCACGGTGAACAGGAAGATCTAGAACTGCTCAGACGCAGAAATCCGTGACTCAAAAAAGGAGAATCTCAGTCACCACACTCTTCTTCCCTTTCCTGATGTTCAGCTGGGTCTCCCAAAAGGAACAGAAAAGAATACGAGTAGAGGGTATTTGGCACGGCAGGCCTAACATTTGAGACTGCCTGATGGTGAACGCTGTGGAATGTCCATGACTTTGTTCTTTGCTTTCGGTCATAAACACACTAATCCTTGTACAGCTATGAATGCCTTAATTCTTTGTGGGGGGAAAAAAATGACCCTCCAGAGCTAGGGGCATAGACATGCAACAGCTGCTTCTTAGGCAAAAATTATGTTATTGTGTTACTTGCCAAGTCAGTGATGGAGATTTCCAGTGGTATCCACTCCACAGCACCCCCTAACGGGCCCCCACAGCTGCCCATCTTGCAGTCCCAGTACAGGAGGCAGAAGAGCACCCAGAGAGAGGAGGAGAGTGGTGGGGGGGCACGATCTCAGCCAAAGACCCGCCCCTCACAGCGGGAGAGGATGAAGGAGCCTGGAGCCCTCAGTCTGGGCCCTGCTCACCCCTTCCCTGGGTGGCCCCCGAGGCCCCTCCCACCCTCCCCCCTCTCTTCCCACACCTCCTGGATGACATTTGATTGGGACCAAGAACAAACCAAACCCGAGTTTGAGGTTTGGGTGGGATGGTTGGTTTGGTTTGGTTTCCTCAGAGGGAGGCACATGAGGGTTGTGGTGGCTGGGAAGGAACTCGCGTCCAGCTGTCTGTAGGCAGGAGAGAATGGGCCAAGGATGGAGAAGGGAAGGAGGGAGAGGGCTGCCTGAGGAGGACAGGAGCAGGGGAGCCCTGCTGCTGGTGGGCTCACATCAGCCACTGGAGTGGTGTGGAGGAGCTTTGCCAAGGGCATGTCAAGGTGAAGCTGTGGATTGTGGATTTTTCCCTGCCCCTAAAATAAGTTTCTTCCTTGCTCGGCCACATCTAGATGTCACGGGCCTGAGCATTAGAGAATGATTGCTCTCCCCACACCAGCTTTCTGCATAAAAGAATAGTAACAACACCCAAAGCTCTCATTGGTTCTTTGCTGTGTGTATATCTTTCCGTTGTGTGCTGGAAGGCAGGTGGCTGTGACCCAGAGGAGGGGTTGCTGTCACGCAAGGGCTGAGAAGGAATGGGTCCCAGTGACCCAAGCAGGGGACACCCAGTGTCTAAGGAGCAGTGTCTGAAATTCCTGGAGGAACTGCACCGCCTGTGCCTTCCAGAGGGGGAAGCATAACCAGAACATGGACTGAACGCTGATCTGGAAATTGCCGTGCAGAGTGGCTGGCACTGGGCAGAGCCCGGCTCTCAGGCAAAGCTGGTGTAACAAAGGACATGGCTTGAGCCAGACGGGCCTCGGCTAGTGTGACCTCAAATAAGGCACATAACCTTTTGGAAGTTCGTTTTCCCATCCATAAAATATTAGGGGAGATAGTTAATTGCTCACGAGTGTGGGGAGGATTCTGTGACATGACATATGCAAAGTTGCTGGAATGAAGGACTCTCAGTAAATGTTTAGCAACCTAAGGGAATTTGAATAGAAAGAAAACAATTTTGGGGAGAGGAGTTGGTCAAGGCTCCTTTTCAGGCTCTCTCTCCATCTTATTTATTTTTTATTTTTTAAAGATTTTATTTATTTATTTGACAGACAGAGATCAGAAGTAGGCAGAGAACCAGGCAGAGCGAGAGAGGAGGAAACAGGCTCCCTGCTGAGCGGAGAGACTGATGTGGGGCTCGATCCCAGGACCTTGAGATCATGACTTGAGCTGAAGGCAGAGGCTTTAACCCACTGAACCACCCAGAACCACCCAGAACCACCTCTCTCCCCATCTTAAACCAGGCTAGCCTCCTTCTGGCCCTTGGCCCCCGGTTCTCCTTCACTTGATTTAGAGGTGAGATGAAGCAGGATCTGTGCCCAATGAGGGAGGAGAAAAACGGCCTGCTCCCTTCTGCTGAACTCTGAACACTTTTCTCTTTGCTCCTGGAAAGAGAGAGACAGAGATTAGAAAAATAACAGGCGGTAACCGAGAGCGCCCCCAATGGTCCGGCCCAGTACTACCCCCTTTGCTCGCTGGATCGGCTTTAATCCCGGCAACAGGATGAAGTCGGTTATAACCGTTCCTACTTCTCCCTTACAGAATGAGACCCTGAGAATCCAAAGCAGAGCAACCTGCTCCAGACCCCACACTGCCCCCCAATAGGATGCTGAAGGAAGAGGAGGGAGGGGTAGGAGAGATTCTGCAGGACTCCTTGCTCGTTCTAGGTGGAAAAAGCAGGATTCAAGATCAAGGTGCGGCGCCTGGGTGGCCCAGTCCATTAAACATCTGCTTTCCGGTCAGGTCATGACCCTGGCGTCCTGGGATTGAGTCCCGCATCGGGATCCCTCCCTCTCCCCCTGCTTGTGCTCTCTCTGTCAAATAAGTAAATAAATACAATATTAAAAACAAAAGAAGATCAAGAAAAGTCAACTCTGGCTCTCTCCTCCCATCGGCACCTTCCCTGACTTGAGGCCAGGCAGTATCTCCTACCCCAGGCCTCATTTTCTTTTTCTTTTTCTTTTCTTTCTTTTTTTTTTTTTTTTAGATTTTTCTTTTTTTTTTGACAGGCAGGAATCACAAGTTGGGGGAGGGGGAGTATAGGGGGAGCCCCGCATCTGGCTCTCTGCTCAGCAGGGAGCCTGCTGCGGGGCTCGATCCCAGGACTCTGGTATCATGACCTGAGCCGAAAGCAGAGGCTTTAACCCACTGAGCCACCCAGGTGCCCCCGGCCTCATTTTCCACCATGGAGAGGAGCCGAGGACAGACCGGGAGGGCTGGGGCCATGGTTGGAGCAGTCAGTGTCAGGAACTGGGAGAAGAGGGACCACAGAGAGGGATTCCCACGCTCCAGGGCATGGCCCCCACTGTGGAGGCTTGCCCGACCTCTGGAGCTGGAGCTGGAAAACCAGGGCTTGGGATGGACCAGAGGTAGCATCAGCTGGGAAAGCTCCAGGGAACCAGCAGAGGCAGGGCCACACAGAGAAGGAGGGACCCTGCCTCATGGCGACAGAGCCATTGACTGGCCCAGGGACCGGAGCAGCCATGGGGTTGGGGGCTGTGACAGGCAGGCAGGGATGGGAACTTGCAAAGCACTGGCCCCACATCACTCATCAGAGTCTGAGCCAATGAACTGAGGCAGGGAATTTTTCTAAAACAAGTTAGTGTCTAGAACTCAAAGATGATGGAGCAGATGGAGTGGCGGCCACTACTAAGGAACTCGCCAGCCTCCTCTCTGGTTTGTCCACCGGACATGTGCCTGGCAGTTTGGAAGGCACAACATCCAAGGCGACAGGCCTGCTGCGCGCACCGGGTTGGGGGAGGCATCCAGCTGGGCTCTCAGTCGTTCTCTGCTTGCCATTTGCTCTACTTTGCCAGTTTGCCTTCGTGACGCCCCAGAACTCCAGTTCTAATTAACCTGGAAGAAGCCAAGTCTTTGATCTTAGTACCTGAAAAGGTATTAAATGATGTTTCAATAAGCAAAGCAGTAATTTAAATGCTTGTACTTTTGGGGCACCTGGGGGACTCAGTGGGTTGAATGTCTGTCTCTCGATTTAGATTCAGGTCCTGATCTCAGGGTCATGGGGTCAAGCCCAGCAACCGACTCCAAGCTCAGTGCAGAATCCGCTTGAGACACACACTCTCTCTCTCTCTCTCTCCCCACCCCTGCCCCTCCCCCACTCACTTCCTATCTCCCTCTACAATAAATAAAATCCTTAAAGATTATAAAATCCTTAGAGATATTTATTTATTTATTTATTTATTTATTTGACAAAGAGAGAGCAGAGCAAGAGAGAGAATGAGAGCATGAGTGGGGGGTGAGGGGCAGAGGGAGTGGGATGAGCAGACTCCCGGCTGATCCCAGGACCCCAAGATCACCACCTGAGCCAAAGAAAGACGCTCAACTGACTGAGCCACCCAGGAGCTCCAGTAAATAAAATCTTTAAAAATAAATAAATAAGTGTTTATACTTTTTTAAAAAAGATTTTATTTATTTATTTGACAGAGAGAGAGACTCCAAGAGAAGGAACACAAATGGGGAGTGGGAGAGGGAGAAGCAGACTCCGGGTTCAGCAGGGAGCCCGGTGTAGGGCTGGATCCCACCACCCTAAGATCACGACCTGAGCCAAAGGCAGACTGTTAACAACTGAGCCACCCAGGCACCCCAATACCTTTTTTTTTTTTTTTTAAATGCTTGTACCTTGCAAATTCGTATTCTGAAAGTTTATTTTGTTTAGTTGAAATGGGTATGGCATGATGGAGTTTTTAGGAAGCTTTAACAAGCCGGAAAAAAGTTTCAGAGATCTCACAGAATGAGCAAAACCCTTAGCTAAGAAGGAAACTATTTTCCTGTGACTTTCCTGTAACTGATCTAAATCAGTCCCTCAAATCTTGGGTCCCCAGTCCACAGGGACTGCCTAGACAGTATCTAATGTTCCCCGTGCCCTGCAACCCTTTCTTTTCTTCTCTCTCCTGCACCCCCCTTTCAAGGATATAGGCTAAACCTCTATCTCCCCTCCCTACCCTTGCGTGAGCTTTAGACCCTTCCTTCTAGCCGCCGCCCCCCCCCCGCCCCCCCCCCCCCCAGAGCTAAAAGAAGAGTGACTTTCTCTGGTAGAGAGAGGAGCCTGGAGTCTCCCCCCCGCCCGCCCCCCAGGCCCATAAATCACCACTGTCATCTCGGTCTCCCTTACATTAGGGAACTCCTAGGCTCAAAAACCCGGCGTGGCCCCCCATTGTCCTCAGCATAAAAAGCCCACAGCACTTGGCGTGTACTTCTGATTTGGCAGTCCTAACTCAGGCGATCTGTGTTCCTTGGTTGTTTGAGTGGGGGCAGTGGACACTATAAAGTCACTGCCCACCCCCCCGGGACCTTTTCCTGACTCCCCTCCCGGAGCGGCTCCGGCGCCGGTGCGCCCCGCCTTCGGGACCCCCGGGGCTTCATTGCCTGGATCGCGGTCGTCTGCGCCCCCGCCGGACTGCAAGCTGCAAGGGGCGAGGGTGGCGGCTGCCTCGTTGTCTGGGGTGGCGCGGACCCGGCGCCGCGCCTGACCCGTTGTAGGTGCCCCACGGACGCGTTGGGCGACCGGAGCGAACGGAGGTGGGGGTGCAGGCAGGGTCGCCGCCTCTTCCGTGCCTGCGGACGAGGGTCTGAGCCGCGGGCGAGCGCAGCGCGCGGATAGCTGCCCGGCGGAGACGGAGAACGCCGCGCCGCTGGGTCTCCAGCAAAGAAAGGGTTAAGCCGCCAGCGCCCCCCCCCACCCCCCGCCCACCCCCTCAAAGGCAAGGGGAAGAGTCCGGCAGAAGGTCCTGTTTACGGGAGCCGCTCGAGTCCGCGCAGCCCTGGGAGAGGCGTTGCCGTGGCAACGGGCCGGGCGCCCGCCAGCTGCGGATGAGCTCACTGGAGCGGCGGCGGGCGGGGGGCGGCGACGGGGCGCGCGGCCCGGCGGAGAGGACGCGGCAGCCGGCCGAGCCCGCCCTCCACTCGCCCACCGCGGCGGCCGGGCGGCGGGCACGCGAGCAGAGGGCGCGCGGCTCTCCGGGCGCCGGGAGAGGCCCGGCCGACTGCAGGGCGGAGGGCCGCGGGCCATGGCGCCCCGGGCCCCCGCCTCCCGCCGCCCCCGCCCGCCCGGGCGCCCCCGAGCTGCGCCTCGGAGACCGCGGAGCGGCGGCCCGCCGGGAGGTAGGGCCGAGCCGGGGGAAGCGAGGAGGGGACGAGGGGCTGGGGGTGGGGGCGCCGCGGAGGGGTACGCGCCTGGGGGAGGGGAGGCGGCGGTGGGAGCTGCCCCCGGCCGGAGAGGGGAAGTGGCTCTTTGCAGACCCACGGCCGGGGCTCCCGTGTGCGGACGTGGGGACCGAGGCGCTTCGGCCCGACCTGTGGGACTTGAGCAAAGTACTGGCCGGACGGCCTCCGGGGGCTCGGGACGACTTTCAGGGCCGAGTGGGGAAGCCGTTGTCCCGCGCCTCGGAAACCTGCAGAAACTGGGCAGAGCCGGCTCTCTGCCGGGCTGGGTCCCAGGGGCGAGAGTGTGAGAGTGAGTGTGTGTGTGTGGGTGTGTAGAGAAAGAGTCGAGTGGGGCTGAGGGGGCCGAGCAGCTAGACACCCCCCTCCCCGCTGTGGTCAGAATGTGCAGTCTTGGGAAAGCAGGATGGTGAAGATGATTGAATGATCCTGTTTCTCCCACTTTTCCCCTAAGGATGGAGTTGGGAGCAGATGGAGCCCAGGGGGCGACTCTTAACAACAGGAGATAGAATCAAGTTTGGGAGGGATCCCAGAGAGCTGGGTTCGAACCCCTGAGGAGAGCCAGACCTCAGCGGTGGAGTCCTTTCCCGGAGGGGACGCGGGGCGGACGCGGGGCGGACGCGGGGCGGACGCGGGGCTGTGCACTCCGGGGCTTGGCCGGGGCGAGGGAAGAGCGGTGACTGCTCTCATCAGCCAGGGCTGGGGAAGGAGCCGGCGGATCTTGAGCCGGTGTGCTAGTGCTTCAGGGGTGTGACTTCTCTAACGCTCCCAAGGACCCAGGTAATAATGGCCCCAGGGCGGTAGGCTAATAAGGGGCTCCCTACCATAACTTTGTTACTCAACTCTTGCACCCTTGGTTACAACTTAACAAAATCCTTTCTGCTTGCATCATCACAGTGTTGAACACAGCAGAGGCGTGGAGTAGAAAGTCTTTGGGGTGGGCTGCTTTGGTGGAGCCAAATTCTGTGAGAAGTAAAGGCAATCAGTAACTGGTTTTGACGACCAGTAGTGAAAAGTCTGGAGGAGGAGCATGGCCTTCAGGTCCTTTTATTGGAACGATTGGAAGCCTCCCTAGGTTGTGTAATCATTCACTTAAAAGCTATGTGTTAGGCATTGGGAACAAACACAGCAATGAATAAGATATATCTCTCTTTCTTCCAGAACCAGCCATCCTGCTTGAGTAGTCAAAAAATTAAAAGCAGGGGCACCTGGCCAGCTCAGTCCGTAGAACATGGGATTCTTGATCTTGGGGTTGTGAGTTCAAGCCCCACACTGGCTACAGAGATTACTTAAAAAAAAAAAAAATTCAAACCAGTCCTAGGCTGGCCTAGCTGAGTGCTAACATGCTAGGGGAGCCCAAAGCAAGGCCACCCAACTCGGGAGAGGCCCACAGACGAGGTGATGCTGGGACTGAACCCTGAAAACTTCTTCACTGGGAGGACAAAGCAGGGAAGGTGGTTCCAGCCTGAGGGAACAGAAATCACAAAATGACCAAGAGGGAACAGGGGTGGGGAGGGGAGGTGTAAGTGTGGGGAGAACTCACAGTGTGCCGCCAGAGGGAAGGCGGATCTCACTGAAGCTGGAGTGATAGGTTCCGCCTGATGTCCTAGAAAGCCTGTTCTGGTTGTTGGGTGGGGGCCTGGAGGATGTGACCAAGGTCACGCAGCACCCAGGCCTGGCGTTACTGACGCACAGACAATTGGCGATGCTGAGGTAGGATGGAAGGATCCCAGAGATAAAGAGGTAGGACCCGGTGACAGGCTCTGGTGCAGATGAGGTAACATAGACCGAAACTAAGGGCCCCAAAACTCAGGAGAAGACAAAGCAGAGCCAAAGGAATGGATATTTTGAGTGGCCCGAGTTTAGCAGATTACAACACTTGGACAATGAATTTGGCTCTACATTTTCTGGCAGTTTAGAGACAAACAAAAATACACTGACTTGCGCAGTTTTGGATTTTGGACAACAGAAAGCTTACAGATTATTTTTCAGAACACAATTTTTCCTGGAATTAACTCAGCAGGGAATTTGTCATGAGGAACTTGGTGTAAAGACTAAAGAGTGACATAGAAAAAAAAATCTTCATTGTTGGTGTTACAAAAGATTGGGAAGATAAAATTCCACTCGACTGTCTTCCTATACCGCCTTCCTGTTATGGCTTGGGAGTTTACTGCCTCTCTGCGGGCTGCTGAGTGTGGCTCAGGCTTATGGGCCTTGGCAGCGCAGGCAGCTGGAGCCAGGGGAATTCTGCGTGGAGGAGCCCATTTTCTCAAGTGGAGGAAGAGGGGACACCAGCTTCGATGGATGGAGAGCGCAGAGGACGCGCTGGGTGCCCATCTTGATGGGAAGGAAGCAAGTCATAGCGTGGTCCACTGCCCACTGGGCTAGACTCTCTCTGGTCTGGTGAAGGGTCTGGTAGGACAGTGTGCATCCGGAAATCCTGACCAAAGGAAAATGGGGAGTGAGAGCAGCATTTGAGGATTCCATTCCGATGGACAAAGCACTTCCCCCACCGTGGTCTGGGTCTTTGTACCCTCAGACCTGCTACCGCTCAGCAGGAGGGGACGGGTGGGACTCAGGAGACCGGAGATTCACTCCAGTGCGAGTGCGGCCAGGGAGGGTGGGAATCTTGTTTGCTGCAACACAAGGAATGTCACAGAAGAGCAGGGGTTGTAAGCCAAGCTGGGGCGGACCTTCTGCGGACTCAGTCCCCAGTCTCCCAGCGGGCCGGGCCCTTCCCTTTGCTTTCTGCAGAAGGGACGGAACCTGCAGAATCCATGTCAATGCGTGGCTTCTGTTGAAACCATTTCTTGCTCATTTTAGATGTCCTAAATTAGCATTGAGTAGGTATGAGATTCTACTCCCCCCACCCATCATGTTTCTTAACATTTTAAACTCAGGGTACACTTTAGAACACTTTGATGTCCTGGGTGAGCATTTCTTTAGACAACGGGTGCCTCTACGCCCCACCTCCCCTGTGGATTAAATAAAAATCGCTGAGAATGGACTCTGGGCATCAGGATTTTTGAAAGGCCACAGGTGATTTTAAGGTACAGCCAGAGGTAGGGGCGCCTGGGTGGCTTGGTGGGTTAAGCCTCTGCCTTCCGCTCAGGTCATGATCTCAGGGTCCTGGGATCGAGTCCCATATCAGGCTACCTGCTCAGCAGGGAGTCTGCTTCCGCCTCTCTCTCTCTGCCTGCGTCTCTGCCTATTTGTCAAATAAAGAAAAACAAAATCTTAAAAAAAAAAAGGTACAACCAGAGGTGAGAGGGGCTGCTTTAACAGTCATATAAAGGATTCCTCACAGCGGGGGACAGAAACTTCAGATTCCAAAAGCAAGGACCCCATAAATTAAAATTAGGAAGCCTGTTACTCATTATGAAATCAAATGGTTGATCAGCCTTCAACATCAGGATTTAAAGTCAGCTTGAACAGATACAGATAAGAAGGCTAGTGGCAGACGCATTCATGTGAAGCTTCATGTTGTATGTGAAGTATTTTTAAAAAATAGAAATTCTAAAAGCATAATCACACGGCTTATGCAGTTAGATCTGTCTAATCCTATTGTATGCAGTGCCCAAACTGAAAAGCTTTGGCACCTTTCTCTTTTTGGCTGGAACCCACTTAAGTGTACTTTTCTTGAGTGCTGAGCTTCTGAGTTCTGGATTCTTTCTACTTGCCTCCTGATAGTCAAGTGTATTTGTTTTCTGACCCATGTCTTCTGGATTGGAAAAAAGCTGGGAGAATTAGTTTGCAATTGAACGTCCATAAAGTGACAATCAAAAGGAATGAATCTCTAAGGGTTGAATTCTGTACCTCTGACAGGATAATAGGAAAATTTTGAGGCTTGATGACTTTCCCAACAACACTCAAATACACCTTGCAGGCATTAATTTCTTTGGCTGTGGGCAAAGTTGACTCAGCTTCCTTTACTCTCTCTGGAACCGCAGCCCCTTCTTTTTTGCTTCCTGAGGGCTCATGGAATGTCTCACAGGTACTCATGAGTGACCAAGGTTATGTCATGCCCAGTCTCCCGTGTCCAGGCATGGACCCTTCTTCCTCTACAGAGCCAGATGGCCTCCACAGCTACCCCAGCCTCTCATTTTTTTTTTTTAAGATTTTATTTATTTGTCAGAGAGAGAAACCTAGCAGGGGGAGTGGCAGGTAGAGAGAGAAATAGACTTCCTGCCAAGCAAGGAGCCTGAAGTGGGACTTGATCCCAGGACCCAGGGATCATGACCTAAGCTGAAGGTCAATGCTTAACCAACTGAGCCACCCAGGCGCCCCACCCCAGGCCCTCTTTAACTCCCTGACATTGGCTACCCAACAGAAGGATTGACAGGCACATCTGCCCCTTTAATTATAGGAGGCAAGTCAGTGCCTGGAACTGAGGCGAGTGATTACCTCAGTTTTCTACATTTGATGTCCAAAGACAGAATATGTTGGGAAGCCAGAGTCAGACCATCTTTTACACTTGTGTTAAGACCATCGTATGATCTGAGCAAAAATGTCGACTCTCAGCTTGTCTAGAAGTTAAGCCCTTTGCCATCTGTAGCCCAGAGGGTCTTTGCCTTTGGCTTCCTTTTGACACATCCATCCTCAGCCCGCAGTTGGCTGGAAGAGAGGTGAGCCCCAGAGCCCCCACCCTGTCTAATAGGCTCAACTGCCAAAAACTGTGATCTTTTTCCCCCTGGCCTTAGGGAAGGAAGGGGTGAGTCACCTTCGTGGCAAGCTCAGGGAAGAGGTTAGCTTCCCTCAGTAGTGGGGAACCAAGAGGTTCCATGCTCCCCTTCGGAAGGAAATGAGAGCAGGATCGAGCTGGAGAGTGGGGTCAGGACAGGAGACTGTGACCGTGACCATCCTTCCATGGTACCCAGGGCTGCGTGTCTTATCAGTAGGGCTCGGCAGACCAGTTCAAGCACAGCATCAAATACATTTCCTTTGGTGGTTTTGTGGTCCTAGAAAGTGTACTTTAAAATTACAAGATTGCTTTTATATAGATCCTTGTATATATACATATATCTTTCTGTGTAAACTGTGGAAGTTCTGCTTGTTGGAAAACATTTAAGCAATCCGTAAAAAGAACAAAACAAAAATGAAAGTTTATCCTATACTATCTCCCTCCTTGGAGGCAATCACTGTTTGGTATATATCCCAAATCCTCCTTGACTTTCCTTTCCTTTGCATGTAATGTTTGCTTACAGAAATGGATGCATGCTGTCACAACTGACAGAATAATTCCACACGGGACATACATAGTCCCGTCCTTCCCCGCCCTGCCACCTAGAGTTCTTCTGTTGGATGGCCTTCATTTGTTTAACACATTATCTATTTATGAGGCCTGGGTTATTTTCTGAGTTTAGCTACTACAAACAGTCTCTGGCACTTGTTCCAGTATTTCTATAAGATAAATTCCTAGAGGCGTAATTGCTAGATTAAAATAGATTTCAAAGCCACATGCATATTGAATATCTTTGGGCTTGGTGATGGACATTTCAAATATGAGATTCCAGTGCTCTGTCTTAAAAAAAAAGTAAAATATATTCCCTCCCTCTCCCTTAATCCAAGTGTTCCCACCCCACTGAATTTACTATGAGTTTCTATTTTAGTTACTCTGAAACTTAAAATTCACAATGTGGTACATTCATAAAGAGAAACTACTCTTTGAGTTTTATCAAATTAAAATAGGCAACATATTAAATTTTAATTTCTAAGAGGATTTTTATGTTTTATGGGTTGTTATCCAACGAACTGACTTAATTTTGTCTCTGGCTGCTGGTTTGTGTTCCTGTAACCTTGATCCCACGTAACCACCATTCCACATATTGTGTAGGCGGAAACGTGGGATGGGTGGGGTGGGTTACACACAGGAGTCAACCCAGTGCAGTAATCCACGGTGCCTTCCCCTTTCTCCCTCGTGCTTCCTCGCTTCTCAGAAAGGAAGATGTCATAGGGTTGCATTTGACTTAGCACCGGGTTCTCTGCAAATCCACTGTGGGTCATGGATAGGGCAACCATATATACAAACTGAGACACTTTGAAAGTAAAAAGGGACTAAGATAAGTTGTTAATTGGCCTACAACAGGCCTACCCTGGGACTGTCCAAGTGCAGTTGCATCTTGTCGCTGCCCTGGGACAGGGTGAGAGCTGCCCATGTCTGTCCTTTCTCCCTGCTCGTCCCAGTGTATTGACATAAGCAGACATGAGTGTCTACCATCCTCTGCCCACCCGCCCAACCTTGTTTAGCCCCCCTAGAATAGAGCCTAAAACCAGGGAAGGAGGAGGGGTCAGGTGCTACATGTGAACTTTTCCTTCCCACTAAAAGAGTCAGAGGAGGGGCACCTGGGTGGCTCAGTGGGTTAAGCATCTGCCTTCCACTCGGTCATGATCTCAGCGACCTGGGATCAAGCCCTGCGTCAGGCTCTCTGCTCTGTGGTGAGTCTGCTTCTCCCTCTTCCTCTCCTTCTGTGATCTCTCTCGCTCTCACTCCCTCTCAAATAGATAAATAAAATCTTTAAAAAAAGAGAGAGAGAGAGGAGATGGATACTATTGTCCCTGCCAACCCCCAGTTCACCCTGAGAAAAATAATAACTTGTCTTTTTTCAGCAAATTAGAACCACTGAAGCAGGACACTTCTGTAATTTTATGTGCTTTTCATGTCTCTGGGATTTACAGGCTAAACCACTCCAGATGACCAGACAAAGGCATCTGTACAGGAGCATGCAGCAAATAAGGATTAAAACTGCACTTTGCGTGATCTGATCACTGGGCAAGGGCGATGGGCAGCCTGATATTTAGAACTTGCCTCTCCAGCAGCTGGAGTGGGCCAGTTTCTCAGCCACAGACTTGTTCAGGGGTGGTGACTGGGAAAGCACAAAGGAGCTTCTCAAAGCGGCTTATGGGTGCTCTGGGCTTCTCTGCCAGAAAATGTCTCTAGCCCTCTGAGGGCTCAGGGGGGTTCTCTACTTAATACTCTGAGTTGAGGTGAGAGGGGTTCAGATTTGGAATGAAGTGTGTGGTCATTCAACCCCAAGTAAAACTCCCTGGCATCTTGTGGCTACTGTCATCCTTTCCATCTGGTCCATGTCATCATCTGTGTTAGTGACAGTCAACAAATATGCACAGGCTCCCAGGACATCAAAAAGGGACCAGTGCTCTCTGTTTACCCTCCGGCTGAAACGATGCATCAAACGGGGTGAAAAAATGTTAGAGGAGAGGGAGCTCCTTGATGCCTCCCAAAACCACGAGACTCGGAGGTCCCAGAACTGCCAAGATGAGGCCAAGAAGGGCTCTCCTCTCCCCTGAACACAGGACAGCCAAGATCCCTGGCCTAGGGCAGAGAGGAGAGAGCTGGGGAAAGGGTCAAAGAGGCAGCTCCGGATACACACAGCTCCAGGTGCAGGCTGCCAGCTGCCTGGAGGAAAAGAGGAGGAGGATGCTCTCGGGGTGGAGAGATGGAGCAGCAGGAAGAACCCCTGAGGCAAGTCCACCAGCCACTCCCCAAGGCCCTGAAATCTGGCGTCCTTCCTTAACCGCCTGCTGACACCTATCCTCAGTTACTAATGATGGACCCAGTGGCCGGTTCCCTGTTCTTTAGCTCCCTGATGTACGTGACCTCCCCCGACCCCCCGAGCCAGGTCAAGGTCGATGTAGAACCGCTGTGCACTGATGCAACAATCCACTTGTCAAAATGCTGACTGCTTCTGAGCTGCTGAGCTCCCAGGGTCTCACATTCCCCGGAACCCCAACTTCCCCAGATCCAGCCATGACGGGGTTAACAGTGAAGCCACTCTGAGTGGCTGGTGGCCCACCCACCCTTTTGGTAAGTGCTCTGAATAGTGCCTCCTCACCCGAGACCACCATACTTTTTGGTTTATCCTCATTCTTTTTAGAAAAGGAGATCGCCACTGATTCATTTTCTTTTTCTTATTTGACAAGCATTTATGCCTCACTCATAGCAGACCAAGTGTGGGTTAGACACTGAGGAGGAATGAAAAGAAGCCCAAGGCCAGTGTTCTACCATCAGACTGCAGCGTCTGGTTGGCAGGCCCAGATAAACAAAAAGAAACTGAGGCAAGAATAACAAGGGCCCTGGAAGAACTGCCAGAGCCCTCGTCCCACTTCCCTTGTCTGCAGTTGACCCTCAGGGAACTCCTTCTTGTGGCCAAGGGTTCCCGGGCTCCCTCCCAGATTTACCCCTCTAGGGGGCTTCCTTCCCCAGACCCTTAGATCTTTACCTCTGACTGCCTACCCTACAAAGTTCCTCTTGAAGGTGCCATTTTAACCCTATCATGTCCAAAAGAGTGCTTATCTCTATGATGTGTCCTCTTCATTTTCCCAGAATAGCCTGTCCTAACTCCTCCTCCTTGCTTTCAGGACATGGCCAAGTGTAAGCCCCCAACTCACTTCATCTTCTCTTGGCTACTGTCACACATCTGAGGGCTTCCATCCCCCAAGTCCATGCGTGCCTCCCGGGCAGGAGTGCGCCTTCTCACTCTTGCCTTGCCTGGATCACGTTCTCCCTCCCCAGCTATTGGAACCCAGTCTAGTTCTAAGGGCCACCAGATCCAACCTCTTCGCAGCGGTCTGTGACTTCTCTGACTTCCATCTTCCACCTCTGCATCCCTCCAGTTAGAATTTGTATAGACCCTCTCCACTGTAGCTCAAGTTTAGTCCTCGAACCAATCTCCTGTTGTGATTTCTGTGGACTGTGTGTCAGGCACTCCCTGGACTGCTCCTGTCTTCTTGTCTTGAACAGTTGCAGTCTTTTATTGCCATTCGGTTGACTGGTTTCGTAGCTGTCATCCGCAGCTCCAAGAGGCAGGGCCATCCCGTATGTTTGTGCATGTCCCAGTGGCACCTCATGCGAACTACTGTACTCAGCCCTCTGGGTTAATCCTATCGACTGCATTCAAATCCATCCATGCTGGCCCAGATGAGCTAAATAAAATCACAGGGGAAGGGCCATTTCCCATTTCTCAAAACCTACTAAATAAAAGGGAACACGTTCCCAGGCACTGCACAACTTCCAAGTACCAAACACCAGGCACAGATAGTAAACAAACAGAAACGGGGCCTCAGAGTTCAGGGAGCCTGAAATGGAGGGGGAGGGGAGGGGAAAGGAGGGAGAGTCAGGATGAGCCTGCTGTGCTGATGGGGTGGGCTCCTCCTCCTTCCACCTCCAGCCCAAAGCTGAGCATTATCACGTCCCAGTTCTTACTGAAAAGGAAAGGGGGTCAGCTCCCTCTTACAATTTCAAAACTAATTTGTACACAGTAATAGCAATTCCACGTTTGAGAGTGGTTTACAGCTTTGCCACACTTGTGAACAACTGAGACTAGATCAGCAGCCCTGCAGAGAAGTTGAGGCTGTGATAGTATTATTAATCCAAGCTCCCATATTATTACTCCTATTTTATTATCTCGCAGAGTTAAGCTCCCTCTATTACGGAAGACATATGTGGAGCGCTTTTTCTAGGGCATGTGCCGTGCCGAATGCTTTACAGGTGCAATCTCATTTAGTCCTTCCTGCATTCTTTCAAAAGAGGTGCTGCAACGTCCACAGTGTTACAGAGGAGAGAACGAAGTCCTTGAAACAAGTAATTTGTCCAAGGCCCGCCAGCTCAAGTGGCAGAGCTCGAGTTTGAACCTGGGTCTGTTTGCACCCCTATCGCTCAAGGCCTTTCCCCGAATGGGGGGCCATGGCAGAGCAGCCTGGGCCCCCTTCTCCCACTCTGGTCTCGGGAGCCACGGTGCTGGCCCCGGGAAAGGGGATGCGAGATGACGTCTTCCTCTAAGATTGCTGCCTTTTATCCAAATGTGCTGGCTGGGAGCCAAGCTGGAAAGTCTCTGCTCATGGAAAGAAAGAGAACAGAAGCCAGCAAAAGAGGGTGGGAAAGGGTTTGAGGGGGAGGAAAGGAAGAGGAGGGCAGGGATTAGGGAGAGAGGAGGCGGGCAAGTGAGTTTGGGGCAGCCCAGCTGGAGCCAGAGACATGCGACAGGAAGGAAACCAAACAGGGCCTTCAGGTGCCTCCCTTCAAGTGGCGCTTCCTGGTGTGAACATCGGGCCCTGGGAGGCACAGGCCCTGGGGCTCTCCAGGTGCTTAGGGCCCTGGACAGATCCCCCAGGGTGAGGGTAGGGGGCTACCTCCCCTCCTCCGTATTACTGTTAGGTGAGGTCAGGTTAATGGAACATCAGGGAAGCTTGAGGGCTGTCTCTGGAAGTGGAAGGGATGGCCAGGCAGTACCTTGGAGCCAGGGTGTTCCAGGTGGGCAGGGAAGGGATGGAGGGGAGGTAGGAGAGGGGATGGGTGCTGGGTACTTGGAATAAAATCCAGTCATAACAATGTACTGAGTAGCTACTCTGTACCCAGGAGGGGAAGGCCTGTACCCTGCCCCCAAGGCATTTATTTGGGTGCTAGGCACTGGACTCTCGAATCTGACAACCTGGACTCATCCAGCATCCAGGTGGCCTTGGGAAAAGTTATTCCCTCCAGACTTCCGTTTCCACATCTGTAAAGGGGAGGCAGTGTTAAGGGTGGTGTGAAGATTCAATGCAAGAATCCATGTAGAATCTCGCCTAGAGCATAGTAAATACTCAATAAATGTTAGCTTTTATTTATTATATAATTTATTATATATAGTTATTTAGTTATAAATAAATAATAATGAACAAATTCATTATTGCAGTTTGAAGCAGCGAACAAAGATGTAGAACCTTGAGTAAAACGTATTTTTATTTTGATTTTTTTAAGGATTTTATTTATTTATTTTCAAAGAGAGAGAGAGAGAGATAGAGCAAGCCCGAGGGGGTGGGGCTGGATCTCACAGCCCCGAAATCACCACCTGAGCCCAAATCAAGAGTCCGACGCTCAGCTTACTGAGCCACCCAGACACCCGGAGTAAGACGTATTTCAGTAACAGTTGAACCCAGCCATAGAAGAGATAAGACAAGGTTATGCACATTTACTTAGATTATCAAATGTAAATAAGTTAATAATTGCTCTAGAAATTCAGAAGATTGAGGAACTTTAGTTTGGGGGGGTCAGAGTAGGTTTTATGGAAAAGTTAGGATTTAAACCAGATTTTGAGGGGTAGGTGGGAATATAATAGCAAGGAAAAGGGAGGGAACAACTGAGGGAAAGAATAGGAACAGAATTGCGGGGCTGAAAAAATTCTAATTCCAAGTATTTGCCAATAGGGCATTCTAGCTATTCTCTTGCCCACAGTAGACACTTGGGCGAGGTATTTCCTTTACATACATTTCAGTTGCAGAAGAGTTGATGGCCAGGATACTGCATCTGATGGAAAGGCATCTGGATGTGACCTCACATAGCCCCCCTCTGGGTCTGTGTCTTGGTGGTTTTTTGGTAGGTCTCTCCTCTCTCTGCTTCACTGCCATTCCTTCCCTGTTTCTTTGGTTTCCTTCTGATTCTCTGTCTCTCCTTTTCTTTTTCTTTTTTTTTTTTAAAGATTTTTTATTTATTTGTGAGGGACAGAGGGAGAGAGAGTGAGCGAGCACAGGCAGACAGAGAGGCAGGCAGAGGGAGAAGCAGGCTCCCTGCCGAGCAAGGAGCCCGATGCGGGACTCGATCCCAGGATCCCGGGATCGTGACCCGAGCCGAAGGCAGCCGCCCAACCAACTGAGCCACCCAGGCGTCCCTCTGTCTCTACTTTTCTCTGTCTTAACCTCATTCTCCAGTTCATTTCCCTTAACCTGCTAACACAAAGTCTCTTTTCGTCCCTGGTATACGGCAGGGAAGCTCTGAACACTATATTTTTTTGTTAATTTTTTTTTTTTAAAGAAGAAAAATCATTCCCTGGGAGCCAGCAGCTAATATTACCTGGCATCTGTGGGGCAAATGTTTTTTTTTCTTTTGTGGCTTTTTAAAAGTCCCTCAGTGTCCTAATAACAAAGGACATTTCTCATTTCTAAAACAAAAACAAAAGCCAACCAAAACCCCAGCTGACCAAAAAGCAGACCAAGAAGAGAAGTGAACCACCTTCATCAAGAACACATAGACCCAGGTTCCCCTGGGACAGCTTTCTGTTGAAATGTGAGTGATCTGGGGAAAGGAAAAGAGTATGGAGCTGGTGAATGAGCCCTAGATGGGGCGATAGGAGCCCTGGGTCCCGCTCCTGCCTCCGCCACCACCAGCCAGGAGACCAAAGCTAGGTGAGCCACGATGCTCTCAGGCCACAGTGTCACTGTTTTTAGCCCCAACTTACTCCTGATCCATCCCCTTTCTGTGTTCAAATTTAGGAGCTTCTCCATGCCACGGGCTTTCTGGCATCATTATGTGTCTCTCCCACTCTTCCTTTTCTCTTTGAATTTCCTCACTAGGCTGGGGCCTCGAAAAGTACTGTCATTTACAGGCTGGGTTCCCAGTACTGACTGGGTCACGAGGGGAGAATTGCTGAGGCCAGGAGGAGGATGTGGAAGGCTGGGTCAGCCAGTGCAGGCGTCATTCCCAACAGGGTCCTGGGAGAAGGGGCTCAGCATTTCCTGAAGGGAAATGACTCCCATAAATAGACAAGAGAGATGGGAAAAGGATTCGTCCATTCCTTCCCTCCTGTCAACTCAGCTCTTCCTTTTGGTTACCAGACTATGTAAAACTGTTAGAAATATTTTTCCTTCAAACCTGTGCCTGCCAGTGTGTCCCTGCCAGATGTGATAGCTGCTTTCTTGTATATATATTGTAGATCTAAAATAAGACCTGAAGAAGGCATCCATGCCTTTTATTTGTTCATTTACCCACAGTAACTTCTCATTAGTCCGATCCAGTATAAAGCTAGAATTTTTTCAGTGAGTTTTTTATTGGGAAGAAAGGAAGGAGAGTGTTCAGTTTCTGAGACCCTGTCTTATTTAAGGGTTCATCCAAGGGTTCAGCCGCTGTCCTGTAGTAATGTTTATAATATGCTCTTCGAGTCCTTGGAAGGGGTAGGTCTCCTGATTGCTTTCCTAAGAAGTTTCCAGCACCTCCAGTGTCATGAAGAGACTCAGGAAGGGAAAGGACTTCTTGAGAGCTGGTCTTCTGCTCCTGACCGGGAATGATCGCATCCCACCCGACCTCCTGTGCCAGGCTGGAGGCCGACCCAAGGAGGCTTTAGCTTCCTCAGTAGCTGAAGCTTGTTCTCAGCTTCAGTGATCTGGGTGCGGATTCATGTTTAAAACTCACACCCACAGGGGCACCTGGGTGGCTCAGTCAGTTAAGCCTCTGCCTTCGGCTCAGGTCGTGATCTCCCTGGTCCTGGGATGGACCCCAGGATCACGCTCCGTACTCAGCTAGGCGTCTGCTTTTCACTCTCCCTCTGTGCTCCCTCAATCTCAAAAATAAGTAAATAAAATCTTAAAAGAAAAAAAAAACAACCTCACACATACAGTAGCTTTACGTTTTCGCTTTGGGAAGGTAGTTGAACAGAGACGAACACAGATTTCACACAGCACCATGCGTCGGGGGGCTTCTTCTGGTTGCTTAAACCAAGGTATGACGATGTCTTGTGGAACCCGCGAGCAGGATGGCAGCCTAGCATCAAGAGAGGGGACTGATCGGGGCGCCTGGGTGGCTCAGTGGTTAAGCCTCTGCCTTCGGCTCAGGTCTTGATCTCAGGGTGCTGGGATGGAGCCCTGCATCGGGCTCTCTGCTCAGCAGGGAGCCTGCCTCCCCTCTCTCTCTCTGCCAGCTTCTCCATCTACTTGTGATCTCTCTCTCCTTGTCAGATAGATAAATAAAATCTTAAAAAAAAAAAAAAAGAGGGGGGACTGATCCAGGGGGTGCCAAGCCACCTCCGCCCGCCATCATTGCCTCTGACAGCACAGGTCTCTCGGCTCCCTATACCCCCAGCTGGCAAGCAGCGCTCCCTCACAGCCTCGTGTTCCCGCCGTCCAGCCACGCAGATCGGCGCCACGCCCTCGGACTGGAATCTGATTGGCGCAACTTGAGTCAGGCCGCCTCTAGAGCCAATCAGCGGTGGCTGGGGGGGTGGGCTCATCAGTCAGACATGGCTGCCAGACGACGCCCTGGGACACTTTGGATGAGGGATGGGACAGTTTGTGGAAAAAGAGACCTGCCTGTGAGGTAGGCAAGCTCCACGTAGCGCCAGCCATATCTACTACCCGTGTTATGTTTCTTTGACCGTTTTATGTTCCTTCGTTTTACTATTGTGCTCCTGAGTACCCTGGTTTCTTGGATTTGTTCTCTTAAGTACTCTGTCAGAAATACTGCTTGTGAAGGAAGTAATGACATTCTGGAGCAAGGGCTTTGGGGCCAGACGGATCTCTCTTAAAATCTCAGTGATGCTGTTATGACTTCCTATTCTGTACTCAGTGCATGGTACTGGATGCTTGGATTGAGCCTTCTTCCTCTGCCCACCCCCCTTCTTTTTTGGGGGGGGGGTAATAGCTTTATTGAGGTACAATTCACGTACATCAAAATTCATCCATTTAAAGCATACAGTTTAATGGTTATTAGTATATTCGCAGAGTTGTGCAACCACCACCACAGTGGTTTAGAACATTTTCCTCATGAAAGAAGAAACCCATACATACCCCTTAGTTATCATCCCCAACTCCCTCTCCTTTCCCCTCAGCCCTAAGCAACCACTCACCTACTGTCTGTCTCTGTAGCTTTCCCTGTTCTAGACATTTCAGATAAACGGACTCATACAGTGGACGGGCTTTTGTGACTGGCTTCCATTCACTTAGCGTAATGTTTTCACAGTTCACGTTGTAACATGTATCAGGGCTTCGTGGCTTTTATGGCTCAAGAATATTCCATGGTGTGGGTATACCACATTTTGGTTGTCTGTTCATCAGTTGATGGCATTTGGATTATTTCCACTTTGTGGCCATTATGAATAGTCCTGCTGTGAATATCAGTGTAGAAAAACATATGTGGACATGTGTTTTCATTTGTCTTGGGCCATGCATTATTTCTAGAATTATGTTTGTAAAGTGCTTAAATCAATGGCTGACAGATCACAGGATGTAACAGTGCTAATTTCTTTACCCTGACCTTCCCAAAGGTTATGAATGAAAGCTATTTCCTGCTTGCTGCCCTAAGACGAAAGTCGGGCTCCCCTAAAGAGCCTGACCCCTGTGGGTCAGACTCTGAGGTTGCTGTTCCCTAGGTCTTGGCGTCACCAAGAAGCAGATTCTTGCATCAGGTTGTGAGAGGTGGCAATACAGGCTGGTTCTGATGGAAGGTACTGAGAGAGCAGATAAGGAGGTTTGGGGGCCGAAATACAGAATTTGAAGTAGAGACTTACAAATTCCCTGTTCTGTCTCTCGCTCTTATTTTTTTTAAAAGATTTTATTTATTTATTTCAGAGAGAGCAAGAAAGAGCGAGCATGGTGGGAGGGGCAGAGGGAGAAGAGAATCTTCAACAGACTGCACACTGAGCAAGGAGCCTGACAAGGTGCTCAGTGCAGGGCTCGATCCCAGGACCCTGAGGCCATGACCTGAGCTGAAACCAAGAGTCAACACTTAACCGACTGTGCCACCTAGGGTTCCCCTGTTCTGTCTCTTAAACAATTGGGCAAGTCTCTGAGCCTTGATCTCACCTTCAAAATAAGGATAACAATAACACACCTGGAAATTAGTGGGAAGGAGGGGGGTCATATGTGTTTGAATGTGTGTATGGATATATGTATGTATGTGTATATATATCACACACATATAATGTGTTAGAATGTGTGTATGGATATCAGGTGCTGCACAAATGTATTGTAAGCTCCAGGGCTGTCCTAGGAAAAGAATCAGACTTATTTTTTAAAAGATTTTATTTATTTTTCAGAGCATGCACATGCACACAAGCAGGGGGGAGTGGCAGGCAGAGGGAGAAGCAGGCTCCCCAAGGAGCAGGGAGCATGATGCATGACTCAGTCCCAGGCCTGAGATCATGACCTGAGCTGAAGGCAGACACTTAACCAACTGAGCCACCCAGGCATCCCAAGAATCAGACTTTTCAAGATTTTATTTATTTATTTGAGAGAGAGAGAGAGAGCATGAGAAGGGGAAGGGTCAAAGGGAGAAGCAGACTCCCTGCCGAGCGGGGAGCCTAATGTGGGACTCGATCCTGGGACTCCAGGATCGTGACCTGAGCCAAAGGCAGTTGCTTAACCAACTGAGCCACCTAGGCGTCCCAAGAATCAGACTTTTAAAAACTTCACTGAAATCACAGCAGGTTCTGAGGGCAATTGGAACCCTTTGGGAGTTAGGGCAGGCAGTGGTCAGATCCTTCAGGGTCTCCTGTTAACCCCTCAAGGCTCCGGTCTCCTTGTGAAACCAGGTCTTGCCAGCAGCTGGTTTTCTGCCTCTGAAAAAGATGCAGATTATCCTCAGTTCGCCAGAACTGCGGGCACATCACTTTTCTTTTCTTTTTTTAAATAGGCTCCGTGCCCAATGTGGGGCTTGAACTCACTACCCCAAGACCAAGAGTCATATGCTCTACAGACTGAGCCAGCCAGGCACCACAGGCACATTAGAGTTGCAGAGTGATCTTACTTGAACAGCTTTGGGCTATTTGGTTATTCCAGCATCATTTATTAAAAAGTCCACTTTTGCCCTAGGGATTTAAGATGCCACATTTATCATATGCAAAGTCGCCGCGCAAGAGAAGGCGTATGCGCACAAGCAGGTGGAGGGACAGAGGGAAAGGGAGAAGCAGATTCACTGCTGAGCAGGGAGCCCGATGCCGGGCTCGATCTTGGGACCCTGGGATCATGGTCTGAGCCGAAGACAGATGCTTAACTGATGGAACCACTCAGGTGCCCCTGTCACATACAATAAGTTCTGTGTGTAGTTGGGTCTAGGCCCTCTCTTTGTTCCACCAGTCTATTTATCTATTCTTGTGGCAGTACCACACTGTTTTAATTATAGAGGCTTTATAGTATATTTTAAATATATAGTGGTGGCCCTCCCACCCCCGCTCCCCCACTCTTGTATTGTATTTTTCAGTGTTTTCCTAGCTCTTCTTCCATGTCTGGTATTCTGGTTTTAAAGTTTTCATCGTCCTTCTGGGAGGTCGTGGTGGAGGGTTGGGTTGGGTTGGGGGCTGAGTTGTCTTTTGGACCTGGCTGTGCTTACTTACTTCAGTAAACTGGTTTTGTAAGATTCTGTTTTCTTAAGACTCCTAGTGCCGGCATAGAACTTACTTTCCCTAAGCCTCCAAACCAGCATTTTAAAGCAGACTTCCACTGAGAGAATGTTAAAACTTGGTAAATTTGTATAAAGGGTTTAGAAAGGTTTTCTGTAATATTCTGGCAACTGTACTGCAAACCTGCAATCATTTCCAAATAAAAAAAGCTGTAAGGTTGTTATGTTTACGGTAATATCTTGGTAAAGCTTTCAGAAAATCTACAGAGATTGTGTTCACAAAGTCGGCCGTGGCTCCCATGTTGCTTGAGCCCTGAAAGGAATCCAGCCACACAGTTCAGTGTAAGCTCCTTACAGGATTGGCGCTGCTTTTCTTTCAGTGGTTTTGTACTTCTTTGAGTGTTTAGTTGTCCTGAGATTATGCAAACATCTATGCCTTTCACCCGTATACCCCAAAGGAAATTCAGCCCATCCTTCAAGCCCAGATCCACAACAGGATCTTGCTTTCATTGTTTTCTTTATCGTATTGTGTTTTGCATTGGGGGCACTCCTGTGCACCTTCCCCTCCCAGCTTTACTGAGATATAATTGACATATAACATTGTATAAGTTTAAAGTATAGAACACGATGATATGAAATACATATACATTGTGAAGGTTAGTTAACACATCTGTCACCTCACAAGGTCGACTTGTGTGTGTATGTAGTGAGAACATTTAAGAGCTACTCCCTTAGCAACTTTCAAGTGCATAATACAGTATTGTCTTGTGCATCTTCTTTCCTGTACAAGAATGAAAAGTCTCAGAGGGCAAATCAATGTCTTTATTTTATATTTCTCCCAGGCTTCAACTCAGTTCCCTTTGCAAAGTAGACACAACTGTTAGTTGGAAGAATGAATTATATGATTATTTTCCTGTTAGCTGGAGGTTTCTGTATAGTCACTCTTTAGACCCAGTGAAACATCTGTACTGGGAAGTGGGAGGCCAGAATACAGATCCTGGTGGGCAACTAAGGGAAAGGAGATGATGAGAACAGAGTCACTTTCCTTCCCTTCAGGAGATTCCGCTGCCACACCGAAGCAGGTTGGGGACTGAGGGATTCAGGTGAGCCAACACACCGCAGGCACGGCTGTGGCTGCAAGGCAACCAAGGGCTTGCTGGGGGTGCCACGGGGCAGACCCAGACGCCCCCAGAAACAGCTCGGTTTACATTTTCCCCACTCTTTGTAATGTTGATAGTAGTGCATGCTTAATATAGAAATTTTTGAAATGTGGGGAGTTTTGTTGTTGAAATATAGTTAAGTAGAGAGAATGGAAAAAATCCTCCCAAGTTTCTTACCCACTGACAACTGCTGTTCACCGTTTGTTGTATTTACTTCCAGTCATTTTCTTACACAATTTTGAGTAGGAATAGATTCCTCCTTTTCTTTTTTTTTAACATTGTTTTATTCATATTTGATACAAATTTTTGAATCCTGATTCCAGCATTTTTTCCATTTAATAATAGTCTTTTTTTTCCAGCTTGACTTTTTCATTTCTTTTCTTTCTTTTTTTTTTTTTTTAAGATTTTATTTATTTATTTGACAGACAAAGATCACAAGTAGGCAGAGAGGCAGGCAGAGAGAGAGAGAGGGAAGCAGGCTCTCCGCCACCAAGCAGAGAGCCAGATGCAGGGCTTGATCCCAGGACCCTGAGATCATGACCCTAGCCGAAGGCGGAGGCTTTAACCCACTGAGCCACCCAAGCGCGCCTCATTTATTTTCTTAAATAAGAGTTATTGAGATTTATTTCACATACAGTACAGTTCACTCATATAAAGGGTACGATTTAATGGGTTTTAGTGTGTTTACAGACTTTTGCAATTGTCACCACGATCAATTTTAGGACTTTTTTTTTTTTTTAATTTTACTTATTTATTTGACAGAGAGACACAGCAAGAAAGGGAACACAAGCAGGGGTAGTGGGAGAGGGAGAAGCAGGCTTCCTGCTGAGCAGGGAGCCCAATGCAGGGCTTCATATGGGGCTGGTATCTTGACCCAAGCCCAAGGCAGACACTTAATGACTAGCCACCCAGGCGCCCCAATTTTAGGACATTTTCACCACCTCAGAAAGAAACCCCATACCCATTAGCAATCACTCCCATTTTTCTTGCCCTGTCCACTGTCAGCCTAGGCAACCACTGGTCTCCTTTCTGTCCTTACAGAACTGTAGTCTCTTCAAGCACCATTTTATTTTTTTTTTAAGATTTATTTTTATTTATTTGAGAGAGTGCACATGCACATGCACCAGGAGCCCCTTTTTAAACATAATTTAATGTGCTCTATAATATTCCATCAAATAACTATCATAGTTTATGTTACCAATATATTGTTTGACATTTAAGTTATTTTTAAGTTTGCAATATTGTAAGTAATACCTGTAAACATTATGCATATATTTTTTTCATATTTAGGATTCCTTTTTTTTTTTCTTAAAACTAGATTTATTTACTTATTTGAGAGAGAGAGTGATAGCAAGAGAGATCACAGAGGGAGAGGGAGAAGCAGACTCCAGACTTCCATAGAAGTTAAAAATAAGACGGGCGCCTGGGTGGCTCAGTGGGTTAAAAGTCTCTGCCTTCGGCTGGGGTCATGATCCCGGGGTCCCGCATCGGGCTCTCTACTCGGCAGGGAGCCTGCTTCCTTCTCTCTCTCTCTGCCTACTTATGCTCTCTGTCTGTCAAATAAATAAATAAAATCTTAAAAAAAAAAAAAAGAAGAAGAAGAAGTTAGAAATAAGAAATAGTTTCTGGCTAGCCCAGAACAGAGAAAAGAAGAGCAAGTTTACATATTTGGGGTTGAAAGAAGTTAGAACCTGAGTCCTCCTAGTTTGGTGATCTAAAATTAAAAAAAAAAAAAGAAAAAAAAAGTATACTTTTTTTTTTAATACTTTTTTTTTTTAAAAATGAAGATAATACCACTGTAATGCATGTTTATTTATTTATTTTTTAATTAGGCTCTACGCCCGATGTGGGGCTTGAACTCACAAACCCCAGATCAAGAGTCCATGCTCCACCAACTGAGCCAGCCGGAGCCCCTGTATTTTTTACTTAAAAGAAAATATATTTACCAGAATTCGGATTCTTAAGCCGTATTTTGGCAGTGTGAACATATTTCATAACTTTCATAACTCATACTTCGATGATTTGTGGCAAACTCATAGTAACTTTTTGCAAAGAGGTGACAGCAGTTGTTATAAGCATTCACTCGGGAGGGCTGACAGAGCTAAAACCTTATACACACTGTAGCTTCGTGCTTATAGGCAAGATGGCCACCTAATTGCACTTTTTCTCTTTTTTACCCTCTACAAAATGGACAGCCTAGAGGCAACATATGGGAGTATTTCTGCATTGCAAGTGGGTGAAGGAAAAAGCCTGGTTTGCGAATACTGTTAAGCGAAAATGTGTTTCCATTTTATTAAGGTGGCCAGATACATCCCTGTACATAAGAATATTCTGCAGGTGTGAAACCCGTGTTTAAGAAAGTGAGAAAAATAAAAATCTTCAACTGCCTCTGGCCTCAGGAGCACCACAGAGTGTGGATCCAGCCCGCAGGGTCAGGCTGCTCTCGCCAGATTCCCAGTGGCTTCATTCGTCAGACAAACTGACAGGTGTAGGTCAGGAAAATACTGACCAAGTTGTTAAAATATTATTGTCCGGTAACTGAGTTTTCATACCCAGAGAAAGTCTTAAAATTACTCAGATTATACTTCTGGTCCTAGGCCTCCTTTAGAATGAAAACAAACCTTGGTATTGAAGTCTGTGTAGGGACACAGCAGTTGAAGCATTTATCCTGGCTTGAGGGACAGGAGCAGCTCACTGTGTGCTGATAAGTCCTCGGTCAGATTTTAGAGGTTCTGGGAAATAGGAGCAGACAGACACCCTGGCCTTCCAAAGCAGAGGGCAGAGAAGAGTGTTTCTGTTCCCGACTGAGTACACAAGGGGCAGGAAAATAAATATGGTTTATGGGTTCTTAGACTGTAGCAGAAATTCCCTGGGGAGCTTAGAAATGCATATTCCTGGGCCCTCTGGCAGTCTGATTCACCAGGTCCAGGATTGGAGCCAGGACTCCTTCCATTCAGCACTCCCTCCTGCTTTTTCTTTTTCTTTTTTTTTTAAATGACAGCTTTATTGAGATACAATTCACATACCGTAAAATTCACCCTTTTTATTTATTCATTTATTTTTAAAAATATTTATTTATTTGAGAGAGAGACACACAGCGAGAGAAGGAATACAAGCAGGGGGAGTGGGAGAGGAAGAAGCAGGCTTCCTGCTGAGCAGGGAGCCCTATGCAAGGCTGAGCCCAGGACTCTGGGATCATGACCTGAGCCCAGGGCAGACGCTTAACGACTGAGCCACCCAGGCACCCCAAAATTCACCCTTTTTAAAGTGTACAGACATGTGGTCTTTAACATATTCACCAGTCCAGTTATCAGCACTACCTAATTTAGAACATTTTCATTACTACCCCCCACCAAAAACCCATACCTATTAACAGTCACTGCCCACACTACTTTCCCCAGCCCTGGCAAACCACTTATCTGCTTTTCTTTTTCTTTTTTTTTTTTTTTAAATAACATATAGTATATTATTAGTTTCAAAGGTAGAGTTCAGTGATTTCATCAGTTGCATTTAACACCCAGTGCTCATCACATCACGTGCCCTCCTTAATGCCCATCACCCAGTTACCCCATCCCTCAACCCAACTAATCTGCTTTCTGTATTGTATTGCCTGTCCTGGACATTTCTTTTTTTTTTTTTTTTCTTTTTTTCGATTTGTATTTGTTTATTTGACAGACAGAAATCACAAGTAGGCAGAGAGGCAGGCAGAGAGAGAGAGGGAGAAGCAGGCTTCCCGCTGAGCAGAGGCCCTGATGTGGGGCTTGATCCCAGGACCCTGGGATCATGACCTGAGCCAAAGGCAGAGGCTTTAATCCAGTGAGCCACCCAGGCGCCCCTGTCCTGGACATTTTGTATAAATGGCATCATATAACATGGGTGGTCTTTTGTCACTGTTCTTTTTTCACTTTGTATGGTGTTTTCAAGGTTCATCCATGCCATAGCATGTATGAGTCCTTCATTCCTTTTTATGGCCGAATAATATTCCATTATAAGGCTAAACCACGTGTTTATCCAGTCATCTGTTGATGGATATAGTAAATATAAGAAAATGATTCATGTTCATTCCTTCATTAGACCCTTCTTGAACGTTCATATTTGATGGGGGAAGCTTCCGGGCTCAGAAGTAGAACTTCTAGAAATAGGAAGAGTCTGATGATTGTTAGCAGAAAAATCATTTCCTTGGCGCTGCCATGGTCTTTGCCTGGTATGGTGCACTGGGGACCTGGTTTCTTGTCGTGCTGTGTGGTGTTTTTGTGCAGGCATGGTTTAAGCATTTGGTTCAAGAGTGCAGGCTGCGATTCTGCCAAAATGGCCTCCTCGGCGTTGTTCTGAGGCGACGCGTAGCCTTTGGCTTCTCTTGTTCCTCACCCACTTCAGTCTTCTGTCTTTTTCCAAATATGAAGAAATTGGTTTGCTTTTGGAAAATACTCCAAAATCAAAAAACTAAAGCTATTTAGTTTGTTTTTAATTTTTAATTTTTTGAAGATTTTATTTATTCATTTGACACAGAGAGAGAGACAGCACAAGCAGGGGGGGAGGCGGAGGGAGAGGGAGAAGCAGGCTCCCAGCTGAGCAGGGAGACCAACATGGGGCTCCATCCCAGGGCCCCGGCATCATGACCTGAGCCAAAGGCAGACACTTAACCATCTGAGCCACCCAGGTGCCCCTAGTGTTTTTTAAAAACTGTTTGCTTGAAGAAGATGAGAATGAAACCTCTAGAGGCTCAGAGTGAGCTTCCCTGAGCAGCTAGACACAGCCAGAGCTGCATGGCTGTGACGGTGTCGTTTTAATTCCTTCTCAACATAGTTTCTGAAAACAAACTTTCCATATATGCTTGCTGTGAAGAAGAATGCTCAGTTGAGAAAAATAACTATTTTTGTTCTACAGTAATTGTTGTGGTTCCTTCTCAATTTTGTGTTTGCTATTTATAAAATGATAAAAATAAGTTACTAGAATCATAAAAGCCAAACGACTTATAGCTTTATTTGCAACACAAGGAAAAACTATTTAAAATTGATTGTAGGGGCGCCTGGGTGGCTCAGTCAGTTAAGCATCTGCCTTTAGCTCAGGTCATGAAGGATAGAGCCCCACATCGGGCTCCTTGCTCAGCAGAGAGCCTGCTTCTCACTCTCCCTCTGCCTGCTACTCCCCTAGCTTGTGCCCTCTCTCATTCTCTCTCAGTCAAATGAGCAAATCTTTAAGAAAAATTTTTAAAAACCATTTAAAAAAATAAATAATATTGAATTAATGCGCAGTCATTTGTGATGTAAATTGTATTTTTTCATTCAGTATATCAAGTATGACCATTTTATGTACAAATCAAGTGCATATAATGTATATTTACCTATATTCCAGAATTAGCATACTAACCTTAGAACAGTAAAGGGCACTGGAAAATTATAGTTGTGTGTGTTTTATTCCTTACTCCACCCCTCCTTCCCCTGCCCAAATTTTTTATTTTTGTTTTTGTTTCTTTTTTTTTAAGATTTTATTGATTTATTCAACAGAGAGAGAGAGAGAGATCACAAGTAGGCAGAGAAGCAGGCAGAGAGAGAGGGGGAAGCAGGCTCCCTGCTGTGCAGAGAGCCTGATGTGGGGCTCGATCCCAGGACCCTGAGATCATGACCTGAGCTGAAGGTAGAGGCTTAACCCACTGAGCCACCCAGGCGCCCCTATTTTTGTTTTTACTGAAGATGTGTATAATGTATTTTTAATTGAGATATAACGCACATAAAATTTACCACTTAAAAGTGTACAATTTAGGGCACCGGGTGGCTCAGTGGGTTAACGCCTCTGCCTTCAGCTCAGGTCATGATCCCAGGGTGCCAGGATTGAGCCCCACATCGGGCTCTGTGCTCGGCGGTGAGCCTGCTTCCCCTCTCTCACTCTGCCTGCCTCTCTGCCTACTTGTGATCTCTCTGTGTCAAATAAATAAATAAAATCTTTTAAAAAAAAAAGTGTACAATTTAGTGACTTGTAGTTACTTACTATATAGTGATAGTTGTACAGCTGTCTTTACTATCGAATTCCAGAACATTTCCATCATCCCCCAAAGAAACCTTTACTTATTGGCAGTCAGTCCAGTTCCCCTTCCCTCTATGGACTTGCCCACCCTGGACATTTCCTATAAATAGATTCATGCAATATGTGGCTTTTTGTGTCCAGCTTTTTCACTTACTGTATTTTCAAGGTTCATCCATATTGTGGCATGTAACAGTCCTTCACTTCTTTTTATGGCTAAGTAACATTCCCTTGTTTGTATATATCACATTTTGTTCATTTATCAGTGGATCGGCATTTCCAGATTTCACTTTTTATTTAAATCACTGTTTTTGTTTTAAGATTTGGGGAAACCAGTCTCTCCACCCACCAACCCCCATGGCTTATGCATGTCCAAATTGTTTTTCTCGCAGTGTCTAAAACAGTAATATCTGAACTTCTTTTTATAGGTGACTTCGATAGCAACATTTCTGTAGCTCATGTATCACTTCCCTGTTGTACCATTAAAAACCCCACCAGAGGGACGCCTGGGTGGCTCAGTTGGTTAAGCCTCTACCTTCAGCTCAGGTCATGATCTCAGGGTCCTGGGATCGAGTCCCACATCGGGCTCCTTGCTCGGCAGGGAGCCTGCTTCTCCATCTGCCTCTGCCGCCACTCTGTCTGCCTGTTCTCTCTCTCTCTCTCTCCCTGGCAAATAAATAAATAAAATCTTTAAAAAAAAAAAAAACAAAAACCCACCAGAGTTAACAGGAAGAATGTTATAAATGTTGGTGAGAGCTCAGTGGCCCCCTATATAATTTATAATTTGATAAATGGATAATTCATCAATGCTCAGAATAAATAAAACATGAACAATGCTCTATTATAAGTAGCAATGCTCTGAGAGGCCCGGCCTAGGAATGCCAGTGGCTATCTCCCTGGGCTCCTGGTGGCGGACACCACACTGGCTTCCCCAGGCTGCTTCCCCAGATGGCCACGGAGGAGGCAGAGCAGGCAGGCAGGCAGGATTCTGAAGGACCTGCTCCCCGCCCTCCTTTCTCTGGGGGCTCCTCTCTCTGCACTGCGGCACTGCGGGCTGCACCCTGTCCCTCCTTCAGGTCCCTCAGGCATTCCTGTAAGAACTGTGCTCAGGAGAAGATCTGATATGTCATTTCCCCCCTTCCTACCACCAGGAAAACACTTAATATCTGTTTTAAAATCTTGACACTCTCATGGGCAAAAACAAGACACTTGTTTTTCAATTAGTGACTTCACCTTTTAGTCCCTTAAAAAAAGAAAAAACGGTGTTTTCAGAGATCAGGCTGGAACTTTAAGCCTTTGTGGGTAAACGTAAAGGAATTATAAAATAACACAGGTTTTTGATCTGGTAATGTCAGGTTGGAACAATTACATTTTCTGTGGTCCTTTGAGACAGACCGGAAGCGTCTCTCTAAAACCTGTATTCACGTACCTATCATCTAGCGTCAGAATTTTGTATGACATTTTAAATTTAATTAAAATTATTAATACTAATTAAGCCCATCTGGTGAATGAGAAGTTCTGTTTTTATGGAAAGCAGTGGAGTGGGAAAATGTGTTTTTATTAGTCATGCATTCATTATACCTCCTGGAAACCAGTCTGGATCACAAGGCCAAATTGCTCAGGAAGAAATAAAGAATGTCGGGTTGTGTAAAAATCGCCCGAGGCCTTTGATTGACTGTATTTAAATGCAGCTTCAGGCCAGTGCCCAGACAGTGGGTTTTGGTAGTTGGAGCGATGCCCTGAAGTCTACCTGCCCCCCCCCGAGACCCCCCAGCAGACTTGAACAGATTCCCGGTGGAGCACACTTGGGGAAATAGCTCCACCTTGCAATCCCAAATCTACAAAGTGATGTCAAAGTTACGGTGACATAAGTGCCAGAGTACTTCCAGTCAGCAGGTTAAGCTGGGCTTGTCACCTAATTAATGGCTTTGAAACATCACAGGTGAAAAGGGAAGGGTCGTAGTTTTGTGGGGGCAACATGTTCTGTCCGTCTGTGAGTTTAGAAATGCTGGGAGGCTGATCACCAAGTGGCGGGCCCTTCTTTACTCTCTCAGTTCCTGAAGCCTGAAGCCCACTTGAAATTGCTTCTCAGAATATGGCACCAGCTATTTCTCTAGAGACCATGGTTTTAGTCCTCGAGGTCATTAGTACCCGATGGGAATCGAGTTCACTCCAGTACCATATTATTTAAGTGCTTCTTGTGACCCTCAACCTCAGACTCCATACACGGTTCTCTGTGCATGAGACACAACGGCTTTTGTCCCTTTTGGGAAAGCTCTGGTTTTCTGGGAAGTATAGGCAAATTGTTCTCTTTGGGGGAAAGCCAGATGCCAGGACTGAGTGACCCAAGCACAGTCCTGGGTGTTCTCCCTGAGGGCAGACACCATGTCTTACTCATCCTTGAGGCCGCCCTGCATCCTGCACAGAACCTGGCACGTGCTTGTGGTGCCCAGGAGAGGGGGACGCCTGCTAGAAAGAAGGGGGGTGGCTGGAGATAGTTGCTGCTTACGTGGATTGAGACTTCATCCCTGCGGTTGTGCATGTGGGTACAGAGTGCAGGCATGAGGGGGGCGGAGAGGGAGCAGCCACTGTCCTTGATATCCAACGGGGCCGTCTGCCAGATGCACGACAAAAGGGCCGTGTCTTTCAGTCCAGCCAAATGGAGAGGCTCCAGAAGCTTTTTTTTTTTTTTAATTGAAGTATAGTTGACCAGAAGCTTTGTGGAGCATTATGAGAGAGGCAGTGAGTTCCTTCCTGTTCTGAAAGGCCCTTCAGCGCTCTCTTCCCTAACGGGAGGGGAGAGCTCTGGGCCTGACTTCTTTAAAGAGCTGGATTGCTTTCAGCACAGCCGTACCCCAAAAGGTAGGATGCCATATGACTGGGTAAGGGGCAGCTGAGCTCCGGGGGCGGGCCTAAGCGCTGCCCCTCTCCCCAAACTCACACCTGCTTGAACCAGCCTGTTCCCTTCCTGGCTTTTCAGCTCCCCAGTCTCAACCCTCTTCCTTTTAATTTGTTACCCAGAGCTCGCTACCTTTTCTTTTTCTCTTCCTGCTCCTGGCCTCCCTCTCCTTGTTCCCAGGAGTTACACGCATGTCTTGAAGTCCAGCCCTTTGATTTCTTGCAGGAAGGGGATGCCCAGGCCAGGAATTTGGGAAGCTACCCTGTCACCTGGCAGGCAAACTCTCCTGGGAGAGGGGATGGGAATCTTGGAACTTGAGAGGGACTCAGTGGGGGGATTCCCTGGAGGGTCAGTGGAAAAGAGACGTGAATCTCCAGTATCTCAGTACTCCTTGAACCTCTAACCAAACAGCCACCTTGTCCCCATCAGGAGGGACCGTCCATGCAGTGTTCATGCTCTGCAGAAGACTTGCGTTGCGCATCCTGTTGGTGTTCTCCGTTCTCGATGGGTCTCATCTTCCTAGCCACGTCCACCTGAGCAATGTCCATTCGTCCTCATGTTGAGAGACAGAGTTCTGACGGGCCTTGCTATTGAAATCCTACCTTTTAATCAGCTACTTCACTGCATTGGAATGTCAGGCACTTGCGCGTCATGAAAACCACTACACCGGGGAGGCTGCTGCTTTAGCATCCACGTGGTCCTTATTTGTAGGTGTGAGGTGCCCCGTGGGATTCCTGGGTTTGCCAGAGCCACCTGCTCTTCCTTAGACCAGACAGATGACTTAGTGGCTCTGTGTTTCCTTCCCTGGGCTTGCAGCGGCTGGGAGAGGGTCTTCGCACAGGGCTTCAAGGCCAAGGACGGAGGGTGTCCATGCATGCCCGAGGGCCAGCACAGGAGTACCTCTGTGGGGGGGGGTTTTGGTTTAGGCAGGCGGTTCATTGTTTTAAGTAGAGTAATGACTCATGTCTTCTTTGGGGACTGTTCGTGCATCACAGGTTTAAGAGAGCCTGAAAAAGTGCCGGGTTGTGCTGGTATTTTATCTTTTGCTGTCACACACCCATGAACACACATAGCCCGTGCACGCGCACACACAGGATTGGCATGCATTCTGACTGAGAAGAGGTTGGTTGGTATGGGGTCTGCATCCAGGGGGATATCAGGATGCTGTGCCCTTGCCCTCTCTCCTGGGTCAGGGATTCTGAAGGATGTGTTGCAGTCACACACACATACCCCACCCCTGGGTGGACTCTGTCAGGGATAAATAGTTTGGGGTGTGGGCCCTAGATTTGCTCTCGTGACTCATTGAGTATGCATCCCTGTTCCCCCAGGCGACTTGGAGCTCCTCTTGGTGCTGACGTGATGACAGGGTGCAGGCCGGCCAAGGGCAGCCACAGCCAGACCGAAAACCTGAGCTACAAATTGGCTGACAAGTAAGAGCTTTTCTCCCCTGAGAGTGTAGAAGTTGGCCCAGAGTCTCTACTTCCTTCCTCTCTCTACCGCCTTTCCCTCCTCTCTAACCCCACTTCGTTGGACTAAGGACAGGTCTTTTCCGAGTCATTGCCATGTGCCTCCTGGAAATGGCCCCACATGCCGGAGAACCTGTGACCACAGTGGGCAGTGGAAGGTCTGACTAGCACCCAGTTGTTGAGAGGACGGGCCCATGGCAGCTTCACGCCCTCTCCCCATTCCAGCCCAGGATTTATTTTCCTAATGACTAGGATGCATAGGCCTTTTCATTATCCTTGAACCTTAAATGTTTACAGGTGCATCTATCCGCAAAGCCGGCTTTGCCCATCCTCTTTCAGCAGTGCTGTTTTCTCTCCACATGGAGCTCTTTCCTCTGACTCTCTGTCTCACACTCTGCGGTGGCCTTGGTCATCACAGCTCTGCACCACAGTCCCCAGTCCCTTCTGGGGCCGTAGTGTCCTGGAAAAGGACCTCAGAAAATCCTTGGGTGCAACAACCACATGGAGAGGGCCCTTTGCCTCTGGCTTCACCATCCTTGCCTCTTGCTTGAGCTGAATAATTCCATGTGGTCTTCTTCAAGCCGTCCTTCTTCCCTTTCAGTTTTCACATTGGGCCTCCATGATTGTGAGGTCACCCCAGATATCTGGGATCTTAGACAATTGCAGCAACACTCCTTGCCATTTAGTACTGTCAGGAACTGGAGTGTGTGCTGTACTCCAGGGACATTAACGTATATTGACTCATCCACTCATTTGTCTTCTAAGTATTTATTGACTGTCTACTGCATACTAGATAAATTTAAAGATAAATTTGACCTCTGCACCAGTCAAGTTCCAGTGTAGAGAAGAGAGAGAAAGTTCTTATTTATTTTGGTGGGGCAGGGTGGGGGGGGAAAGAGGGAGGGAGGGAGAGAGAATCTTAAGCAGCCTCCATGCTCAGTGTGGAGCCTGGCACAGGGCTTGATCTCATGACCTTAGGTCATGACCTGAGCTGAAATCAAGAGTCAGACACTCAATCCACTGAGCCACCCAGGTGCCCCAAGAGTTTTTATTTTAAAATGAAAAAAAATAGAGCCAAGATTCAAACCAAGGTCCCCACTGACTTGAAAGCCATGTTTATCTGTCGTCAGTATTTTTTAACAGTCCATGTGGCGCCTGGGCGGCCCAGTCGGTTAAGTGCCCGACCTTTGATTTCGGCTCAGGTCATGATCTCTTGGGTCGTGGGATTGAGCCCCACGTGGAGCTCAGCACTCAGTGGGGCGTCTGCTGGAGATTCTCCCTCTTCCTTTGCCCGCCCCCCACTCATGCCACTCTCTCTCTCTCTAAAATAAATAAATCTTTTAAAAAACCAGTACATTCGATTTTTATGATTATTGTTTATATCATCCATTGTCATTAAGCATGAACTAATGTGAATTGTGTATTTATGTGTCTGCCTGTCATCTTGCTTCTAGCGCTGTGAGAGCCAGGGCTTTAACTTCTGCCTTTTGAACTTTCAGTAAAATATCAACAAACTGATTCTGTTTCTGCTTCTCACTAAAATCTGAATTCATGCTAATGTCCTCAGTGGTGACAGGACAATTGAAAAATGTGTTTCTCTTTTGTAAGCACTCTGTTGTGCATGCTAATTGTTTATTTAAATAAGGAATTCTGCTTTGATAGCCGTATTTAAAATATGAAAATGTGTTTGCATATTCACAAGTTTCTAATTTATGCTGTCAACCACAAATAGCAACACAATTTACGTGTTAATGTCTCAATGGAGGGAGAAGTCTTCATGTAAACAATTATTAGTCTTTGGAACAGAAAGCTGAATAGTAACAGGATGCATGAAATTGCTAATTATTTGTCCCTCACTGTGACCCTTAACTAGAGTTTCAGAATTCCTATGTAGTCAGATCTATATATTCCAAAAATGTGCACCGTGAAGTTGGTCTGTGCGTCCTTGTTAATCTTGGCATGTCCAAGGTCAGTCTGCTTAGTTACGACCTTTGCTGTTGGAAGATTATTTTGCATTCAAAAACACAGATACTCCCGTTCTCATTAGACTAGCTTAAAAATGTTTTTTTGGTTTCCTTTCAAAAGAGCTTTTAACATCTTCATGGTACTGACGAATCTCCCAAAATCACATTTGGAGGCTTATCTTCCGACATGTTTGTTCTAGGCCAGAACTTCCAGCGATGACGGAAATATTCTTTTGCTCTGTCCAATGTGGATGTCACACGTGGCTAATGAGTACCACGTTCTACTACTCTGCCGTTGTTCCAGGTGCTGAGAATTCAACAGTAGCCCAAACAGGCCAAAATTCAAAGTAATCCAACCAAACCAAGCAATCCCTGTTCACATGAAGAAACCAGTCTAGTAGGCTCACTGTCTAGAGAAGATCCAGTTCAGATGCAGCCAATAATTGTGGCTTTTCCTACTCAAGTCAGGACAGCTTAGGAAGCCCAGAATGAGCAAACATTTTATGACTTATGGCATTGTTCTGATTTTATATAGTCATCACAAAGGCCCATCCATTGATTCCAGAAACAGAGGAAATCTGGACTACGTAAGCTTTTACCTCAGAAGATGTTCCCTGTTTTCATCAGGAAAACAAGCTGACAATAATGATAATGTTATACACTTAGGACATGCTAAATGCTTCATGTGGCCTTCCTCTTTCAATGTTTTCAGCCACTCTGGTAGATACGTATTATCATTATTCCCATTTCACAGATGAGGACACTTAGGCTTAGAGAAGTGAAACAGCTTGTCCAAGGTCACACAGCTGGTCAGTGGTTAAATTAGGCTTTAAACTCAAGTCTACTGCATTCCAAAAATCCAGTAGATCATTTCATTTCATTCCACAGTACTGTCTTCCTAAGAAGAACAGAGTGATTTCTTAAAGTGGTGGTTTCAACGTTTACTATTTAACAGCTAGCATATAGCATTTATATCTAAGTTCTAGCTAGTCTCTATGACTAAGAATCCATTACCCAATGTTTCTGTTTCTTGTTCAGGGTCAAGGTGGAAGGTCCAAAGGCTGGGGAAGACCCTCGAAGGCTGCCATTTAGGTCCCCCATTCCTTTGCCAGAGACTGATCAGGATTCACCCCCCAGAAGAAGCTCATTGGAAAGTCTCAGTAACCTGATGCTAGAGTCAAGAGCGAACTGTCTTCAGCAGAACATGTTCAGCTCAAATATGATCATCAGCGACCCAGCTTCAGGTCTCAGTGCTAAAGAAGCCAGCAAGGCGGGCAAGAGGCAGCTCAGCGGTGTTCAGAACCCCTGCCCTCCTGCCCAGGGAGGGGCCCTGCACAAGCCCCTCAGCATAAAGGACAAGATATCCAGATGGGAAGGGAAAAAGGAGTTGCCCACCCCTGCACCCTGCAGGAGAGCAGATGGGCAAGAGGACTACCTGATGTCCTGTGTGATGGGGAGGAGGAACAGTGATGGTATGAGAGCGTGGGTCACAGAGGTGCAGGATGGAACCAGGCCTGAGACAGAGAGCAAGGAGAATGAGAGGAATAAAGGGGTCATGAAAGTTGGGGGACAAGATGCAGAGCCAAGGCAAGACCTCAGCCAGCCAGCCAGGCAGCTGGCTCCCAGCTTGGGCAGAGGCCGAGAGCCCAGGCTGGGCAAACAGCGCTTTCCAAATGACAGCCTCTCCGTGCTGAGGCAGGTCAAGAAACTGGAGCAGGCTCTGAAGGATGGGTCGGCGGGGCTGGATCCCCAGTTACCCGGGACTTGTTATTCCCCACACTGCCTGCCGGACAAGGCTGAGGAGGGGCCCACCCTCCCTGAGAACCGTGGGGCCGGGCGTAGCTTGGAATTCAGGTCCCACCACTGGGACCTGGAGGCCAGGGACCCCACCGCTGAGGCCGCAGAGGAAAGGAAAGGCTTGTGCAGGAGGCCCTGCGACCAGAGTCTGGAGGGTGTGGACAGAGGCTCAGAGGGCTCCCCTGCAAAACCCTTCATCAACCCCCTGCCCAAGCCCCGGAGAACGTTTAAACACGATGGAGAAGGGGACAAGGACGGGAACCCAGGCATCAGCTTCCGGAAGGATAAAAGGCACCTGCCTCCTCTGCCTTCTCTACCTCCCCCGCCCCTGCCCTCCTCTCCCCCACCCTCCTCTGTGAACAGAAGACTGTGGACCGGGAGGCCGAAACCCAGTGCTGACCACAGGTAGGTGGCGGCCGACTGTCCGCTCAGTGGCTTATGCTGCATCACAGCCGCTCTCAGGTGGCGGCTTACTGGTTTTATTAAATGGGTGGGTCTTGTAGTTGGTCCAGACTGGTCATAGCTTGAGACAGTGTATTGATGAAACCTGCAGATGTGATAAGTGATGCCAGTGTTTTGTGTTCTCCATCCTCAAAATGAGTGTTAGCTTGGGAAAATTACCCTTTGGATGTGACGAGTCCTTCTATTTCTGTCACTAACCAAGAGTTCAACGAAAACTCGTGGTAACTCTGGCGGTGGGCTAATTGGTGCTGACTCTCATCCGCCACTCCCATCCCCCACTCATACATGGTGTTTCCAGTCTCCGCTGGCTCCTTTCTTCATGCTTTTTCTTGGTGTGAGCTCTAGAAACACAGCCCAGGTTGGCCTCGGCCCTGTTGCCGTCTCTCTGTGTGACCTCGAACACCTTGTCTGACCTCCTGAAGCCTCCGTTTCCTCATTTATACATAAAGATGCACACCCTAAATCTTTTATAATGTCAGAATAGTACATGAAATAATAAAGTATGTGCGTGCTTGAAGATCAGATCGGCGCATTGGAAACTGTTTCTTTTCTGCTTTGAGAACTACTTTCTAGCCTATTTCTGGGATGTGCTAATTGGTTTGATACCCACTAAACTGGAAACCAGCCATAGAGGAAAACTCAGAGCCGTTGTCTCTGCTCTGGTCACCCATTCTGCACTTTCTGTTTTCCCCTTAACTCACTGCAGTTACTTCTGCCACTTACCCTGAAACTGCTCTTGACCCAAGGCCACCTGTGACCCCCATCTCACCAAATCCAGTTGCCTGTTCTCTGTTCTTTTCTTACAGGACATGTCTTGGCATTGGAGGAACAACTTCACCCCATTCACTGGGCTTCTAGATCCCCTGCTTTCCTGGGGGTCCTGCTTCACATGCTACTCCTTCTCAGTTCCATTTACCTCTCCCTGAGTGTCAGAATAAAACGCCCAACACACCATCTTGGGTGAGAGCAGGCACTTCTCTCCTCTGTCTGCCTCATTCCCTAAATGAGCTCATTCAGTCCCATGGCGTTAAAGTCAGTTACATGCTTATAACCCCCACATGTATCCCCACAGCCCTGACTCCCTCTTCCAGCGAAGGTTTGCAGAGTCATCTCCGGCATGGCTGTCCCATTTGGTTGTATTCATAGTTTGGACTGAACGTGTCCAAACCTAAATTCCCAGTCCAGGCTACTCTAAGCGTCTCCTCCCCAAATAACAGCCATCTTATTAAATGTCATTACCCTTCGTTACACTTTGGCCAAATCCTAGGAGTTGTTTGTGATTCCTCTCCTTTTCACAGAGCCCTGATCTAATTTACAGCAAGCTGTTGGAGACATGCCCTTGTACGTGACTACATCTGCTTCACTGATACCCCCTTAGTTCTCTCGTGTCCACTTCCCACCCCAGTGTATTCCTCCATAGCAGCCAGAGCAGTCTTCTAGAATTATATTCAGTCATGGCACTGGCCTACTTTACATGATCTGTCAGGTAAGATTGTTTGGGCTGCAAAAAACAGAATTTCTTGGGGTGCCTGGGTGGCTCAGTGGGTCAAAGCCTCTGCCTTCGGCTCAGGTCATGATCCCAGGTTCCTGGGATCGAGCCCCGCATCGGGCTCTCTGCTCAGCAGGGAGCCTGCTTCCTCCTCTCTCTCTCTCTCTGCCTGCCTCTCTGCCTACTTGTAATCTCTGCCTGTCAAATAAATAAATAAATAATCTTAAAAAAAAAAAAGAAAGAAAGAAACAGAATTTCTTAAGTTCTCTTCCAAGGGAAAAAGTTTGCGTGTTCCAGATAGGTACGTAGGTAGGTAGGTAGGTAGATAGATAAATAGATGAAAGAAAGGAAGAAAGGAAGAAAGAAAAAGAAATTATGTCCTTTAAAAAAAAAGAAATCATGCCATATATATATATATATATATATATATATATATATACACACACACACACTGTTTTTTACTTAGGATGTCATAGAGATCTTTCAACATTACCACTTTTTTTTTCACCTTCCTTTTTTATTTTATTTTATTATTTTTTAAAGTATTTTATTTATTTATTTGACACAGAGGGCACAAGCAGAGGGAGAAGCAGGCAGGGGGAGAGGGATTAGCAGGCTCCTCACTGAGCAAGGGAACCCGATGAGGGGCTCAATCCCAGGACCCCGGGATCATGACGTGAGCTGAAGGCAGCCACTTAACTAACTGAGCATTCCAGGAGCCCCTCATTAATTTAAAAAAAATTTTTTTTTTGCTTTTTAGAAAGAGGGAGAGGGAGCACTGGAGTGGGTAGGAGGGAGGGGGAGGGGCAGAGGGAGAGGGAGAATCCGAAGCAGGCTCCATGCCCAACAAGATCTTACAACCGTGAGATAAGCTGAAACCAAGAGTGGGATGCTCAATTGACTATGCCACCCAGACATCCCTATGCTTCTTTTACTTAGGGTTTTATTTATTTATTTTTAAGATTTTATTTATTTGTTTGACAGACAAGAGATCACAAGCAGGCAGAGAGGCAGGCAGAGAGAGGAGGAAGCAGGCTCCCTGCTGAGCAGGGAGCCCGATGCGGGGCTCCATCCCAGGACCCTGGGATCATGACCTGAGCTGAAGGCAGAGGCTTAACCCACTGAGCCACCCAGGCGCCCCTTACTTAGGATTTTAGAAATTAGGATTGAATGTTAGATTTTTGTCAGGTTACTTTTCAATAGCTTTATATGATCATACGTTTACTGTCCTTTGACCTGTGAATAATGACTTTATATCCTAATATTAACCCATTCTTACATTTTGGGAATGCACTCTCATTTGGTCCTGGTTTGTTACTCTCTTAATATACTGTGGAATTCTGTTTCTAATACTTTATTTAAGATTTTGGTGTTAGTATTCCATAAATGTGACTGGTCTTTACTTGGCTTTCATTGTACTGTCTTTACCAGGCTAGGGTATCCGTGGTACGTAGGATCTTTTGAAGAACTTAGAGGCTTCCTTGTTTATGTTCTGAGAAAGCTGTATCCGCCTCCAGTTCTTAATCCTTTCCCAAACTGGTGCCAAAACCCAAGTGCCTAAGTACTGGGGTGACCTTTCTGCTCATGACCCCAGTGTGTCATGACAGCAGCTCTTCTGTGCCCTTTCTGGACTGTTCCTCCAGGAAGGCCCCCTTTTTCAGGGACAGGTTGCTTCTGGGAAATCAGAATCTTACCTCTGTGTCATCTCTGGGCAGATAGATCAACCTAGTGAACAGTTATTCCCATTATCTTTTCTCTTGTAGCTACCATCTGCTCTTTGTGGTCTTCCAGCATTCTCTTTAAAACCAGCTAAAGTTACTTAGTTTCAGTCCAAAAATGAAATTTTTCTTGGCCAGTTTGAATATGGTTGCATCGGCTGTGTTTTAAGAATTTTGGCTTTGGATTTTTCCTTTTGTTTAAAATAGTACAGTGGGGGTGATTAGGGCATGATGTTCATTTTCTACTTAGAAAAATAAAGTGTACTTTTTATTGTGGTCCTATCTCTTAACAAAAAGAAGAGGCTCAACTCAAATTTGGCAGACTTACTGCCCTCTCTGAAGCAGGAGAGCCAAGCCAGAGCTGAAGAAAGGAATGATTAAGGATTTTGAGGTTGGGAGGGTTTAGAATTACACAGCCAGGCTGCGCACTTCAGAGAATGCACTGGGCTCATTTTCATAGGCCGATGAGTCCGCTTCTGCGGGAGCCAAACCAGTGGACTCAGATGCTCAGTTTCAGAAAATGTCTTCTTTCTTTTCCTTCTCTTCCCTTTTCTTCTCTGTTCTGTGTTCTCTCCCCTCCTCCTTTTGTCCCTTTCTTCTTTCTTCATTTCTCTAAAGCCCCAGGAAATTAAAAGCAAGGACTTGTGCCTCCCATCCTAAAATGGGAAATGAGAAACCCTTAAATGTCAAGAAATTCCAAAGATAAGGTCCCTACAGCAGCAGTCACTTGCTCGTGTATGTCCTGTAACATGCGTTGAGTAACTGGCAGGAATGCCTTAAAGCCAACATTTAACAAGTTACTATTTTGTAAGTATAAGCAGGATCCTGAATTCACATGTATCTGTATGCCCCAGATGTTTGAACTGGAATGCAGACTTTTAATTTCAGTTTAATTTGATCCTATGACAGAGTTTTTAGATCTTTATGAAACCAAATAATGATGTTGACCAAAATTTCAGCTTTTCAACTAATTATTTTGGCATTGTATAGCTTCAGCCTTTTCTCGGAGCTTTAGCATATGACTTGCAGAACTTTTGGAGGACGTGAAACCTTGGTCATTATATGGCTGCCAAGTCACATGCCTGAAGTTATTGATTCAATAATTTGCGTCTTCTGTAGGACTGACTGGGACCCCCAGAGTCGTCTGGCTGGACAGCAACCCTCAGCTATTTATTACCCAGTTAGTGGCTAAGTTAACTTACCAGCCATACTGCAGTCTGTCCCTGATATTAGGAGTCTGGCCCAGTCAACATGACATCCATGAGGCAATTCTGACGGCCATGTCTAAAAACTGAGTGTTGGGGTGCCGGGGTGGCTCAGTTGCTTAAGTGCCTTTGCTCAGGTCATGATCCCAGGGTCCTGGGATTGAACTCCACATCGGGTTCCCTGCTCAGCTGGGAGTCTGCTGCTCCCTCTCCCTCTGCTGCCGCCCCTGCTTGGCTCGCTCTCTCTCTCTGTCTGCCAAATAAATAAATAAAATAAAGTAAACCAACACTGAGCATAATAGGGCACCTGGATGGCTCAGTCTGTGAAGTGTCCTACTCTTGGTTTCAGCTCAAGTCATGATCTCAGGGTTGGGCTCTGTGCTCAGCAGGGAGTCTGCTTGAGATTCTCTCTCCCTCTCCCTCTGCCCCTCCCACGTGCACTTGCACATGCACGCTCATGAATGCAGTGCTTTTTCTCTCTCCTAAATAAGTAAATAAATCTTAAAAAGAAAAGAAAACCCGAGTATTTAAAATCTTCAGAAGGGCAAATTGTTTGATTAAGACCTAGAGCAGAAGTTACCTGAAAGCACTAGAGAAGCTTGATTTTGCAAATTCATTTTTTTTTTTAATTTTTAAAGATTTTATTTATTTATTTATTTGACAGAGAGAGAGATCACAAGTAGGCAGAGAGGCAGGCAGAACAAGAGGAGGAGCAGAGAGTCCCTTTCGGGGCTCAATCCCAGGACCCTCCTGAGATCATGACCTGAGCCCAAGGCAGAGGCTTAACCCACTGAGCCACCCGGGTGCCCTAAATTCATTTATTTTAATGGTGGTTGCATTAGAAAACAAAGACACGAGAATAGAGAGGATGGTTGTTATTCTACATTAGAGCAGTGACTGTCACGTCTTATTTCGCACTAGAAGTGGAAATGGTTGGATGTTAGGCATAATGGGGGATAGAGATGTTTTTTCTTCTGACGTTTCTGTTTTGGATTCAGGATAGAGATAAGCAGAAACCCAACGTGAGTAGCAGTTGCACTTGTTGGAGGGGGTCACCAATAAGAGTGTGGGCTGAGCTACCATAAGTCTTCTCCCACTTAGCCCCTCACTCTGATCACCTGGTGACATGAATGCTCCTCCCAATGGCGTGGTGGGACGGGGAAAGAGCTGCGTGTGGTTGCTGGGGACGGAGGTAAGAAGAGAGTCTGTGGTAGCGCAGGTGGCTGAGGCGATCAAAGCATGGTTTTTACAGTTCCCAGCCCAACCGAATGGTGTTTGAAGTGGTGCCTAGGTCCCAGGCTCTCCAAGCTCATTTAAGTCATAGCTGAGAATAATCCTGGGGGAGATGTGTTCCAAACAATTGACTAAAAATTAGCTCCAAGAATACAGCTGCCTTATTTTCTTTACCCCACTGGAGGGATAAACTATAAGCAGTAAGTTTGGCCATTAAAACCAGCTTTTAAAATATTCACTCATTTATTCAACCAACAAATATTTATCATGCACCTCTGTGATATTAGCGTATAGCAGTGAACAGAACAGACGGAGACCCTGGTCTCCCGGACCTCACAGACTAGTGGTCTTTAGACGTACACAGCTCTGCAGTTACGAACTATAACCGCACTCAGGGCTGCAGGAAGCTTGTGGAACTGTGGGAATGTTCAGTAGCGGTATCTCACCTGTCCTGGAAACAGGGCCACATTGGGGAGGAAGCAGCCCTCCCACAGAGGCCTGAGGTTCCCAGGCAAGAAGGAAGGTGGAGATGAGTGTTCAGGTGAGAAACAGATGAAGGTCCCAGAGCAAGAAAGATTTAGTGTGCCCGAGGCCCTGAAGGCAGGAGTGTGTCCAGAGGGTCAGGAAGGGTGTGAGCTGAGGCCCCCAGGTCTTCTCTAGCCGGCTCTGGAAGAGTCCCATAGACCAGGCAAGGATTTGGGTCTACCGCCTAAGGCAAATGGGAAACATGGCAAAGTTTTTAAGAAGGAGAGAGTCCCAGCCTGATTTGCATTTGTGAAAAGCGGACTGGGAGGGGCACCAATGGGCCTAGTGGGTAGCAGTGGGTGGAAGGCAGAGCCTAGAGACGTTGGGGTTGGCCTGTGGTTTCACTGCAGTGGGGACTGAGGGAAGTAGGGGATACTGGGAATACCGCTGGTAACTCCAGCAAATTGGTTAAAATCACTCCAACTAATTGGTTAGAAATGGGTGCTAATGGAGAAGGGGATTTGGACAGGACTCCCAGGCTTAAGGCATAAACATCTGGACAGATGGTGATAGCATAGCCTTTGCTGAGGAGCACTGGAGGAGGAGCTGGTCCTCACCCAGGAGGGAGAGTGGGAGGCTGAGTTCAATTTTGGATTTATTCATTTTGAGATTCCCGTGGGTCATTCAATGGGGGAGGAGCTTATAAGACAGTATTTCATTTATAAAAATATGGAAAAGTCATGAATAACCTTCAAGATACTACTTGAAATCACAGTATTTGGCATTGGTTGTCAAAATTGGGATAATACCTAAGTTATAACTCTTGTCAGCAAACTTCAGTGAGCCCATTGGAGCATTCTAGCATCTCTAAAACTAAGAAGTACCACAATCACATGATAATTTGAGGGCCCGAGAAGCAAACTGAGGCTGAGAGGAGGTTACACCCCTTCACCAGGCTGTGGACTCCCCGAAGGCAGGGACTTCTTGCCTTTGCATCACCAGCTGTGGGCTCAGCTCAGACCCCAGAAGGTGCTTATTAAACATATGGACTGGATGTGGAACAAATATGGAAATGTTTAAAACAAGAGAGAAGCCAATTTGGATGTGGTTACTGTTAGCCTTTTGAAATTCCCTTTTGTGCAAGGTTAATATGTAAATAAAGGTATTAAAACCTTTTGTGACTACACGTTTCCTCCCATATTGACTTACATTCATACTCCTAGTGCCTGCACTAAGAGCACCATTCACCACCAGACTTCCGGGTTCTGACCCTGACTCTACCACTTTCTCCCCATGTGACCTTGAGCAGTTTATCTAACCTCTCTCCATCTCTTTATTCTCATGTATAAAGTATGGATAATAATAGTAATTTCTCACAAGGTTGTTGCAAAGTTCAAACGTGCTAATCTGAGTAAAGCTCTTAGTCGCTACTCAGTAAATGTTGAGTGAATGATTCTGTGATCTCTTTGAACAGTTTGCATCTTCCTTACCAAATCTAGGTAGTGTGCGTGCTGGGGACTCTAGCTAATATGATCTGGTTAACTCAGCAGGGAAAACCCAGGAGTTGTGCCCCACTCCAGCCCAGTAACTTTGCTCTGCTCTGGCTCACAGACCACCACACCCCCATCCCCAAGCCACTGCCTGGCTAGTACCAGCCTGGGCGAGGCATCCCTGACTAGGGAGTGTTCGGGAGTTGGGGCCGGGGCACACTGCACGACACAGTCCCACCCTAGAGAAAACAACTTAGATCTGCTTCCCACTCACCTAGACCCCCATCTCCTGGAGCTCTGAAGCTCAGTCCTTCCTCTCCTGGCTGGACACCTCAAGGGGCGGGAGAAGGGGTGCATGGAGAGAGAGCCCTTCCTTCACAGCCTGAGCTCCTGTGAATGAGTCAGGCCCCCCAGGGCATAAGTGACAGTTTTCAGCCTCATGACCTGACTTAAAACCATAGGAACTGAGGCTGGAAGCTGGAAGCCTGGCGGTTCTTTGTGTTCCTGGGCCACGCCACAGGCTGAGCTCAGGATCAGAAGGAACAAGGGTGGAGTGGAGATAAGGGGTGATGAATTCGGATGTGGAGATACGAAGCTTAGAATCTAAAGAAAAACCTTGGGATACGCCCAAAGCCCAGAAAGAGGGAAAGGACCAGGAAGAGAGCTGCCCATGAAGGCGCCGGAAGTTGTATGAGGGGAGAAGTAGCATGTGGGCAGCCTTGCACCCAGCTCCTCAAACCCTAGGGGCACCTGTGAGCCTGTGTTTGCAGTGCTTTGCTGAACAAAACTTTTGTAAAATACAATAAAAAAGAATGACCAGAGAAGTGACATGAAAAAAGACAACACTGTGCAAGTTCCAGTTGTGTTTTAAAAATTTATTCTGTCAAATTGATTTAAAAGTGTCTCAACATGGGCATCTGGCAGTTACAGTCTGTAGAGCATGTGACTCTTGATCTTGGGGTCGTGAGTTCGAGCCCCATGTTGGGTATAGAAATTACTTTAAAAAAAAAAAAGAAATTTAAAAAAAGTTTCTAAATGCTTACTCTCAATTTCTTTGCCTGTCTCATTAGAATACCAGCCCTGGCCCACAGAAAGGCTCCAGGAAGTGGGTAGGTTTTACCAGAAACTCACTAGTGAGCTTCAGGGGACAGCTTCAGAAAAAGGATGCATACAGAGGCCAGGAAAGGAAGGAAAACCAGTGAGCTGGTTTTTAAAAGGAAGAAAAACCAGTGAGCTCCAGTAAAGGAATAGCCAGAGAGCTTCAGCTCTTCCCTCCTCCTCCCAACCCCTAACCCACGCCAGTTTACAACTGTTGGCAAGGAAGGTGAGAAATCACAGACTATGAGGGTCATTGCTTCCAGGGAAAGTTTTTCTAGAGGAAACCTGTGTGTGTGTTTAAAGAGAGAAGGAAACTAGCCAAGAAGGAAAGATATAAAATGCAAGAAATCCCAGGGGCGCCTGGGTGCTCAGTCAATTGAGCGGCCAACTCTTGGTCTCAACTCAGGTATTGGTCTCAGGGTTGTGAGTTTGGGGCCCACGTTGGATGCGGAGCCTGCTTTAAAAAAATGAGAAAATAAAATGCAAGAAACCCCAAAGCGTGGAAGGCGGGCAAATGGCCCTTGCCTGGCTCCGCCCTCTCGTCGCCCAGCACTCACCACCCCGTCCTTGCGGTACAGCCTTGCCGAATGGCTGTGTGCCCCCTCCACAAATGCCCCAAGTTCCCTGTGGCCGCAGGATCCTCACAGGTGCCCTTTCCTCTTCTCGGAATACTCTTCCCCCAGCTGAAGTCTGTCTTCTGTTCTCCAGGTCTCAGCTTTAATGAGTAACTTTGTCAGCACGGCCTTACTGGATGCGTCCCCAGCCTAAAATGAGGCCTCCTGACAGTCTCACTGTGCTTTTCTGTCACTTAGCTTAACACAGTTCACCGTCCTGTTTCTTCGTGCATGCTCTGGCGAACGCCTGTCTTCCTCCTGTTCAGGGAAGGCGAGTGTGTTCAACGCAAATTCTTGACAGGTCTGCTGGAGATGGACTCCCGAGCCTGAGTGGGCAGCGTGGTTCTGCTCCAACTGGGGGGTGGTGGAGGGGCGGGGTGGGGGAAGGTTGTGGGTTACTTTGGAGAAGGATAGGGAGAGAGGAGAAAAAAGAGGAGATGGACTGAACCGGTGAGGCGGCCAGGGTCCTGTGTATTTCTTCTTATGGTCTACCTCATGGCCTCCCAAATGTTCAGTGAAGCTTCAGAAATCAAAGAAACTCAAGGTGAGAGGCTAAGGGGGCAGGGCGGGAGAAGGGGCTGGACTTTGCCTTAGATCAGTCCCAGCAGGACAGGGACAGCCCCTGTGGATACAGGTGAGGGTGATAGCCAGAGAGTGAGCCCAGCCATGGACAGAGAAGCAGCCATACTTGCACCGATCTCTGAGGGGCAGGTGGGGAGGGGAGGTGTCTCAGCTGGCCTCTGAGTTTCATTCGGATAATAACCACTCAGTGAGAGAAGTGGGGAGGTGCCCAGACCTCTGGTCCACTCTGAACTGGCCTTCGCTGCTCCTTTCCGATCATGAGTGTGTGCTCTGTAAACATTGCAGAGTATTTAAAAAGTCCAGTAAAGTGAAAGTGAAGAGAAGCCACGAGCCATTTGTCACTCCCGAGATAGTAGCTGTATATTTCACTTCCTTCCCTTCTTCTTCTTTTCTATGTATATGATTGCTTCCAAAGTTGGGACTGTGTGTGTGTGTGTGTATACACACACTTTGCTACCTTTACACAGCATAACAGCGTAAACATTCTTTCACACAAAAGCCACACTTCTTATTTAAGGATTTTCATACCTTCTTGCAAGGAACAGAGTTGATTTCAGTAAAAGAAATGTTTGCAGGAAGAAAACTGTTTGGTATATAATCTCTGGACCAGCCCAGTTTGATTCGAGTTCTTGTTTGCTTTTCTCCCATCTTGTACAAACCAGAAAGTCCTATGAGTTTGAAGACTTACTGCAGTCTTCTTCTGAGAACAGCAGGGTGGACTGGTACGCACAGACCAAGTTGGGGCTCACACGCACTTTATCTGAGGAGAACGTCTACGAAGACATTCTAGGTAAGAGGCCCACGTGCCTGTGCATGGGAATGAGTTTGTGAGAAAGGGGAGAGAGGAAATGGGGCTGAGTACTTGAAACACACACACACGTACACACGCACATGCACAGAGTCTCGAAGCAATACATGTACTCAGATAAATGAGCGAGCTGGAAGAGGTGAGAGAGAGGGACCCTCGAGGGACATGTGAGAGCACGGGGACTGGGAGGGGTGTGGAAAGGCTGCTCAGGAACCGCCACAGAGGCGGCAGGGTGCGGCGAGACGCGCTGGAGACATGGAGTCTCGGTGGCCATGACTGACTCTTGGCTCTGCTGTGTTAGCTGTATGCCACTGAGCCGGGGCCTTAACTCCTCTGAACTTCAGATCTCTCATCTGTATACTAAAGATGACCACAGCTGCCTGGTCGGGTGGGGGGTGGGAGAAAATGGGAGGCAAAGTTCCTTGTGTGTCACAGATGCTCAGTGAAGTGTGGGGACTACCAAATGAAGGAAAACTCGGGCCACCACCCTCTCCCTGAATTTATAGGAGTGTGGCAGTAATAGGACATCAAAATTCAGACTAAGATTAATGTCTGTTATTAAAAATATATCTAATGTTGGCCTTAATTCTTTTAAATTCTCAAGTGGAGCTCAGATTTGCAGAGTGTGTTTGCATTTGAATTAGTGAGTTAACTCCTCCGCAGGGAACATCACAGTTTGACTGACAGGTGGGAGCTGGGCCCACTGTCTGCTTGTTGGGGCATGGGTAGTTGGGAAGAAAGGAGCTGGTAAGAAGGAGAAGCCTACATGCGGCCACAGGCAAGGGGCAGGTAGAGCAGATACACGCATATGTGCATACAGTCACCAATACCAGAAGAGAAGACTCCGTGGTGGGAGAAAACAGGAGACTAGAAGGTGGGTGTGTGTGTTTAGCCGAACTATGAATTTCACCATGGACAGTCGGAATTCTGGTGTCCAAGTTGTGGAGGTGGGTTGCTGCCAAAGCCGTAGGCTTCCCAGGTCCAAAGTGGTATGAGATCTGGTCTTCCATGTGTACCTGACAGGGCAGCTTTCAGTTACAGAGAACAGAAGACCCCGCTGAAGTACCAAGGGCATTTGTTGGCTCATGTGACCCAAACTGGCCTGTTCTCCCTTGTTTCCTATCTCTCGGGTTAGCGCCATGCTCAGCAGCTTTCCCATCATCTCCATGACGGCTGCCATCAGCTCTGGAGAATCCGTACCTTCCAGTTGGAAAGGAAGAACCCTTGTGCTGCACGAAAAACCTGAGGTTCACTCTGACTCTGATGAGACTGGTTTAGGTTCCTTGTTCACCTTCATAGCCCAGGAATCTGTGCACTGATTGGCGTAAGCTTGGGATATGAGCCCTTCCCTGACCCAGACACTGAGGCAGGGACTGGCGATACTCCGATTGGCTAAAGCTCTGCAGCTCAGAATGGAGTTAACTCTGTACACCTAAGACCTAAGACTGAGGATGTGGGAAGTTATCCCAGTGAAAATCTGGGTACAGGAGGAAGGGCGTGAATGGGTAACAAGATATCAGACATCCCCACAAGGAGAGGCCAAGGTGTTGGGTAGATACCTGATAAGGCAAACTTACTTGATGTTTCCAGTTCCTGACTTGCTGCCTTTGACCATAGATCCGCCAATGAAGGAAAACCCTTATGAGGACGTTGAGTTACATGGTCGCTGCCTGGGAAAGAAATGCGTCTTGACCTTTCCTGGTTCTCCCACTTCTTCCATTCCTGACACATCATCTAAGGTATGAGTCCCCAGGGGAGCAGTGCGGGGAGAGGGGTCCCCCCCAGCACAATGGCCCTGAGCAGCCTGGAGTTCTGGATTATGCTGGAATGCCAGGCCACCCTCACTGCTGGGCTCCTGGATATGTGTATTGGCCACCTGCCTGCTCTTCTGCCTCTAGTTTTTCTGGAACCCCTCTGCTCAACCAAGCATCCTAAAATAGTATTGTAGCTTCTGGGTCAAGCTGAGTAAATATGACAGTACACCTATATTATACAACTATAAAGATTGTCCTGACCTAAAACAAAGTTTCTGGTGCAGAAACAGTACTTTTATAGCATGCTACCATTTGTGGGTTTTTAAATAGAAAAATATACATACATGTTTATGTACATAGAAGATTATCTCTATACAGAAACCTCAGAATGAGTAAGTGGGGACATCTGTGGAGCTGTCTGGGTGAATACCTGAAGCTCAAGGTAGAAACTGACATTTTTTACAGAATATCCTTTTGAGCCTTTTGGAATTTTGCACCATGTACATATAGGTAATAAAACTCTATTCCATATTCATTGCCTACAGGATTGAATTCATATTCCTTAGCTTGACATTAAATAATCTTTCATAATTGATCCCGGGGTACCCGTTACTACCTAATTTCCTACATACAAAAGCTCCCTTCCAGCAAGAGCCTATTAATTGCCCCTCTGACATTAGAGGCCCAGGACTGGCAAATGTTTCCCCCAAAGGACCAGAAAGTAAGTATAGACTCTCTGTTGCAACTACCCAGTGCTGCCATTGTAGTGCAAAGCAGCAGTAGACAGTATCCAAACAAAAGAATGTGCTGTGTATAAAAAAAAAAAAAAAAACTTTATGGGGCACCTGGGTGGCTCAGTGGGTGCCTTTGGCTCAGGTCATGATCTCAGGGTCCTGGGATTGAGCCCCTCATCAGGCTCTCTGCTCAGCAGGGAGCCTGCTCCCCCCCCACCCCCCCGCCTGCCTCTCTGCCTACTTGTGATCTCTGTCAAATAAATAAAATCTTTTAAAAAAATGAAAACAAAACTTTATAGACACCAAAATTTGAATTTTATGTAATTTTCACATCATGAAATCTTACTTATTTTCCAATCATTTAAAAATGTTTTAAAGATTCTATTTATTTATTTGAGAGAGAAAGAGAGAGTTGAGCTGGGGGGAGGGATAGAGGGAGAGGGACAAGCAAACTCCACACTGAGCAGGGTGCTCAACACGGGACTCGATCCCAGAACCCTGAGATCATGTCCTGAGCCAAAGGCTTAATCAACTGAGCCACCCAGGCACCCCACCAACCATTTAAAAATGTAAGAACTGGGGTACCTGGGTGGCTCAGCGGGTTGGGGCCTCTGCCTTCAGCTCAGGTCATGATTTCAGGGTCCTAGGATCGAGTTCCCCATCGGGCTCTCTGCTCGGCAGGGAGCCTGTTTCCCCCTCTCTCTCTGCCTGCCTCTCTGCCTACTTGTGATCTCTCTTTGTCAAATAAGTACAAATAAAATCTTAAAAAAAAACATGTAAGAACTATTCTTAGGTCATGGCCTATATAAAAGCAGATGGAGGGCCTGATACGGCCCACACGTTGTATTTTGCCCACCCCTGTGCTAGGTCATTTCTATGTCTGCCCTTGGTTCTTGCCTTTCTCTCCCCATCCTTTAAGGCCCAGATCAATCATGCTTCCTTCAGGAAACTTCTAGGTCATTCCAGTCCCTGGAACTCCTTCCCCTCTTACTCAGTGGGCTGAAGTGTTCATTTTATACCAAATTGTGTATACTGCATTAGGATATCTCTTTGATGATTTGAAATATGATTTAAGTTGTGTAATGTATCTTAAAAACATCTCCCCAGGGGTGCCTGGGTGGTTCAGTGGGTTAAGTGTCTGCCTTTGGCTTGGGTCATTATCCGGGGGTCCTGGGATCGAGGCCCGAATCCGGGTCCCTGCTCTGTGGAGAGCCTGCTTCTCCCTCTTCCTCTGCCTGCCACTCTGCCTACTCGTGCTTTCTCTCTATCTCTCTGTCAAATAAATAAATAAAATCTTTAAAAAAAAAAAAAATCTCCCCAGCTACATTATAAATTCCTCAAGTTCCTCAGTAATATGTTTGTGTCCCCTATAAATAGTTGTTATACAATGTGTAGTTGTTCAAGAAATTAAGTAAAGGAAGGCCAAATCTAGGCTGCAAGTATCAGTTTAAATCCCATTGCAAAGATCTGTTTCCAGCCCAAGAAAGGAAGCCATGTTCCTCTCTGGGCCCCAGGGGAGGACAGCATTTGCTAGCAAGTGGGGGGTCTGCACAGGAATCATGCCTTTTGTGTTCAGTGGTCACTCAGGGAATCTGTCTGCCACTAGTCCTCCTGAAGAGAGTTGAAGGTAGAATCCATCATGAAGGGTAGATCTCACCTAACCAAACCAATTCCTGTCATTCTTGTGAAAGCTAGTTAACTGCAATTTTGCTCCTCCTAAGGAAGAATGTTCTCATGGAAGAGTCCAGCCCAACAGATCATTAGAAGAAAGTTCCTACTTGCCTCTGAAGTGTATTTTCATTGGCTATAGATGCCTTCAACATTCAGGAAGCCCTTCATTTCCCATAGTGGATAAGCTTGGCTTGACAGAGGAAGGGGGTCACAACTCGGTCTGCCCCTTCGTGTCCCACTTGGCTCTCCCCTGCCCTCCTCTCGTGCTGGGAAGGCACTGCTCACCTCTTGGAACAGTGAGCAACATCTGCCCACAGCAGCTGTGCAGTCTGAGCCGGGTGCTCCTCCCTAATGCCGGAGAATAAGGACCCAACAGCCCTTTTCTTCCCCTTCCTGCCAGGCTAGAGCAAACCCCGGTCCTCTGTCACCAGAACAGCTAAACACAGTAGGTAATCATGTCAGCAAGAGCTTGAGGTCCAGAAGCAGCTGTCCTGCAGAAGGACAGTCTGGGTGCCCAGGAAGCATGTCGGATTGCCACTGATACATGAAGGCTGCTTCCAGCTCTTTGCAAGTCATCAGCAGAACTCAGCGTCCATGCTCATTCCTCTGCTCTCCCACATCTGGGTGTCCGGTTGGTGCCCCCATTGTGGGGGACAGCTGCAGACTTCACCACTTCCTCCATTTAGCTCATCAAATATTCATGGAGCATCTGCTGCATCTGGGCCACATCTGGGACCTTAGAATTGGCAGAAGCTATCCCTCTGTGACCCCCTCCTCTATCAGCCTCTGAAGAGCCTATGACAGCTTTTAGGATTTTCATTTAATGAGATCGTGGCCAGTCCCAGTCCAGAGGTCAGGGTCAGCTGGACAGACAGGAGCAATTGTGCAGTTGGGGGCAGATGCTCATGGTTATCAATGCACAAGGCAAGCTCCTGAGATTAAGCCATTTTCTTTTCCTGCTGTGCGTTACCCACCATTCCCACACCTAGACTAGCACACTAAATGTGTTAGGAACTAATTTTTATAATAAAGGAAATCTAGGCTAGCGCCATTTTTTCTTAAGCAGGTTCCATGCCCAGTGTGGAGCCCAGCCTGGGGCTTGAACTCACAGCCCTGAGATCAAGACCTGAGCTGAGATCAAGAGTTGGACGCTTAACCGACTGAGCCACCCAGGTGCCCAAGGCATTTTTTTTTTCTTATGCACTGGCATGTAAGACATTAGGGAACAAAATGTACCATTAACTAGCATTCTCTGGTTGCCTGGAGAGCCCACCCACACCATCTCCCACCAAAAACTGTACATCACTTAACCATAACTATAGAGAGGCAGTATCTGGTCAAGCGTGTGAGTTCTAGAGTCTGACTGCCTGCATTCAAAACTTGCCTAGACCACTTGCTAGCTGTGTGACTTTGGGCAAATGTTCTCATCTACACGTGTCAGCTTTGTCATTGATAAAATAGGAACAATTAGGGATGCCCGGATACCTCAGTTGGTTAAGCAGTTGCCTTCGGCTCAGGTCATGATCTCAGGTTCATGGGATCCAGCCCCGCATTGGGCTCCCTGCTCAGTGGGAAGTCTGCTTCTACCTCTGCCTCTGGCCCTCCCCACCCCTGTTTGTGCTCTCTCTCTGATAGATAAATACATAAAATCTTAAAAAAAAAAAAAAAAGAACAATCATAGTACTCTCCTCTTAGGGGTCTTATGAAGATTAATCAAATTCATACTTGTAGAGGCACCTGAGTGGCTCAGTTGGTGAAGCATCTGCCTTCGGCTCAGGTCATGATCCCAGGTTCCTGGGATCCAGTCCCACTTCAGGCTCCCTGCTAAGCGGGGAGCCTACTTCTCTCTCTCTTGCTCCCCCTGCTTGTGTTCCCTCTCTTACTGTGTCTCTCTCTGTCAAATAAATTAATAAAATCTTAAAAACTAATTCACACTTGTGAACCACTTAGTCTAGTGCCTACAATATAAGTACTATTTATGTATGTTTGGTAAATAGAGAGAATTAGGCTTTTCAGTATTGTGTTCTTTTTAAAAATAACCTTATTTCATCTCATCACAACATTCTCATCACAAAAGTTTTTTAAGGGGCGCCTGAGTGGCTCAGTCATCTGTCTTCAGCTCAGGTCATAATCCTGGAGTCCCGGGATCTGGCCCCATGTCTGACTCTCTGCTCAGTCGGGAGTCTGCTTCTTCCTCTGACACCCCCTCTCTTGTGCTCACTCTCTTTGTCTAAAATAAACAAAATCTTTTTTAAAAAGTTTTTTTTAAATACTGAAAAGGATAATGAGGAATATAAAACTCATCCAAAATTAAGAATTTTTATTTTTTCTATAATAGATTGTTAGTGTGCATGTGTGTGTGTATGTGTGTGTGTACATAAAAAAGACTTGGGAGGAGGTATATATACTTTTATATTTTTGCTGGTGTTTTATATTTATCCTGAATATTTCCCCACATCATTAATTTCTTTTTTTAAATAATCTTTATTGCCTGTATGGTATCCTGTCATTTAAATGTAATGTCTTTCTTTACATTAGTATAATGTGTCAATTGTTGAAATATGTGTGTATGCCTTCCTATGTATTTCTATGTGTGTATATGGAAATATGTGTACCTGTGGGCATATATGAACAAATGTGTATGCTTGTGAGAATGACTCCTGGGTGCTTGGAGGAGGCCTTTAGGAAAGAGAGTAGGAATGAGGTGGAGTTAGGTACGGAAGAGATGAGATATTTTGTATCTTTGTCTCTTTACATCACTGTCTCCTGAGGTCATAAGACAGGGACAGTGGAAGAAAGGAAGGAGTTAAACCACCATTCTCAGATGAGAACCCTGGCTCAAGTCCAGGTCAGCTCCCTCTAGGGAGGCACGCAGTTTCCCTCTCCTCCCCACCAGGAAGGCCCCTGGCCAGGGCCCATCACACTTGGTTCCCCAAATTAACTCATGAAGTTTCAACAGAGTTCTTGTCTGCTTTTCTTTCTTGGACACCACAGATCTTTTGCTGGGTCCATCGTGAATCCAGTGTTTATGAGATTAGGGAAACTCTGTGGGTCTCTGCAACAGAGTTAGGCCCCTTGCTAGAGGCTGTTCCAGAGAGACACAATGGAATGGGCGTATATCACCAAGACATGTTGGTGTGAGGCTTTCTTATCAAAAGCTGGAATCTTTTCTGGGCCACAGCCTGACACAGTCATCCCTAGGGTCCTGCAGTGTCTTTCCTTTTAATACTATAGTTCGAGTTTGGCAAACTACTGCTGGATGACTGGTTTAGTAAATCAAGTTTTCCTGGAACATGGCCACGCTCGTTCACATACATATTGTGTATGGCTGCTTTTGCACTGCAATGGCGGAGTTGGGTAGTTGAGACAAAGCCGAAAATATTTACTGTCTGGCCTTTAAGAAAAAACTTGCTGCCCCCTGCTAAGGACTAAGATTCACACCCTCGTTTTCAAAGGCCTTCCACAGACAATTCGATGTCATCATGGCTGTATCATCTCTTCCATCTGTTTCAGTGCACTTGCTCTGAGCCTTGAGCACCCTCTCTGGTCTAACTTTTTTTTCTTTTAAGATTTTATTTATTTGTTTGTCAGAGAGAGAGCACAAGCCAGGGGAACAGCAGGCAGAAGGAGAAGCAGGCTCCCTCGCTGAGCAAGGAACCCGATGCAAGACTCGATCCCAGGAACCTGGGATCAGGACCCAAGCTGAAAGCAGATGCTTAACCAGCTGAGCCATCCAGGCATCCCTCTGGGCTAATTTGCACTTCCTCACTTCTATGCCTCTTCTCAGATTGTGCTACTTGAGAATGCTCTACCCCAGAGCCCTGTAGATCCTCTGTTATCAGTTAAGTAGCAGCTGAAATTCCACCCCCTCACGAAAGCTCCCTGGACATTTGGAGGCTGATTCTGGGTGCTCTGGGGGGCACACCAGGGCCCCATTCCCTGGCAGTGTCACCACAGGGGGATACAGCCCACACAACCCCAGCCCCCAGGCAGGTCTCTGAACGCTCTTTACAGAGCTGGGTGCCATGTTTTGGTATCTTTCTGTTTTCTTTCTTCTCAGACCTTTTCATAGGTCAGATCTTTGAACAAATACTTACAACTTAAAAGTCTACTGAAAACAGATACCTGCTTTTTTGCCCACTAATTTGATAGGCAGTTCTAATGCAGTGAAAGAAATGGGGCCATTTGCTTGGATTTCACTACAGATGGAATTTGGTCTGTAAGAAAGCTTGTCATTCTTCCTTCTTTTTGTGCTGGTGTAATTATTAAGATGCCCACCGTGAGCAAACCATACTGGCTTTTTCTACTCAGGGCTTATGGTACTAAGCAATTGATTACACCTGTAGACTCATGATTTAAACATCGGAGCAGGCCACTTAGGAAAGCTAGGAGTCTTTATTCCCAGAAATCTTTAGAAAAGGTTCTGGAGTTTGTGTTATATACTATTCAGAACTATACAAGAATTGAGAAATCAGTGGAACAGAATAAGACTATTCTATGAATTATTTAAGATATAATGAATGTGGCCTTGTAAACTGATAGTGAAAGACAAGAGTCATTTATTAAATGGAATAGGGATAACTTAGCTTGGAGTAAAATCAGCTTAGACTAACATATAACAAAATAAATTACTGATGGATTAATGAATAAAATATGTTCAAAGTAGACTAAGAAAATCCAAAAGAGAATGGAATTAAGTATGTATTAAACTTCTAAAAAGATAAAGATTTTCTAGAGAGGCAAGATTAAATCAATTGCACAGAAAAGATAAACAGATTTTCATATATAAAAATTTTATATGATAAAAAAAACGCCATGGGGAAAACACACGTGCAGTAAAACTGACAAATACTTCATATCTGTTCTAAATAAAGAGCTCATTCAAACTAATAAGAAAAACACTGGGTTCCCAAAAGATAAATAGGCAAAGAACATAAATAATATACTAAAGAGGGGTACCTGGGTGGCTCAGTCAGTTAAACGTCTGCCTTCAGGTCAGGTCATGATCCCAGGGTTCTGGGATTGAGCCCTGCATCAGGCTCCCTCTTGGGGAGCCTGCTTCTCCCTCTCTCTTTGCCCCTCACCCTGCTTGTGCTTTCTATCTCTTTCTCTCAAATAAATAAATAAATTAAATACTTTAAAAAATAACATACTAAAGAAAAAAGCAGTTAGCATATTAAGGTTTGAAAAAATGTCCATGTTACATGAGAAAAACATATTTACTGCCTTTTGTGTATCAGGTATTTTGCTAGGTGCTTTATATACATTTTCATCACCTAGTTCATTAATTCATTTTTGAAAAAACACTTTGGGATGCCAGGGTAACTCAGTCATTAAACGTCTGCCTTCGGCTTGGGTCATGATCCCGGGTCCTGGGATCGAGCCCTACATTGGGCTCCCTACTCGGGGGAAAGCCTGCTTCTCCCTCTCCCACTCCCCTTGCTTGTGTTCCCTCTCTCTCTGTGTCTCTCTCTCAAATAAATAAATAAAATCTTAAAAAAGAAAAAAAAGACACTTTGCAGTTATAATTATAGTATCATACAGTGTGTGTCCTGAAAGTACCTTTAGGAAACGGGTAGTCCAAGTAGTGTTTGTTTTTTTTTTTTGAAGATTTTATTTATTTATTTGTCAGAGAGAGAGAGGGAGAGAGAGAGCATGAACACAGGCAGACAGAGTGGCAGGCAGAGGCAGAAGGAGAAGCAGCCTCCCCGCGGAGCAAGGAGCCCGATGCAGGACTCGATCCCAGGACACTGGATCATGACCTGAGCTGAAGGCAGCCGCTTAACCAACTGAGCCACTCAGGCGTCCCCCAAGTAGTTTTTAAATTTTATCTTACTGTTATTTATTTCCATGTTAACATATTCATATGGTTCAAAATTTAAGAATATGAAAAGTATATAGTGACAAATCTTCCTCTTGCCTCTGACCCTCCATTTCTCTCCCTGAGAACAACCGCTGTTAGTTTCTTATGTATCCTTCAGAGCTAGTCTATGCATACAACAGCAGAATAGCTCCTTAGAACACACAAATATCAAAATGTTATACCAACAGTTCTACCCCTTGCTTTTTTTTTTTTTAACATTTTTTAAAAATTTATTTGACAGAGAGAGAGAGACATCACAAGTAGGCAGAGAGGCAGGCAGATGGGGAGGGGGAAGCAGGCTCCCCGCAGAGTGGAGAGCCTGATGCAGGGCTCGATCCTAGGACACTGAGATCACGACCTGAGCCGAAGGCAGAGGCTTAACCCACTGAGCCACCCAGGTGACCCTGCTTTTCCTTTTTTAAGATTTATTTATTTATTTGACAGAGAGAGGTCACAAGTAGACAGGCAGGCAGAGAGAGATGCGGGGGAAACTGGCTCCCTGCTGGGCAGAGAGCCCGATGTGGGGCTTGATCCCAGGACCCTGAGACCACGACCCGAGCCGAAGGCAGAGGCCTAACCCACTGAGCCACCCAGGCGCCCTATCCCTTGCTTTTTATGCTTAACAATATGCATCTGAGGGAACCTTCTATATCAGTACATTAAGATTTTTTTATACCTGCATTGTACTCCACTGTACCATAACTTATTTGACCAGCTTCTGCTGATGGACATTTAGGTTGTTTCCAGTATTTTGTGTTTCTAAACCATTTCACAGTAGACAGTATAGCTTGCCTCATACAAAGTAACTTTGCACAAGTATGCATCAGTAGGGCCCATTCCTACAGGTGGAACTGCTAGGTGAAAAGGTATCTGTGTTTGTCATTTTTTGACACTGCTCCATTGCGCTCCATAGAACTGTACTAATTTCCAGTTCCACCAACGTTGTATGAAAGTGTGAAAGGGACTATTTCCCTCACTTTCACTATTCTAGTGAATTATCAAATTTATCTTTGCTAATCTTAGAGTGAAAAATGTCTCTTTGATGGAGTTTTAATTTTCTCTTATGAGTGATGCTAAGAATCTTATATCAAAGCATCATTGTATTTCTTTCTTTCTTTTTTTTTTAAGATTTTATTTATTTATTTGACAGACAGAGATCACAAGTAGGCAGAGAAGCAGGCAGAGAGAGGAGGAAGCAGGCTCCCTGCTAAGCAGAGAGCCCGATGCGGGGCTCGATCCCAGGACTCTGGGATCATGACCTGAGCCAAAGGCAGAGGCTTTAACCCACTGAGCCACCCAGGCGCCCCTGTATTTCTTTTTCTATAAATTTTCCATTCCTGTCTTGTTTACCTGTTTGTCTTTTCATTAATTTGTAGTATGTTTTAGAAAAATAACTTCTGTAAGTTTCAGGGTTTTGGGAAGGTTTTTGTTCTTTATTTTCCTTTCCTTTTCTTTTTTTTTTTTTTTAACCAGTTTTCTTTTTGCCTTTGACCTTAAAGTGGCTCATTTTTAGAAATGCACTTTCTCACTTCTCAATCTCACTTCTCAATCACTAAGACACTGAGCCTTAGGGATTGAAACTTTGTACAAAAGGTACTCAGCTTATCAGCAGCAGGGTCAAAGCTGGGCTTAGGTTGTCTCCCTCCCAATACAGTGGGTCTTGGTTCTCAGAATGCCTGATTTGTACAGATACGGGATTGAGTCAGTGAATTCCCCCTTGCCTAAAAAGAGAGACTGGATTGGGAGTGCCTGGGTGGCTCAGTTGGTTAAGCATCTGCTTTTGGTTCAGCTTATGATCCCAGGGTCCTGGGATCAAGCCCCATATCACGCTCCCTGCTCAGTGGGGAGTCTGCTAGAGATCTCCCTCCCTCTGCCCCTCCGTTCATACTCATTCAATCATGCTCTCTCTCTCTCTCTCTCTCAGATAAATAAATAAATAAATAAAATCTTAAAAAGAGAGCGAGAGAGACTGGATTGGAGCTGCATCCTTAATCAGAGACAAACTCAGCGTAACCCTGGGAAGAAGGACCAGCTGTCCCCGCTCCACCTCATAGTCTGTATCACCAGCACCCCCAGCTGTCTCCCGCTTGGCCCTTTGTCTTAACTCTTCTTTTCTTTTCTTCTCTTTTCTCCTTTCCCCTTCTAGCAGTCATTAGCCAAACCGGCTTTTTTCCGGCAAAATTCAGAGAGGAGGAACTTCAAACTGCTGGACACTAGGAAGCTGAGTCGGGATGGATACGGGTCCCCTTCCAAAATCAGCCCCCCCTCCACTCCCAGCAGCCCTGATGACACTTTCTTTAACCTTGGAGACCTGCAGAATGGCAGGAAGAAGAAAAAGATACCCAAGGTAAGGCTTGCAGCAAGCTTCATGTGCAGATGCGCACTTTCCCTTCCCTGCAAGGTTGCGGAGGAGTGTGGGCACGGAACTCTGGCCCTCTTCTACCTGCTTCATCACAGACCAGGTAGACACTGTGAGCCTGCAGGACTGGGTTATCCGGGCTATCTGCGGTTCTGTAGCCGTCCCCTTAGCCATTCTTGTCCCAGCCTAACCTCTCATTATTCTCGTGATCCCAGACCATGTTTCCAACACCCGGCCTCAAAAGGCCATTTCCTCCTCCTTCACGGCTTCAAAAAGTAGAGCTCCAGTCATCACACTCGAACTCACACTCTGCCCAACACTGGATGCAGAGGCCATGCCATGTGGAGCCTGTGTTCTGAGGCAACACTTGTCAAAAGTACATCTTTCCTCGCTCTTTTCAACCTGAAAGGTAAAACGTGCCCAGGGGATGTGGTTCCTCATGCGTCTGCTAGTGACTCGGTTCCCTTTTGCACTATTCCAGCCCTGCAGTGCTGGTCCCTGTGCAGTGGTAACTTTGGTACCAACTTCGTACGGGAACTTTTAGAACAGGGATTCTTCATTTCAGGGTATGTGGATGGATGGATTGGATTTAGGGATCACGAAACCCAGAAAACTGCATAAGACTTTGTATTGAGAGTTTTGGAGGATGGAGGGAGGCAAGAGGGGGAAGATTGTAGGTTTCATCAGATTTCTCAAAGTGATGCATTGACCTGAAAATCATGGGACATTTGCAAGCTGGTTCCTCCTAACAGTTTGGTTAGTCAGTATTTTGAGCCATAATTTTACCCCTACCACAGCCGTCCCCAACTTTCTCATTCAAATGAAGTTAAGTCACCTTGCCCATCAGAGTACCTTCTGAAGAGTAAGGGCCGTGAGGGTCCTGTGGTTGAGAAAACACCTGTAACCTGCAGCCTGGTCAGAGGGGACTTGTAATTGGAACAGGAGAGAAGCCATTTTCCTTTGTTTTGCTGATGAAGGGCAGACAAAGGGACCAGGACGGGAGCCTACCCCTTCATGTTCTCCCCATTGACCTTGTCCTACCTAGGGCCCAGGGTGTGGAGCAGGTTGCATATTGATTATTTGATGTTTGCTGAATGAGCTCCACTAACCCATGGACCCCAGTCTCTTTCAGCATGGATTCACTCCCATGCCTCCCCTTGGCTGCCCTCCGAGGTCACTGTCCTCTGCCATCATGGTAGCCACTCCCTTAACTCCCCTTCTGCTTGTTCTGGCATCATTATGGGTATCTATAAGGTCAAAATGCTACAGTTGTGGAATAATTAAAAGTGGCTACTCACATCCATACTGCCAGCCTCACCATCATTTTAGCAAATTAAACAGGGATAATCAAATGAATTAGCTGTTGGGTTAAAAGAGCTTTAACACAACTCTAAGTTTGAGTACGTGATTCTTTTTTTTTTTTTTTTCTTTTAAGATTCTATTTATTTATTTGAGAGAGTGAGAGAGAGCACGTGGGGGTGGGGCACAGAGAGGGTGAATCTAAACCAGATGCCCTGCTGAGCGTGAAGCCCAACATGGTGCTGGATCCCCCGATCCCAAGGTCATGACCTGAGCCAAAATCAAGAATCGACATGTAGGGACACCTGGGTGGCGCAGTCGGTTAAGCATCTGCCTTAGCTCAGGTCGTAATCCCAGGGTCTCTGAATCAAGTCCCACATAGGACTCCTTGCTCAGTGGGGAGCCTGCTTCTCCCTCTCACTCTGCCACTCCCCCTGCTTGTGCACAATCTCTCTCTTTTTCTCTCTCTGTGTCAAAATAAATAAAATCTTTAAAAAGAAAAAAGAAAAAAAAGAATTGGCACTTAACCTACTGAGCCATCCAGGCGCCCCCTAGTACAGAAACAACAAAACTTAACTCCTGTTAAAATACAATTATGTGAGAGCATGTTTAAAGCTTTCCTCTCAGGGGAAAATTTTTTAAATAAAAAGGAACAAAGGGGGACGCGTGGGTATCTCAGTCGGTTGGGCTGCCTGACCTTCGGTTCAGGTCATGATCCCAGCGTCTTGGGATGAGTCCCGCATTGGGCTCCTAGCTGGGAGGGGAGCCTGCTTCTCTCTCTGCCTCTGCCTGCTTGTATTCTCTCTCTCTCTGATAAGTGAATAAAATCTTTAATTAAAAAAAAAAAAAGGAACAAAGATTTATTGAGTGGTGTATATATGGCTTCCACTTATTCCATGACCTGATTTAAGTGAGAGGAACGTTCTCTGTCACGTCATTTATACTACCCACATGGCACTCAGAAACTGTCTTGTACGATAGCTATGAATGCATCCTGGTCCTTCCTGTAAGCTTGTAAACTCCCTGAGAATGGAGGCCATGTCCCATACATCTTTTTACCACCCCCCCCCAGCTTCTAGCAAAACCCCTTGTACATAGGGGACGCTTAGTATTCATCCAACAAATTCACAATCAACAGATCCTTGTTGACTACCTACCACGTGCTGGGCGCTGTTCCAGCTCATACAGGAACTGTCATCGAGCAGCAAACAGAAGTGACCAAGATACCCACCTGTGAGGAACTCACGTTCCGGTGTTCACTGCATTTTAGTAAGTGGAAGGGTGTTACCTCCATCGTAGCAGTCTTCTTTCTGGTTCATTGGATATTGGGTGAGAGGAGGCCAAATGGGTTTAAAAATTCTCCTCCCAGAAGAACCACAATTTGACCTAGTAACTCATTTGTTTATTTATATATTTTTAAATTGTGGTAAATAAATATATATAACATAAAAACTGCCATTTCAACCATTTTTAAGCATACAGTTCAGTAACATTAGTGCTTTTACACTGTTATACAGCCCATCACCAGCATCCATCTCCAGAACTGCTCATCTCCCTAGACAGAAACTGTGCGTTTTGCCCTCCCCCCGCCTCTGGCAACCACCATTCCATTCTCTGTCTCTATGAATGTGCCTGTTCCAGGTACCTCCTGTAAATGGAATCATACAGTATTTGTCCTTTTATGACTGACTTATTTTTCTTAGCAGAACATCCTCGGGTTTCATTTATGTTGGAGCGTGTGTCCAAATTCCCTTCCTCTTGAAGGCTAAATGATATTCCACTGTGTGTACATGCCACATTGCATTTACCCGTTCATCCCTTGATTGACATTGGGATGTTTTCATTTCCTGGCTGTTGTGAATAATACTAACATCTCACGTATGCATTGTCTTCTTCCATGGGGAATGGGGTTAGCGTCAATATTCCAGTGGTTAGGATGTGTGTAAAAAGAAAAAAGGGCCGGCTCAGTGGTATGAACTCCAAGGAACTGGCCGGTTCCTAAGATCAAACGTAAATAACGGCCACATGGCAGGGATTTGGTGGTGAAGGCATGTCATTCAGATTCAAGGCAAAGCCAGCACTGGGTTGGGGATGAGGAGTTCACAACGAGAACTGGCAGGGCCAGGGCTGGGACACCTGTCAGGATCCAGAGTACGTGGGTGACCAAGGATATGGCAGGGCAGTGTCTTAGTCTGCAGAACTGGAGGGCGGGGGCCCAGGACCACCACAAGGAGACCTGGAGGGTGAGCCACCTTCCTCCACTGGTGGTCCAGCGCTCTGGCCTGTGGCGAGGAGCTGGTGAGCTACTTCGGGCAGTGGGACAGAGAAGCAGAGGGTGGAGACAGGGATTGGCAGCAGCTAACCCACCGCACCCACCTGCGTGCCCATCGCCCAGTTCACTACAGCCCATCCTCTCTCCAGTTCTTCCATGGCCAAAAAGAATATAAACTTTTCAAGGCAGCTTTCAAACCCAGCTCCCCTTTAAAATCACCTGTTGGGGGACACCTGACTGGCTCACTCGGAGGAGTGTATGGCTCTTGATCTCAGAGTCATGGCTTCGGGCCTTCGAAGCCTCACGTTGGGTGTAGAGATTACTAAAGAAAATAAACTTTAATTAATTAATTTAATTAAAATCCCGAGTTGGTTTGTCTCGACTGGGCATGGGTAGACTTCCCTTTCTCGCAACCAGGTGGAGCCCAGGAAGCTTCCACTCTTGAAATTTGCAGGCGGTGCTGTGAAGCCTGGTGGGAAGTGCCGCAGGGCTTCTGTCGCCAGATGGGTCTGTTAGAGTCAGCCTGGAAAATGTGCTGCTGCGTGGTGGGGTCTGCTGCGCAGCCCGGGGAGATCATGAAAGGCCTCCCTGAGTGTGGATGAGCGCTGCCCTGCTAGAGGGGGTGTGCTGGGTTTGCTGGGTTCAGGGCAGGACCATGCAGCCCCAAGCTAGAACTCAAAATCCCCCATAATCCCTGCCCCCTTGCTGCCCGGTGCTGCTCAGACGGTCTTTGGCACTGTTCCGACAGAAGGGGCCCTGCCTGGGAGGTTTTTATTTTTGCTGTCTGGGGTTTTGTTGGTTTTTTTTTTTTTTTTCCCCTTGGGAGGAGCAAAAGCTGCTCCCAAACTGCAGAGACATCACGGCATCAAAGGGGGAGCGGCCATCCCACGATTAGCCAATGAAATCGTCTCCTGTGTCTCAGCTGTATGCGTTAGTATATTTCGACATCACCCGTCCATACATCAGTGAGGCTGGCAGCCTCCTTTAGTGTTCTCAAAAGTCACATTCCTGTCTGATAGAAAAGAATAGTTGAAAGATGACAGTGGACCAGTGGGAAATGGCCCCCTCCTTCTTTCCCCCGCCGTCCATGGTCCCAGAAGAGAATGAGCAGCAAAGAAACCCCAGCTGCACATGGAGAGGAAGCTGCTAACACTGGCTTTTCTTCTCCTGGTGTCCGGCAGCTGGTGTTGCGAATCAATGCCATTTATGAGGCCCGGAGAGGAAAGAAGCGTGTGAAGAGGCTGTCCCAGTCAACGGAGAGCAACTCAGGAAAAGGTAGAACCCCCGCCACCGCCCCAGCTCCCCCCACAATGTGAAAAGAGGCTCCCTGTTGTTTTGGGCTGGCTCACCAAACAGGAGACCAAGTCGGTGCTTTGTCAATACCTCCTGTTGCCCTGCAACAGCGAAGAGCTGGGAAGGAGCTCAGCCTGGTGGTGCATCCTCTGGTCCTGTTTCACTGTCTGTCCGTCAAGCCAGCCCAGCGCTGCAAGCTCTGAGCTCACGCTGGGAGCCGCCTTCTTTGCTTCGGGTACATAAAAGAAACCAGTATCTGCTCTATTACTGGATATAAGTACCATCTGAACTAGAGCCACATGAATTTGGAAATTGCATTTAGTTGGACGAAGACATCCTTTATCTATTACATCTAAATCAACAGAAAGAAAATAGCCCCTCTGAAGTTGAAATCTTGGATATGGGTCATTTCATACAAAAAGTTTCCTGTATTAGAAAAACTTTCTTCCTGTTGCCATTTTTTGTTTGTTTGTTTTTCTGTCTAGTGACAGATGAGAACAGTGAGTCTGACAGTGACACAGAAGAGAAGCTGAAAGGTGAGAAGACCAGCTGCGGTGCAGGGCACAGGCAGGGGGCTGGGGAGCTACCGAGATGGCCCTTCCTGCTTAATGTGAGGGAGGGCACAGAGCGTCCTTGCACGAGCTCGTAGGGCAAGGTGTGAATGTCTAAGGGGACAAGGGGACCCACAGGGTGCGTGGGGGCAGGTCAGCCCTGGGCAGGACCAGCATGGGCCTGTTCAGTCACTGAGCCTGTGGGTCCAGAGATGCAGGGGGGCTACAAACACATTAGCCCTTCCCCGTGTCTTTCCGTTACAGGTGTTTTCCACACCTGGAAAGTATAGCACTGCTGGCCTGGAGTTCTAGATACCTGGGCTCTTGTCCTACTCCTATGAAAACTGCTAAAAGAACAGGAGGAGATCACTTGAGATCTCAGGGCCTCTAGTTCCTCATCTGTCAAGTGAAGTCACTGAAGTAATTGGTCTCTGTAGATGTAAATTTGGTGACCTTGGTCTAGGCTTTAGTGAGTTTTCCACAACTTCTCAGACCACAGGGGGAAGCCCAAGGGAGCCAGAGTCCAGGCCTGCTGAGTGAGGTGACGGGACCCGTCTGGTCAGCAGCCCTGCTTCACTCATGTCTCCCCCACAGCTGCTTTCTGGCCCACCTCTAGGATGAAGCAAGCCCTTTTCCATCACAGAGAACGAACAACTGCAGGAGGGAAGGTGGCGGGAGCTCCCGAGTTAGTCATGGCTCTGCCGGGTCTGTCCTGCAGATGATGACAAAATCCCCCCACTCCCAAAGCTCTGTGGTCTGGATTTTGTCACATCTCACAAACTGAAAGATGAAGGGAATGTGTGAAGGGAGACGTCAGTGTCCCCACCCCATCTGACAGAGGGCCACAAGGATGACTCAAGCTGCTGCCCCAAGTCCACCCAGCTAACCCATGGCAGAGCAGAGCCCCGCGTTCCAGGCTTCTGCACGCCCATTAGCCTGGCGGCCCCTCTGGTGGTGCTCCTCCCTGAAGTCTGGCAAGGACCCCAAACAAAGAGTTTCCTACTAATTTGTTAAATGTGGGAACACTTTTGGGGAATGGGAAGGGGTACTCTGGGCTGAGAACCACACAAGCTGTCACGGATCTGTGCAGTTCCACATTGGAAAGAGTCGCACCCAGGCGCTCACTGTCCTCTCCCCAGCTCACAGCCAGCGCCTGGTCAATGTGAAGTCCCGCCTGAAGCACGCTCCCAGATACCCCTCCCTGGACCGGGGGCTCACGGAGTACCAGCAGAGGCAGCTGTTCGAGTACTTTGTGGTCGTGTCCCTGCACAAGAAGCAGGCCGGGGCTGCGTATGTGCCAGAGCTCACCCAGCAGTTCCCGCTCAAGGTACAGAGCGGTCCATAGCCCTCATGCCATCTTGTTGGGACTCACGGTTTCCGGGAGGTGTGGGAGTCTGAGGAGCACTCAGTGTCTACAGGCATGGACCATGAGTCCTCAGTAGGGTATAGCAAATGAAAAAAGCTGCTGCTTGAGAATTTGGGAGGTCCCAGGAGGTGAGGAATTCAAAGACTCAAAGTACAGACAAAAACATTTACTCACTTCCTGTGGTGACTCTGCTGGCCATGCCATCCTCGTCATCCTCCCTGTCTCCTTGTCCAGCCACATCTCTTCCCGAGCTGTCCTAGAAGCCTCTTTCCCACCAGCCACACAGCTCTTGCCAGGGAGGGCTGTGTTTGTGTCCATGCTGAACATCTGTACGCGTACCATGTACCCCCCAGGTGTGTGCACGAGAGTCCTGTTCTGTTCTAACACGGTTCGTGGAGTGGCCCTCAGCAAAGCCTAAAATGGCATGACCAATAATGTAGAAATTATTTTTAGGCTTTGGCTTCAGGATTAAAGAGGCTCTATTCAGCCTAACCAGAATTTACCGAGACCTTATTACATTCAAGCTGTTTTCTGCTTGGCCGCATCATTACAGAAATGAGCAAAATGTGTTTGCTGTCCTCAAGAGGCTCACACTCTGACAGGAGGGCAAAAGATAAGCATACAAAGACTCATGAGGTAGAATGTGACACCGTATGTACAGTTCCTACCGTGAAGGTGCTCAGAGGCAAGAAGAGGGGAGGGAGGACATGACCTGGTCCCCTCAGGGGCCTCCCTTTGCTGCCCAGCCACGCATAATCCCAGGATCTGCAGAGGCCTAGGTCTCCTCCTGTTCTGGGCCAGCGTCCTTCTGTCCTGCCCATGTGGTCTAGTGCAGCATTCAAGTCCCGTCCTTGGAATTTAGGACGGAAGGTGTATAATTGAAGTAAGCCACGGGCATCAGCCCTCCTAACTGGCTGTATTCGCTGCCTTTAGCTGACCTCCAGGGGTGATCCCCTGAAAACCCTAATACTATAGGTATGCCCACATTTATTTACTTCAAAAATATGTTATTTATTTTTGGGGGAGAGAAAGAGAAGGGGGTGCAGAGGGAGAGGGAGAGAGAGAAGGAGAGGGAGAGAGAGAATCTCAAGCAGACTCTGCTGAAAGCAGAACCCAAAGCGGGGCTCGATCTCGCAACCCTGAGATCATGACCTGAGCTGAAATCAAGAGTTGGACCAGTAACTGACTGAGCCACCCAGGCGCCCCACAGATACGCCCACATTTAGTTGAAGCCCACACGGAGCAAGCACCAAGGCATGAATGACTGTTTTTTATCCTGTTTACTTCCCTCAGGGCCTAACACAATGTTATACACATGGCAGTATTTAATCAGTGTTTCAGGAACAAAGGCATTAATTCACAAATTAATGAATAAATCTCCATAATTATTAAATGCTTGTAGTTTCCAACCTGGAATCCCCAGGCTCTTAGACATCCACAATAAAACTCCTTTTGAGGGGCGCCTGGGTGGTTCAGTGGGTTAAAGCCTCTACCTTTGGCTCAAATCATGATCTCAGGGTCCTGGGATCCAGACCCGCATCGGGCTCTCCGCTCAGTGGGGAGCCTTCTTCCCCCTCTCTCTCTGCCTGCCTCTCTGCCTACTTGTGATCTCTCTGTCTGTCAAGTAAATAAATAAAATCTTTTAAAAAAAAAACTTCTTTTGAGCAGAAACTTGTATAGTCATTGTTGGAAAGGGGACCAATCTGGAAATGTATCAAGAAAAAGTCATCTATAATCCCACTCCTCATCGAACTTAGCATTTTATTATGTTTTCTCCCAGACTTTTCTCATAGTGTAGTTTTCTGACAAAACTGGTGTTACATATTGTCTAATTCTTGTATCACGTTTTGTAAATGTATCATTATTTAGAAACATATTTTTTTTAAAGAGTTTATTTATTTATTTGACAAACAAAGATCACAAGTAGGCAGAGAGGCAGGCAGAGAGAGAGGAGGAAGCAGGCTCCCCGCTGAGCAGAGAGCCCGATGTGGGGCTTGATCCCAGGACCCTGGGATCATGACCTGAGCCGAAGGCACAGGCTTTAACCCACTGAGCCACCCAGGTGCCCCTAGAAACATATTTTTTATGTATTTATTTATTTGACGGACAGAGATCACAAGTAGGCAGAGAGGCAGGCAGAGAGAGGGCAGCAGGCTCCCTGCTGAGCAAAGAGCCCAATGCAGGGCTCGATCCCAGGACCCTGAGATCATGACCTAATTTGAAGGCAGAAGCCCAACCCACTGAGCCACCCAGGGGCCCCTAGAAACTTATTATTATTTTTTTAACAATATTTTAAAGGATTTTATTTATTTATTTGACAGAGAACACAAGTAGGCAGAGAGGTAGGCAGAGAGAGAGGGGGAAGCAGGTTCCCTGCTGAGCAGAGAGCCCGATGCGGGGCTTGATCCAGGACCCTGAGATCATGACCTGAGCTGAAGGCAGAGACTTTCCACTGAGCCACCCAGGCGCCCCGAAACTTATTTAATATAAATTCTAAAGCATTATTTTAAAAATTATATAAAGCTCTGTTATATGGGTAGGCCCTAATCTGTTTAACCAGTCTCTTTCCGTTGGAAATGTATCTTGTTGCCAGTGTTTTTTAGATACATATTTTGAATGTTTTGTGACCATTCGATACATGCATTTTTTGCGGGTTAGACTATATTATATCTTCTTGCCTTTTCTCTATCAGAAGAAACTTTCCTCCCTCTTTCTCCTCCTTTCATGAGTTTTATCCCCCACTTCTGTGGTCACCTTGACCAAGACTTACTCTTCATACTTGCACACTAGAGATCATGCCTACCTTGCTCAACTAAATGCTGGACACCGTGTAATTACCTTTATGAGAGTTCATGGAGACTGGGAAATTTTCTGGCTCTTTTGATTGCTTGTATTCGTGACAGACAGCTCCCTGTCTCACTTCCTGTAAATGAGTGTGTGTGCATTTGAGAGCACGTATGTGCCCATATGGGTTGATAACTCCTATGTTGATGACAGCACATGTAGACACATGTGTGTACATACATATTTTTGTGTGTCGTGCATGTGATCAGAGAGGTGGGCCATGTAAAAAAGTGCTGTAACTTGCTTCCCTATAGGGCATTCTCTGCAGTTCTCTAGTGGTTTCAATTGTGGAGAAATGTCCCTGTTCTTTCCCTTTGTCTTCTTTATGGCTCTTCCCTCTGTGGTGATAAATGACCCCTTCCAACAACTACACTGGTATTTGCTCCCCTGGGAGACTGTCCAAGGGCAGTCAAAATTATTGTTTTGGCAACAGTCTGAGCTAGTGAATTATCAACTCAAAAACTGCTCCAGGACCAGTTGGAATCTTCTGGGTCATGGATGGGAGAGAGAACTCATTATATAGAAAAGAGATAGTGACTGCTGATTCTGAAGGAGGGAAAACCAAAGGACAGTTACTGATTGGCTTAAAGTTTGTAAATGGTGGCTGTTTCATTCATTGATAGTTGTCTCAACCATTAATATTAGCAGCAGCTTTAATTATATTTGCTGTAGCCTAAGGGGAAGCACTAGAATAGGTTTTAAAATTGAAAAAAAATCAGCCCAGTGCTTTATTCCTTTGGGCACTCTCTTTAGAGACCTCCCCTCTCTGACATTTGGTGTCCTGGTGAAGGCTTACAGATCCCCTGGGAGGCTATTCAGCAGTACTGCTGGTCTGCAGACTTCAGAAGCTGTCTGCAAAGCTGCTTTGAGGTGAAGGTCAATGGCAAGCCCTGAGAGACAAAATAAGAAATTGATGGAAAATATTACAGAAAAAATTTAGGTTAGACAGTAATTACAGTTTTCTAACCTGAGAAATTCAGGCTCCACTTACTTCAAATATTGGTACATCAAATTACTGAAGGTAACTTGAGCATAATTTGTTTTTAACTCTTTCTAAAGAAAAGTTAACAAGTATAAACCTGTCAAGAACAAACAACAACAGGGGCACCTGGGTGGCTCAGTGGGTTGGGGCCTCTGCCTTCGGCTCAGGTCATGGTCTCGGGGTCCTGGGATCGAGCCCCCCATTGGGCTCTCTGCTCAGCAGGGAGCCTGCTTCCCCCCGCCCCGCACCCTGCCTGCCTCTCTGCTTACTTGTGATCTCTTTCTCTGTCAAATAAATAAATAAAATCTTTAAAAAAAAAAAAAAAAAAGAACAAACAACAACAGAGCCAGCAATTCTTCCCAACACATTAGAAGTACACATTTATTTTTAAAAACACTAATTACTGGTGCACCTGGGTGGTTCAGTGGGTTAAAGCCTCTGCCTTCGGCTTGGGTCATGATCCCGGGGTCCTGAGATCGAGCCCCGCATCGGGCTCTCTGCTTAGCGGGGAGCCTGCTTCCCCCCCTCTCTCTGCCTGCCTCTCTGCCTATTTGTGATCTCTGTCAAATAAATAAATGAGGTCTTTTTTTTTTTAAGATTTTTATTTATTTATTTGACAGAGAGAGATCACAAGTAGGCAGAGAGGTAGGCAGAGAGAGAGAAAGGGAAGCAGGCTCCCTGCTGAGCAGAGAGCCCAATGCAGGGCTCAATCCCAGGACCCTAGGATCATGACCTGAGCTGAAGGCAGAGGCTTAACCCACTGAGCCACCCAGGCACCCCTGTTTGTTTGTTTTATTAATATATAATGTATTATTTGCTTCAGGGGTACAGGTCTGTGAATCATCAAATCATCAAAGCACTCACCATAGCACATACCCTCCCCAATGACCATAACCCAGCCACCCTATCCCTATCCCCCCCAACCCCCCAGCAACCCTCAGTTTGTTTTGTGAGATTGAGTCTCGTGGTTTGTCTCCCTCCCGATCCCATCTTGTTTCATTTTATTCCTCCCTGGGTTTGCTTTTTTTTTTTTTTTTTTTTTTTTTTTTTTTTTTTAAATATTTTATTTATTTATTTGAGAGAGAGAGAGACAGTGAGAGAGAGCATAAGCGAGGAGAAGGTCAGAGGGAGAAGCAGACTCCCCGGGGAGCTGGGAGCCCGATGCGGGACTCAATCCTGGGACTCCAGGATCATGACCTGAGCCGAAGGCAGTCGCTCAACCAACTGAGCCACCCAGGCGCCCCGGGTTTGCTTTTTTTTTAAGATTTTATTTATTTATTTGAGAGAGAGAGTGCAGGAGCATGAGCAGGGAGGGGGCAAAAGAAGAGGGAGAAGCAAGATTCCTGCTGAGCAAAGGGCCCCATGCAGGGCTCAATCCTGGCACTTCAGGATTGAGTGCCCCTAGGGGGCACCTGGGTGGCTCAGTCAGTTCAGCATCCAACCCTTGATTACAGCTCAGGTCATGATCTCAGGGGTCATGGGATCAAGCCCTGCTTCAGGCTCCACAGTTAACAAAGGGTCTGCTTGTCCCTCTCCCTCTGCTCCTCCCCACTACTCTGTCTCTTTTAAAAAATTAATAAAAGTAAAAAAAAAAAAAGAAAAAAAGCCATCTCTAGCTAGATTCCACACCAACTGTGTGACCATGGACAAATCACTTAACATGTCAGGGCTATTTCCTTATCTTTGAAATAAGAATGTGACAGTGGATGATGACTAGCTTCCTTTTGCTTCTGACAGTCAAGGACATTGAAATTAATTGTAGTTTACTGTAAAATGTAATTTAACTGGATGTATTCACTAAGAAGTGTTATAAAATGTCTTTGCCTGGATCAAGGAAGGGCAGCTTTCAGGGGCCCAGAGGTTGGAAGACCAGATTCAAGGCTCTGCCTTGTAGACTCGTAAATCTCCTGTTTGGAGGGGATTGTTTTGACACTTTTTCCTTATTGATTAAAATAGTCATAGTCCAGGGGCATCTCGGTGGCTCAGTCATTAACCATCTGCCTTCAGCTCGGGTCGGGATCCCAGGGTCCTAGGATAGAGCCCTGCATGGGGCTCCTGTTCAGTGGGAGGCCTCTTCTCCCTCTCCCACTCATCCTGCTTGTGTTCCCTCTCTCGCTGTGTCACTCTCTGCCAAATAAATAATAATAATTATTATTATAGCCCAGGGGCACATGGGTGGCTCAGTTGGTTAAGGTTCCACCTTTGGCTCAAGTCATGATCCCAGAATCCTGGGATCCAGTCTCACATCCCTGCTAAGCAGAGAGCCTGCTTCTCCCTCTCTCTCTGCCACTCCCCCTGCTTGTGCTCTCCCACGCTCTCTCTCTCTCTGTGTCAAATAAGTAAATAAAATCTTTTAAAAAATAATGAAAAATAAAGTTATAGTCCACAAAATATACAATATACAAAAAAATTACAAAATAAAATAGTTACATTCCAGAATGTTAGACATCAAGAATATGTTTCTACGATTTCATTTAATTATTTGACAGAGAGAAACACAGCGAGAGAGGGAACACAAGCAGGGGCAGTGGGAGAGGGAGAAACAGGCTTCCCACCCAGCAGGGATGCGGGGCTCGGAGCCAGAGGCAAACAGCCAACAACTGAGCCACCCAGGCACCCCAAGAATATTTATCTAAAACACACTATTTTGGGGACGCCTGGGTGGCTCAGTTGGTTAAGCTGCTGCCTTTGGCTCAGGTCATGATCCCAGGGTCCTGGGATCGAGTCCCGCATCAGGCTCCTTGCTCAGTGGGAAGCCTGCTTCTCTATCTGCCTCTGCCTGCCACTCAGCCTGCGTTTGCTCTCTCTCTCTCTCTGACAAATAAATAAATAAAACACACGATTTTGTTTTCTCCTGACTTCTCCCAGAAGCCTAGAGTTGACAGTGCCCTGGGAAACAAAGGCCCCAGCAGACTGAGCTGCAGACCCTTCTTGAGGTTAAGGTGGTGGTCTCGCCTGTGGGAAGGCGGAACGTGTGGTTTTGCAAGCATCTGCCTCTCTCCCCCATGCTGGGCTTTATTCCCCAACCTTCTCTCACTCTTCTCCCTGCAGTTGGAAAGGTCTTTCAAGTTCATGAGAGAGGCTGAGGACCAGCTGAAGGCCATCCCTCAGTTCTGCTTCCCCGATGCCAAGGACTGGGCTCCCGTCCAGCAATTTACCAGGTAGGAGCCGGCTTCTCCTTTCCACACCCTCAAAGGCTAAGGCAAGAACCAGGGAGGGTGTCGGAGAGGACAGACGCCATAGATCAGTCTTGTTGCCACCCAGCCTGATGGGCCGCAGGCAAGAGATGGCCCCCACCTGTGTTTTAAAACATCCCTGAAGAGAAGAACTGACTTACTAGCTACGCAGATTCCCAGGCCTCTCACTCAGTGGGGGCATATGTTTGGTTCCTAAGCCTCTGTGAAGGGCAAAGTAATTCTTGGTCTAGGAGAAGCTAGAGGAACATCACCTAGCTCCCTTCCTTGTACGTGCTCTGGAAACATTTAATAGTGGCCCATCCAGCTGTGAGATCCTGACAGTGTTCCTGCTTTAACCAGGTTGTTGCAAACCCGTATCATTTTATCAGATGTTCCAGCGACTGACCAAACTCAGAGGGCTGCTTATCCTGTGTTTGAGGCCCGGCAGTCTCTCAGGGCAGTCCGAGCCCCTCAGGGGGCTCAGAGGAGACAGTTCTCAGGGAGGGTCACCCCAGAGGCAATTCCAAGAGGGACACAGAACTGTCCGTCTCTTTGGCTGCTCCTGCACTGAGTCACGTCCCTGGAGCAGCGGATGCCATCACACCCTTGAGCTCACAGAGGGCAGCAGTCCCAATCGATGCTCCATAGCGACGGGACAGCTCAGGTTCTGAACGCTAGGAGACCACATCCTCTCAGGGTGCAGGGACACTGTAGGTGTCCCTCCCCCCTCCTCTGAGGCCCAAGTCTTCAACTTTGAAAAGAGGCTGAAGCGTCCCAGGCACACGGTGCAGTAAACTTCAGGGAGATGCTTCCCTTTGCCCCCAGACTTTTTTGGAGCTTTTGGGGAGAGCTTCCCTCTTCCTGGCACAGATCCCCAAACTACAGATGCACAAAGCTCCTGCACAGAGATGGACAGACAGGACAGGGAGCAGCCCTTTCTGCCAGACCCCTCCAGAATGTCCCTTGAGTGCTCTCTGCCAGGTGTCTTATTTTGTTTGGCTATGTAATGCACTTTTGTTTCCCCGACCTCAGTGAAACCTTCTCATTTGTCTTAACTGGAGAAGATGGGAGCAGACGGTTCGGTTATTGCCGAAGACTACTGGTTAGTACACTACTGTTGGTCCGCCAGGGCTCTGGGCAGCGCTGGGTCTGGGGCTTCGCCATGTGCCACAAGAGAAGAGGAAGGAAGCATGACAGGTTCATCAGCAGAGTTAAAAAAAGATTTGGGCGTTCATCGCAATCTTACTGGTAGGAAGGAACTAGAACTCCGTCTCCTTTAGAAAGAAAATACTTCCTCCGTTATTTTCCCTGTAGAAGAACTTTCTGTCCTTAAGCCAAATGTTCTTTCTAATAAAATGTGCTAGACAGACCCAGAGAGCTTCTAGCGCACACATTCATAATGGTTGCTAAGGAACAAAGAAGGATAGTTCTGTTGTTCATGCTATAGATCCTTCAAGAACATCTTCTTCAGAACAGTCACCGGTAGGAGTCAGGATTGTAATCCAATGAAAGGATCATGCTAGCCCATTTTAGAGCTTGTCTTTTTGAGACCCATTCTTTTGAAAATCTTTAGTAAGAGCAAATCATTTTGCACTGAGTGTATTTGAATTTTCAAAATAAGCTGATATAATTTAGAGTCAAGATGATGCACAGCACATAGTAGGTATCCAGTAAATATTTGTTGAATGAATTAGTGAATAAAAAGCAGGGATAATAATTTAAAAACTTAAGTGGGATAATAAGGTTTGGGGATGAAATTACTTTGACATATTGAGATTGATTTTCATTTAAATGGTTTGAAAATTAGCTTAAAATGCAGTTTCCAAAAAGGATGTTCAGAAATAATTTCTGATTTGGAATTATCATTATAATAAACAACATTTGGTTTCAACATAGCTCCTTAAGAGGAACCACAGGGATTGGGTAAACAAGTTACGCCTCCTTTTTGGTTCCATAGGCCATATTGAGCACCTACTGTGTGCACAACACCCTTGATTTGGTCACTTCAGGAGAATATAAATGTATATACTCCATGACCAGAAGTGCTCCCCACTTATAAAATGGGGTTGGTAACTCTTACCTAATGGGTTCTCAGAAGCGGCAGTGAGGAAAGGTCTGGCACGTGATAGGCACTTCAAAATGTTTGGGTTCTCTACTTTGAGATGGTAACACTCATGATTTCCTTGTTTCACTCCAAAAAGCCCGGTGGCAAAGGGAAGCGTCTCCCTGAAGTTTACTGCATCGTGAGCCGCCTGGGATGCTTCAGCCTCTTTTCAAAGGTGAGGACTTGGGCCTCAGAGGAGGGCGGAAGGGAAGGCAAGGCAGAGCCAGGGAGGACACAGGAAACACCTTGACTCCTGGTACTTGTGTAATCGTATCCCAGTATAGTTTCCTTCCCTCTTCCTCCCCCCTCACCTCCTGTGTTCTCCTATCATTAGTGCCCGCAGTGAGAGCCGGTGAAGGTCAGGGCCCAGAGAAAGGGGGTGTGGGGAGAGTCGAAGTAATTGCAGAGGGTCTTCCCAGAGTATTCCCTGTGCTTTACTTACTTCCAAGCATTGTTTTTTGTCATATTTGCTTTTTTATGACAAAAAGGCCGCTCTGATGGATGGATGTACAAGCATCTATGTATATGTGTGGCGTGGGGGAGGTATTTGTTACTGTAGTAGGGCTCTAAATGGATCCAAAACTTACTCTCGTCCTCTTTCGGAGAAGAGAAGCCAGTGTATCAAGACCTAGGAATTGCCGGACTGTGCTGGCTCGTCCATCCCACTATTCTGTGTGGGTAGAGGGGAGCTAATTACTATTGTGTATGATGATAATCTCAAAATTAGGTACAATCCAACATTCATATCCTACATTAACCAGACACGAGTATCTAATCCATAAAATGATTTTAAATTCACCTTGTATTTTCAGTCTGAGCTTTGTTTTGGAGAATTGAAGTCCTATGTCTACTGTCCTCGGATGGCAGACAGCACTTCCTAAAAGCATTCTGAAATGTGTCTTCCTCCTGCCCACCCTCCACTTATTCTCAGAGGAAGCCTGACCTATACTGATCTAGTGTAATCACTTGCCTTGGTAGAACTTGCACTTCTGTGCAAGTCTGTTAGAAATAAAGAATGGTATCGATGTATCTGCGTTCCTGCCTCTACTCCACTGGGGTGATAAGCCTTTTACACGGAAGTTGGTCACTTACAGGCTCTAGGACAGTTACGCATTTCTGCTCACCCCGGTCTCTCTCGGGGGGTAATTTAAACATGGAAATAAGGCTGTGTCCCAGCCTTTGTTTTTGCACAAACGCTGTTGGAAGGTAGAAGTGAAACAGCTGAGTTAACCCAGCATCCAGTGGTGGCTTTGGAATTCACCTGAGCTCCATTGTTTGTCACGGACGGGGAATGACAAGCATGTGAACTTACTAACACCGTGTGATGCACAGTTCTGTGTTTTCATGGCATTTCTGTGACTAGGGATATTGTGAGAGTGTGGTATGATGCCATGCCAAAGACCAAATAGCAAATACGCTGGCTAGAACCAGAAACAGAGCTTTGGCTAACTGATCTCTAAAACTTGAGCTATTCCCAGGTGAGGGACAAGGATGACTAAAATGACATAGTGTCCTTTGGTACAGAGAAAGGAATCAGGGTGCCTGGCTTGCTTAGTCCCTAAAGCATGTGACTCCTGATCTCCGGGTTGTGAGTTTAAGCCCCACATTGAAAAACAGAAACAAAGAACGAAGGGATGGAGAGAGGGAGGAAAGGAAGGAAGGAAGGAGGGAGGGAAGGGGAATCGTCTTCAAGAAGAACAGCTTTAGGGATGACTGGGTGGCTCAGTTGGTTAAGCAGCTGCCTTCGGCTCAGGTCATGATCCCAGCATCCTGGGATCGAGTCCCACATCGGGCTCCTTGTTCTGTGGGGAGCCTGCTTCTCCCTCTGCCTCTGCCTGCCACTCTGTCTGCCTGTGCTCGCTCTCTCTCTCTCTTTCTGACAAATAAATAAATAAATAAATAAATAAATAAATAAATAAAAAGAAGAAGAAGAACAGCTTTAGGGGCGCCTGGGTGGCTCAGTGGGTTAAAGCCTCTGCCTTCGGCTCAGGTCATGATCCCAGCGTCCTGGGATCGAGCCCCGTGTTGGGCCTCTCTGCTCAGCAGGGAGCCTGCTTCCCTTCCTCTCTCTCTGCCTGCCTCTCTTCCTATTTGTGATCTCTGTCTGTCAAATAAATAAATAAAATCTTTAAAAAAAAAAAAAAGAAGAAGAACAGCTTTAGAATCTCTGAAGAAAAGTATCCCATTAAGTATCACTACAGTCACGCCGCGTAACAAACCACAGTGGCTTAAAGCACCAGTCATTTATTCTTAGAGACGCGCAGGTCATCTGGGGCTTGGCTTGGCTCTTTTCCACTGGGCTCACTCATGCCTTGTGGGTAGGCTGGGAGTTGGCTGATCCAGACTGCCTGATCTCTGCTGTCGGAGGCTGCTCTAGAGTGGGGCTCATCCACATGTCTGTCAGCCTCCTTAGACAGTGAGCTGGCCCAGGTGTGCAGTTCTTGTGGCTGAGGCAGAGGCTCAGGATGGCAACCAGAAACACATGAGACAGGCCTCCTAAAGCCCAGGCTTAGAACTGGTGCAGTGTCACTTCTGCTTCAGCGTCCCTCATCCTTCTTTATTAGCCCCTAACCAGACTTTTAAGACATTTTTCCCTGAATTGCCTCCCCACTGCCATAAGACTCTTTCTAATTTTTTGTTATGTTATTTTTTATTGTGCTAAAATAAACATAGAAGTTACTATTTTAGCCATTTTTTTTAAAGATTTTATTTATTTATTTGAAAGAGAGGCAGTGAGAGAGAGCATGAGCGAGGAGAAGGTCAGAGGGAGAAGCAGACTCCCTGTGGAGCTGGGAGCCTGATGCGGGACTCGATCCCAGGACTCCGAGATCATGACCTGAGCCGAAAGCAGTCGTCCAACCAACTGAGCCACCCAGGCGTCCCTATTTTAGCCATTTTTAAAAGATTTTATTTTTAACTAATCTCTACACCCAACTTGGGGCTTGAACTCACAACCCTGAGATCAGGCGTCACATACTGTACTGACCGAGCTGGCCAGGTGCCCCCACTGTAGCTGTTTTTAAGTGTACAGTTGATTAGCATTATGTTCATTCACATTGTGTGCAGCTGTCACCGTCATCCATCTCCAGAATTGTTTGATATCCCTGAATCAAAACTCTGCACCCATTAAACACTAATTCCCCGTTCTCTTCTTTCCCTAGCCCTGGCAACCACCATTCTGTGTTCTGTCTCTATGAATCTCATTACTGCAGGATCTCATATAAATGGAATCATATATTTATCCTTTTGTCACTGGCTCATATCACTTAGCATATGTCTTCAAGGTTCATCCGTATAAGAGCATATGTCAGAATTTCCTTCCCTTTTAAGGCTGAATAACAGTCTGTTATTTGTAGGTATCACATTTTCTATATCTATTTATCTGTAGATGGACATTTGTGTTACTTCTGCATTTTAATTATCATGAGTCTTGCTGCTTTGAACATGGCCATTCAGATATCTGAGTCCCTGCTTTCAAATCTCTGAGCTATGTACCCATATATGTGGAATTACTGGATCACAGTAATTCTAGGTTGTTGGGGTTTTTTTTTTTATAGATTTTATTTATTTATTTGACAGACAGAGATCACAAGCAGGCAGAGAGGCAGGCAGAGAGAGAGGAGGAAGCAGGCTTCCTGCTGAGCAGAGAGCCCGACACAGGGCTCGATCCCAGGACCTTAGGATCACGACCCGAGCCGAAGGCAGAGGCCCCAATCCACTGAGCCACCCAGGCACCGCCTAATTCTAGGTTTTTTTGAGGAACTACCATACATAAAATCTTTTTAATTTTAATAATAAATTTCATTTAACCCATATATCCAAAATATCATTATTTCAACATATAATCAAATAGTCATTGATATTTTACATTCTTAATTTTGTATTCTGAAATCTACTGAAGATTTTACATTTATAACACACTTCAATTAAGACTAGCCGTATTTCAAGTGTTCAGTGGCTACATGTGGTATTGTTATAAATGGTATTTTAATTTAAACTCTTTGATCTACAACTAGATTATGGAGGGTCTTGCATTTAGATTTTTTTTTAAAGATTTTATTTATTTATTTGACACTCAGAGATCACAAGTAGGCACAGAGGCAGGCAGAGAGAGTGGGGGGGAAACAGGCTCCCTGCTGAGCAGAGATTCCCGACTCTGGGCTCGATCCCAAGACCCTGAGATAATGACCTGAGCCAAAGGCAGAGGCTTAACCCACTGAGCCACCCAGGCGCCCCGCATTTAGATTTTTTAAAATAATAGTTTTATTAAGATACAGTTTGCAAACCATGAAATTTGCCCATTTAAATTCTAGGATTCAAAAAAATAAATAAGGGATGCCTGGGTGGCTTAGTCGGTTAAGCCACTGCCTTCAGCTCAGGTCATGATCCCAGAGTCCAGGGATCGAGTCCCATATCAGGTTCCTTGTCCAGCAGGAAGCCTGCTTCTCTCTCTGCCTCTGCCTGCCACTCTGCCTGCTTGTGCTCTCTCTATGACAAATAAACAAATAAAATCTTAAAAAAAAAAAAAAACTTTAAAAATAAATAAATAAGGGGGCGCCTGG
>NW_019154111.1:3808099-3944625 GCF_002288905.1 Enhydra lutris kenyoni
AGGGGGCGCCTGGGTGGCTCGGTGGGTTAAAGCCTCTGCCTTCGGCTCAGGTCATGATCCCAGGGTCCTGGGATCGAGCCCCACATCGGGCTCTCTGCTCAGCAGGGAGCCTGCTTCCTCCTCTCTCTCTGCCTGCCTCTCTGCCTACTTGTGATCTCCGTCTGTCAAATAAATAAATAAAATCTTTAAAAATAAATAAATAAATAAATAAAATCTAGGATTCAGTGGCTTTTAGCATATCCACACAATTGTGTATTCATAACCCCATTTATAGGACATTTTTATTACAGGCAAGCAATGCCTGTTCCCATGAGAAGTCACTTCCCAACCCTCTTAACCATCCATCTGCTGTCTGTCTCTATGGATATACCTATTCTGGACATTTTATCCAAATGGAATCAAACAATAAGTGGCCTTTTGTGACTGGTATCTTTGACTTAGCCTAATCTTTTCAGGGTTCATCCATGTTATAGCATGAATCAGTATCTCATTCCTTTTTATGGCTGATTATGGTCTACATTGGAATATCACATTTTGTTTATCCATTCATCAATTGATGGACATTTTGGTTACATCCTCCTTTTGACTATTAGGAATAATTCTGCTGTGAACATTAATGCACTAGTTTTGGGTTTGGGGTTTTTTTTTTTGTTTTGTTTTGTTTTGTTTTTTCTTTTAAAGATTTTATTTATTTATTTGACAGACAGAGATCACAAGTAGGCAGAGAGGCAGGCAGAAATAGAGAGGGGGAAGCAGACTCCCCGCTGAGCAGAGAGCCAGATGCGGCACTCGATCCCAGGACCCTGGGATCATGACCTGAGCCGAAGGCAGAGGCTTTAACCCACTGAGCCACCCAGGCGCCCAGAGGGTTGTTTTTTTTTTTTAAGATTTTATTTATTTGTCAGAGAGAGCGAGCACAGCAGGGGGAGCAGCAGGCAAAGGGAGAAGCAGACTCTCTGCTGAGCGGGGAGCCCAGTGTGGGACTCGATCCCAAGACCCCAGGTCATGACCCGAGCTGAAGGCAGACACTTTATACACTGAGCCACTCAGGCGTCCCATTTGGGTTTCTTTTTTTTTTTAATCATTTATTTATCTGAGAGAGAGAGTGCACGTGCACATGGGGGTGGGGCAGAGGGAGAGAGAGGGAGAATCTTAAGCATACTGTAGGCTGGTTGTGAGCTCGCCAACACGGGGCTCGATCTCACAACACTGAGATCCTGACCTGAGCTAAAACGAAGAGTCAGATGCTCAACTGACTGCGCCGCCAATGTCCTAGTTTTTGTGTGAACGTGTTTTCGTTTCTGTTGGTTCAGAAGTGTAGTTGCTAAGTCACCTAGGAGCGTTCTCTTTACCCTCTGAAGGTACTGCCAGACTGCTTAGCCAAGGGGCGTCGCTAGTTCAGTCTTCCCCAGCAGTACACAAGGGTTCCGGTTTCTCCACTTTATCACCAACACTCGCTGTTGTCGATCTTTTGGTTACACACCCCTTCGTGGGTGTGAAGTGGTTTCTCATTGTGGTTTGGGTTTGCTCTTCTCTAATGGTACCCTCAGAGAAATTGTAACTCCACAGATACACTGGAGATCTTTTTAGGTACTGTGGGCCTTTAAAGGGCTACAAACCATTATAATACCTAAGTTTTTTTCAGCACCACCCCCAAGAACCAATTTTTATCCCCCTGGGGGCAATATTGCTCCCATTGATAATGCATGTATTGGCCCAGTAAGTTACCTGGCCAAATCAGAAGTCAAGGGGGTCAAGAAACTATACCACTTCAGTGGGAAGAACTGCAAAGATAATGGCAAAGGAGTGGGTGCACAGAGAGGAGATTTGAGGCAATAACATACAGGTTGAAAGACACTTTAAGTTTGGCCTGATGCAGACAGCAGGCCTTCCCCATAATGCGTCCGTCACGGTGGCAGGCCCATTTCATTGAGAGCAGAGGGATGCCTTGGTGCCCTGACATCAGGACAGCTAAGCTCTTTTGTGACCCTTGCAGATCTTGGATGAGGTGGAAAAACGGCGAGGCATCTCTCCTGCCCTGGTACAGCCCCTCATGAGGAGTGTCATGGAGGCCCCTTTCCCAGCACTGGGCAAAACCATCGTTGTCAAGAACTTCTTGCCAGGATCAGGAACTGAAGTAAGTCATCAGATTCCTACTGTCTGCTAGAGGAGACAAAGCTCCTCCGGCTGACCAAGGGGCCAGCTTCCAGTGGGCTGTCACATCAGTGAATGTGATTTCAGGCCTAGGAAAATCCACCCGAAGTCCTGTCCCTCCATTCCGGGATTCAGTCCTAGAGCTATGCCACGGCAGTACATGGTATTTCTTTGCCTGACCTTGGCCTTACAGGTTAGGGACCTGTATGAACATCCTTAGTTTCTCTTACTAGCCCGTTACACTCATAGGTTGTATTTGAAACTATATTTTTGGTCTCCATCACCTCCATAACTTATAATGTAAAACAGATTATCTTCTGGGAAGACAAGCTTATGTACTACTTTTTATTCACCTGTCTAGGACTTTGAGGTATGTCCCTTTTCTTGGCTGGGTTGGAATTTAATGCAGGACTTTATTTTCATCCTTCCCATTCCCTTTATATGGCTCTGTGGATATAACTAGGCAGATCCCATTCAGACTTGAGTCTGTAGTTCCAAAAGCCCTTGAAAAAGCTGGTCACCTCTGGAGACAGGGGAGGGATAAAGATAGGTCTGGAGTCTTCTGGAACAGCTCAGTTTCCCAGAACAGAGGGAAGTATTCTCCGTGTTGCTAGAAAACCCTATATTATCCCATAGCAGATGGTGGATTGGCCATAAGGATGTTAACATGAGTGAACCCCACTATGGGGACAGCACCGGGCAGGTGCCATGCTCAGAGCAAAACATCAGTTTCTGCTCACTGTGAAGGAGACAGCTATTTAAAGAGAAAAACACACACATGAGTAGTGACTCGAGATGAATTCAGGAACATTTCGACAAATACAGAATGAGAAGATGTGCCCACCAAGCATACAAGCTGTAAATACATCATAAGGGATTGGCATGGGGTTGGGCTTACTGAGAAATGCCTTCCAGAGGAGGTGAGTCCTGAAGCTGCTGCTTGGCTCTGGTGGTCCTTCTGCGCGAGCCTGCGACTCCATTCCAGCAGTTAATGTTCCCTTGTGAGGCAGAGACACTTTCCTATGGGACTCCAAGTCATAGGACATCAGCAGTCATGGATCTCCCAGGGAGGGGGATGGTAGAAACGTGTCATTGGCAGGCAGAGCCTCCAAGCATTTGGGGCCATGGGCCATCGATTCCGCCATCCTGTGTCCCCACCTTCCTCTGAACTTTCCTCACACTTGACTTTGCGACGGAATTCGTACCAAGTGTACCTGCTCCCTCAGTCTCCCAGGATCTTTCTTTTCCCGTCACTTTTGCCTTCCTCGTTTTCTTTCCCTTTTCCCCTGCGAATGGCTCAGCCCTGCAGAGGACCTCTGAGCCTGCGGCGTGACCCCGCCTCACGGCTGCTCCTGTTCCCCGGCAGGTGATTGAACTGTGCCGCCCGCTGGACTCCCGGCTCGAGCATGTGGACTTTGAGTCTCTCTTCTCCTCTCTCAGTGTCCGCCACCTGCTCTGTGTTTTTGCCTCCCTGCTTCTGGAAAGGAGGGTCATCTTCATCGCAGACAAGCTCAGGTACCAGTCTTGGTCACTTCCACTCAAGCGTCTGAAGGATAGTCGGTGGCGGACTCTTTGGGGTGTGGGGGCAGGTGACTGCCCGGGACTGGGGAGGCAGCCCCTCTGAGGGAAGAGAGCAGACCAGTGGGCCTCGGGGATGGGAGGTGTATAAGGCGCACCCATCCTGTAAAACCAAGGAAGCCTGTGCTTCTGTGCACTACTTCCCTGACCCTCGCCTACCTTGCATCGTCCCGCGGGGTGCTGGGTGCTCTGCTGTGTATAAAGGGCTGAGGACGGGATCGCAGAGCTGTACTCAGGGTTTTCCGTCCGGGCGGGGCAGGGGACGCAGGAGTGAGCAGAGCCCCGGGGACTGTGCTGTCTAGGCTTACCAGAGCAGTGCGTTCTGGACACCGAGGAGGGCACTCATGCTCGGAGGAGGCCAGTTCTGGCTGAGTCCTGAGACTAAGAGCAAGTAGGAAGCACATTCCAGGCTAAAGGAGCTGTAGCTATCTAGACGAAGGCAAGGGGACAGGAGACTGAGCATGTCACCTTCAAAAATCTTGTAAAGCAGTTCACTGCAGAGAGAGGAAGGCGAAGTGGGGGGCAAGGAGCCAAGGTTCAAGGAGGCCTGCAGGGCCGTGCGAAACACGGATGGCTCCCCAAGGCGGCCCTTCCTCTCCGTGTTAAAATAAATGACACAATCACACACACCTGCTCACTGCTTGGTAGGATGCCCTCCATGTCCTAAGGTACATGTTCAATGATTTGCAAAACCATGTCACAAATCAGAGAAAAGCCAGAGGGGAGGCAGATAGGAATTTGAGTGAATTCTGAACTTTAAAAAAAAAAAAAAAAAAAGAACTCCTGGCATTTTCATCACTCCAGAATACTGAATCAGAGCCGCCTTGGCTTTGGAACTGAGGGCACAGCAGCACAGGTGGTGACCACAACTCCAGTTAGGGCTGAGCCAACCAGGGAAAGCAGATGAGGCCAACCGAGGAGTCCATCTGGAAAGAAGAAATGCCAAAAACACAAAAATCGAAGAACTGCGGTTTGGAGAGGAAATATGACTCCCAAATCTGGAAAACAAAAGGGAGGAAGAAGAATGGAAAGGACAGAAGGTATGACTGTGGAGCTCATCAGGAACGTGGTAGGAAATGGAATCCAGTCCTCTCCTCCCACTCCAGCCCATCTGGTCATCTTGGTGATTCTCCTCTTTGGACAGCAGCCACTTGGCTACTCCCAGCCTGCTCCCACCCGGGCTTTGAGCGAGCTCTTCCCTGTTCCCGTCATGCTTCTTGCACTCCGGGTGCCCTGGGGTCCGAGCAGGAAGCAGGCCGGCTCCCCGCCTGCAGCTGGTGCTGGGCGGGGGCAGCTCTCAAAGCTCGTGGGCCCTGGGGAATTCAGGCGGGAGACTTCTAAGGTTGGGGCTCCGGAAGCGAGAGATGAGTAATAACCCTTCCCCAGGGTCGGATTTCATCGAGTAGCTGTTGGTATTCCCTGGAAGCCCCGCTCTGTCCCCCGGAAGTAGGATTCTCAGACTCCGCTGTGGGGGAGGGGACGGGCTCTCAGGAAGGCCGAGGCAAGAAGGGAAGGCCAGCCAAGTGAGTGCGCTGCCTGCCCAGACTGGACGAGGGGCCACGCGGTCCCACGAGGACCTTGCTGCCGCGTTGAAGATGGTAGGCTCCGGAAGGTGCCGCGGGAGAAAATGTCTGCGAAGATGGGCATGGCTGGAAAGGAGCGTGCCCTCCCCAGGCTTCCCTCGCCAACATAGGAGAACACGAAGTATCACCTACTTTTCCTGTCAAAGTACAATGAGAGAGAAGGTGGGAACAGAACAGGTCAAAGTCAGATGCATCCCTGAAGGCCAGCAGAGGGGATGGGTCGGGCTTAGGGTACCAAGACTCCTGGAAGTGCTGTGACAAAGATGTCGGGAGGGGACTTGCCCACTTCTCACTCCTGCCTGGGCAGATTTCTGGGTTGACAGGCTGAAGGCCTTCCCCCTGAGCTGCCCTAACAAGAGCAGAAGGAGAGCGAAGGAAGGCCATCCCTGAGAATGGAGCCTACCCCATGGCTGCCTCAGGGGTGGTTCTCCCAGCCCCTCCACCTGCTCCGCGGCAGCTTTACTGGGGGGGACAAGTCCCCGATGTGGTCTGATCAGAGTAACCGTGGAGTGTCTCCTTGACCACCTTCCACAATGCCTGGTATTCTGCCCTCGGAGACGGAGTCCCTTCGAACAGCAAACCCCCATGAGAGGGCAGAGGGGTTAAAATGCCACCTGTGGCTGCTGCACGGACAGGGTCCAGAGCCAGGCTACTGTGCAGTTAACTACCGTGTGTGTGTGTGTGTGTGTGTGTGTGTGTGTGTGTGTGTGTCTAAAACACCTGAATTTCCTTTGTAGACCCTTTAGGGCTTTCAGACTTGCACATCCGTCCCTCATCACACAGGGCCCAGGGGTGCTCCTAGGAAGATCGAGGAAGCCTCAGCGTCCTCAGCTGTGGGCCCTGGGCTTCCTCATTTATGAAATCAGGGCTTATCTGCACAGAGGCCCCTTGTCACTGCCACTTGTGCAACTCCCATGTCACATTGTCCTGAGGGGCAGTCAGCCCATGCTTTTCCTATTACAAATGGCTCAAGGTTTTCTCTCTCTTACCCAGTACATTATCTTTCCGTCCAATACCTGTTCCAGGCAGACCTGAAGAGGTGGACAAATAAATAAAGGCCCGTAGAGCTGAGGCAGGAAAAGAAGGCCTCAGGGCATGAATGAGCCCGATGACAGTAGCAAGACGGCCACTGCAAGGAACACTGGAGTGTCGCCTCTGGGCCAGGCTCGCGGAAGGGGTTGACCTGTACTCTTTCAGGCTCCTGACAACTCAGATAGCTTCTATTATTAGGAAGCTAAGAAGCACGCAGAGGTTAAGTCACTTTGCTCAAGCAAAGTTCAAGTGGTTAATGGGAGGGCTGGGACGCAGGCAGCCTGGCTCCAGAGAAAATGAGAAGGAAGGAGGAGGAGCAGGCCTCGTGGTCTGGGGGTGGGGGTGAAGGGCGGCATCTGTGACCCCACCTACAGAAGTATATAAGGAAAGTCTTTTTTTTTTTTTAAGATTTTTTTTTTTTTTTTGACAGACAGAGATCACAAGTAGGCAGAGAGGCAGGCAGAGAGAGAGAGAGAGGGAAGCAGGCTCTCCGCCGAGCAGAGAGCCCGATGTGGGGCTCGATCTCAGGACCCTGAGATCATGACCCGAGCCGAAGGCAGAGGCTTTAACCCACTGAGCCACCCAGGCGCCCCAAGGAAAGTCTTTTTTAAAACATGCCATTAAGACCCCCTGTGTGCTTGGCATCAGGCTAGAATTGTGTAGTGAAGAAGCTGAGACTTCTGTGCTTTCTTCCCCAGACCCTCCCTCTCTGTGGCCTTCAGCTGGGGCCCAGTGAGGCCAGTGGGACCGGGCGACCCCACAGTCTTTCCTTGCTCTGAAATTCTCTCACTCCACGGGCCAGAGTGCTTGGCGCCTCCTGGAACCGTGCTCCTTCGAGCCTTGCCCTCCCTCTGATCCTGGCCCAGAACCTCCTAAGGGCCCCATTCCTGACCCCGCCTCCTCAGGTATCCTGTGTTTTCCAGAGTGTCCCAGGGGATGACCATGTCTTGTGCCCAGCTTTGCAGTGTGGAAGAGGACTGTCTTAATCCCTACAGGGCCCCTCTGGCTCAAATGCTCTGTGTGATGCTATGAACATGCTGCTGAGGGAAAGTCAGCCCCCACACCCCACCTCTCCTCATGCTCCATAGGCTCGCTCCTCTCCGGCTTTATCTGGTTCGGTAGAAATCACTGGGCCTCCTGTCCCTGCTGCTGAGGCCTCCTGTAGAGCAGTTCTGATCCCCAACACATCAGAGCTGGTGTGACACCAGGTAGCCGCCTGTGCTCATTTAATGTTCCTCTTAACGTTTCTAGGTTAGAGTTAAATAAGCACCGTGTTGTGGGTCCTCTCCAGGATGCCCAGGCCTCTGCTCTAGACGGTGCTTAGAAGTCGGGGTGTCTCTGCCCCTCTTTTGCAGCTTACGCTGTCTGCTTCTGGAGTCCTCAGTGTCGGGTCTCTCTGACCCTCCGCTGTGACCCTTTCCCTGACAGGCCACCTAAGCCAGGATAGGGAAGTCCGGCTCACCTGTGAGAAAGTGACCCAGCTGGGGCTCCTGGCTGACTCAGCGACTCTAGCATGAGACTCTTGATCTTAGGGTTGTAAGTTTGAGCTCCACCTTGGTGTAGAGATTACTTAAAAATAAAATCTTAAGAAAAAGAAAGAGAGGGAAGGAAGGAGGGGAGGAGGCATGGGGGAAGAGAGCTAATAATCAAAGTACAGAAAATCCACCAAAGAACATCCTGTGTGTGAAGTTGCTGAGTGAAAAGGCCAGAACCCATCTTCCCTCCTCCGGCCTGTTCTGCTCACCGGGTATCCCTCTAGGAGGAATCTGCCTTCACCGACTGCTGCCTGAGGTACGGGCAGAGAGAGCCATAGGGAATTGAAGGAGTCTTTGGCCAGGCCATGACAAGCTAGGGCTTGGGGGACAGTGGCTGGTTGAAAGTCGTCTGACCTGGGTAAGTCTGTAAGGAGAGCCTTCCGCGTAAGCCCCCGTGGGGTCTCTCATCCTTATCACCACCGAGCACAGAACTCCACACACCACACACGATCCCATCTCCAGCCCTATTCAGCTAGAAGTGGAAGCAAGCCCCCTCATTCTTATGATTCCCCCTAATCTTTGCGAGACTGCAGAACAGCACATGAGAGCAGGACACCCCACGAGCTCAGTGAGTGTGTGGCATCCCGGGGTGGACGTCAGCCTGCATTTGGCCGGTCGTCGTTCCGCCGTCCCCTCCCCTCCCCACACACAACGTACTTACTCTTCATTGCTAGAGAGTCTGCCCACGGCAAGAGGAAGTAGCTGGGACTCGTGGCAAATACTGAATGAGTTATAAAAGAGTTTTAAGTCAAGCCAAAAATCTGTCAAATTTAGAATAACATTTTCGCTCCGTTTCATCTTCGGGGTGGACACTGAGTGTTTCTTAAGGCTCTGTCAAGCCCAAGTTTGACGGATGGAGAGAAGGGAATGTTGTTGTGATGGCTTGTTCTGTTGTCGTAGCAACCCAAATAAATACTTTCTTATTCCCCCCTTCTTCATTTCCCCAGTGATAAACATTTGTTTTTTAGTTTATTATAAATTTCAGTTCCCATCGTTTTGACTAATCTACAGACCAGGCTGAATAATAGAGCCAGAGCTGGACGTAAACAGATTTGTTCAAAAATTTGAGATGGGGCAAAGTTTTTAACAATCAAGAAATTTTCTTGTTATCTTTTTAGAGTACTGGAAGACTATAAGCCAAATGACTACTGGCTAATGACAAGTTAGGATTAGGTGGTCAAGTCTCGCTAAATAGCGGAGTTTGCACCTTGGCTTTGCCCCATGGGTGGCTGCGCAGGTAAGCGGCTAGGCAGCTGCGCACCTTCATCCTTTTATGTGCTCCTTTTGGTTGTTTTTTCTTTTTGATCAGTTTCTTTAAGCCTAAATGGGGACCCCTGTCCTGTCTAGAATCGGTTATGCTCAGCAGTGTTTGCTGTCGCAGAAAAAGCTAGGGTTTGTGAGCTTGCCTGGGCCTCTGCAGCGTCAGTGGCTGCCAGTCTTAGAGATGCAGAAATTTCATTCAGCAAAAGCCTGTGAAAAATACAGCTTTAGGGGCGCCTGGATGGCTCAGTGGGTTAAGCCACTGCCTTCAGCTCAGGTCATGATCTCGGGGTCCCGGGATCGAGCCCCGCATCGGGCTCTCTGCTCAGCGGGGAGCCTGCTTCCCCCTCTCTCTCTGCCTGCCTCTCTGCCTACTTGTGATCACTCTGTCAAATAAATAAATAAAATCTTTAAAAAAAAAAAGAAAAATACAGCTTTAGTAACCTAGTGGCATCAGTCTGATGAAATATTAAGTATCAACTACCTATTTTTGTACGTGAACACCCAGAAGATAACATTTGGAGCGAGACTCAGTGACGAGCATGACCCCAGTTGTCTTCTACGTTGAACCCATCACTAGCGGAATCTTGGGCTGAAGACTTATTCTGGTTCTTCCGTCAGTGGTCCAGATGCTCCCAGGCTCTGCTTGCTTGTGTTGTCACCCTTCTGTGGTGCTTACTGCAGGGACGCAAGCCCTGTCCCCGACTTTTATCTGTTCGTCTGTCCGATGCGACGCTACCCCTGCTCTTCTGTCCCGTCTCCACTAATGAGCCCTAGGATTATTTCCCGATGACAAGCCGTGGTTCTTTTCCCTTTCCAGCTGTTTCCAGTGCCTGGTTTTCTCTCTTGCGTAGATTTGCAGTTTGTAAACATTAAAGCTGGAAGGAAGTTAGAAATTATCTAGTCCCCTTTACTTATTTTACAGATAAGGACGTTCAAGGCTTCTACCTGAGATCATACAGGGAGTAGCAAAGCCAGTTTTCTCGGGGCCCAGCCTATGTAATTTGTTTTTGTTTTAATTTGGCAACGTTACTTCCGGGTTTGAAAGTACAGTCGTGGAAATGCGGCAGCCAGTGCTGGGGGTCGGCTGCCTCCCGCTGGGTTCCTAGGTACCAGCCCAGACTGAAGTGTGGCTTTCATTCAGCTTCCTGGGAATGATCCACTGGGAGAGATACTTTGCTTGGGATACTAATGGACGCTGATGGGATCATTCTTCAAATTCCTGGGGAGTCTGTCTATCTCAGGAAACTCGTTGTTTACTTCTCTGGTAGCATTTTAGAGAAGGCTCTGTGTTCAGTTCTTACTGGTTCCTCGATGAATGGGAAGGTTGCTGAGCGTAGTAACTCCACACTCAGTGACAGGGGCTCGGTAGCAACCAGAACCAAAGTGTCTTCTCCAGGACAACTTAAGTACGCACAAGTGCATCCTGATGGCTCTAGACTAATGCTTCAGCCCTCACAGAGCACTGCTAAATAGCAAAGCATTCTGGGACCTGACCCTTCTCCCCTGTGCCCATCTTGAAGCCCTGTGGCCTGGCCAACCTCCCCGATGGGCATCACCTCCCTCCCCTGCTTTTGTACAAATCGACCACAGCTGCAGGCTGGTGTTGCTTTCCTCCACCCCCACGGTAACAAGAGCCAGCTGCGAGGGCTCTGTTCCTGGGACTTCCTCCAAAACATTGCCTCTCGTCCAACCAGCAGATGCTCAGCAAGTCTGTGCGGCGAGCTTGCTTGAAAAGTCATCCTCAACTTCACCCAAACCAAAGCCTGTTCTTTCCACAGTCCCAAGAGACCACCCATCCTAGCAGTGCCCCCCCCCGACCCCCACCCCTGTGGAAGGCTCTTCTAGCCTTCATGAGCCTGGGACTGATTTCATTAGCACTTGCAGCTGAGACCGAGAAAAACACAAGCTACACTCAAAATAATCCCATCTTTTCTCCTCTGCCATTTATTTTGGGGGAAGAGTTGTCACTAACTGTACTCTTTGCAAAATCTGACCTCTCTGTCTAGTGTTTCAAGAGAGAAAGGTTGGTTTCCCCCACCCCCGCCAGCATGCTGATGTGGGCTAGTGAGCAAGAGGAATGAGCCACTCCCCAAACCCTGCCCACCTGTTGTCAGGAGACCCCCCAGCTCCATCTGTGCCTGCCTGGAGGTGCTAATAACAGCCAGGTGCAGAAACATTGGGCTCCAGATGCAAAAGCACATCAGACGATTTAAAAACAAACAAAAGCCACTTGTTAGGAGAGAGAGCAGCGGGCAGCACCTACCTACATAGTATCCGGCTGAGTTGTCGTCATTGGTCCCCCTCAAAATTGAATGCAGCTGTCCTTCAGCTCCGTGCGTTCCAGGAGCATGAATGAATTTGATCTTGCTCTCCAGAACATTCACTCGCCCACTGTGTGTATCTGGCTAGCACTGGCATTGCTTATCATTTTTCCTGACCCATTCCAACTGCCTTCCTCGTCCAGCCGCAGCCAAACGTTGTGGGGGAGGGGGCAGCCGGCGCCGCAGGGCCCCTTAGGCTTCCCCTAGGAGCCACAGGATGCCCAAGCAGCCAGAGAACCCAGCAGCGGATTACACTTTCTCATTCCAGGGATGCGGCAGCAAGAAAGCAAAAGAGCAGAAGTTTTTTTCTTTAAGTTGGGGAAAAAAAAAAAAAACACATTTATTTTTCTACTGCAGTGATTGAGGAAACCACAAAGGCTTCTCACTGGGCCTCTTCGTGCCTCCGTTCCTCACTCTGCGTCTCTTCCCCTCCTCCAGGCGCTTCACTGCCCACCCTGCATGCGGAGGCCAGCCTCCGCCTAGGTCTCTTTAGCTCTTAAACTTCAGAGGAAGGGGCACCTGGCCAGGTCAGTCGGTAGAGCCTGCGACTCTTGATCTCAGCATTGCGAGTTCAAGCCCCATCTTGGGTGTAAAGATTACCCCACCCCACCCAAAAAAAAAAAAAAAAGATTCAAAAGAAGATGAACTCCATCTCTGAGATGGCTCCAGGTTCTAAAATTCTGTGGTTCTGTAACCTCCATGGGGTCAAAAGTGCTTAAACCACAACTCTGAAAATGTGAAGGAACTCTTCAGTGCGAGCACCGCGTTTTTATTCTCTGCCGGCGAGCAGATGGAAGTGGAAAGCTTCAGAGCCAGCGGAGGTGGGCCCTGCGTGACCGCTGCCACGGCCACGGCCCACAGGAGCCATTCTTCCTCCAACGCACGTTCAGGGCTTGGACATGTTCAGGACAAATGGGCTGTCCAAAGAGATGGGTTTCATACACAAGGCTTCTTCCAGAGGATTCTCACTGTCTCCTTTAAGGTCCATCTAGTCATTTGGGAATGAAAGCCAACATCCCAGGAAAACATGGAACGTACCAGAATTCCCGCTGAACCATCACTGTCTACCTGCCTCTAGCCTCCAGCCTCCAGTTCTCTGGTCCTGGTCAGCTGGAGACCCTTTTCACTCCAGGCCCTAACGAGCAATGCTATTCACGTTCAGACCCAATGCATACACCACACACGACACACAAATCATTATTTACGACTGGAACAGAATGCAGCCCTCTCTCTTCTAGTCTGTTCTTTTTTTTTTATTTATTTATTCGACAGAGAGAGAGATCACAAAGTAGGCAAAGAGGCAGGCAGAGAGAGAGAGAGAGAGAGAGGAGGGGAAGCAGGCTTCCTGCTGAGCAGAGAGCCTGATGCGGGGCTCGATCCCAGGACCCTGGGATCATGACTTGAGCCAAAGGCAGAGACCTAACCCACTGAGCCACCCAGGCGCCCCCTTTTTGTTGTTTCTAAGGCTGATCACAGCCCACTAAAATTATTTCAGGACCCAATGATGGGCTGCAAACTGTAGTCTGAAAAGAAACCTGCTCTAGGCCCAGCTATCGTCATTTATATTTCAATATCCTGGTTTTCTGACTTGTGTCCTCATAACTGCAGTACGTGAGCAGATTAACTTTGCAGACTGGTCCCACGCTGACATAGGTTAGTCCTAAAATTTAAAAATTTTAGAACAAAGTAAATTCCACACGTTCAGTGATCAAGGAAGTTAAACACAAAGGGTGAGCAACTCACTAACAGTATTTACATTCCTGAGTATCTGAGATAGAAAGGGATGCCTGAGGGAAAATGGTTCTCTGCTTTGAGAGAAGATTCTTTGAAAAGGTACCAACCTGCCAGCTGAATTACTGCTGCTGTTCTCTCTGGGATAAGTCCTAACTTAAGTATTGTCTCACTCTTACTCAGTAGGTATAAGGAAGGTATTATAGGTATCATAAAGAAGGTATTAGATGCCTTGTATACTTCCCTTTTATGAGAAGATATTATGGGTATTATGATAAAATCTTGGGGGTAACATCTTTCTCATTTTGGGGGTGATCCCCTTGAAAGAAAAGACTAGGACCAAATAGTGCGACATGTGTGTGCCATGCTCCTAAGAATCATGGCAGTACTCCACGGAGTGTTCAGAGAGTGATTATTTGCAAAGACACCAAACAGGAAGGTCAAGAGGTTCTTGCTGATAAATGAACAGATTCAGCATTGCTTTTGTTTGGTTCAGGGGGCCCCAGATGCAGGTGGATGGAAAGGGGCTAGTATATATTGTAAGGATATTCAGGGAGTGCCATATTCAGAGGACCTCCTTTAGCAGGTAAGTGATTTTTATCTTGGCTTTTTTTTTTAATTGTGATAAAATATACAGAACTTAAAGTTCACTATTACAATCATTTTTAAGTACACAATTCAGGGGCAGCATTAAGAACATTCACAGTACTTGCATCCGTCAGCACTATCCATTTCCAGAACTTTTTCATCATCTCGAACTGAATGTCTGTCCACTCTAGGCAACAGCTCCCCGCTCTGCCTCCCCCAGCCCCTGGTCTCTCTGAATTTGCCTGTTCTAAGCCCCTCACTTGTAAGTGGAATAATCCAGTATTTGCCTTTTTCTGTCTGGCTTATTTCACTTGCTGGCCAGTATCTTTTAGTTCACTTCTTCTCTCTCTAAGGAAGCCAGAGCTAGGTGATTCTGTTAAAATGGGCTCAGGAGAGTTTTATGACAATGAGGTTGCAGGCCAACCTCAGTCTGTTCCATGTTGCAGATACTGCAGGGTTTTGGGTTTTGTTTTACAAACTGAGGGTTCGTGGCAACCCCGCATCAGCCAAGTTCATCAGCACTGTTTTTCCACCAGCACTTGCTCACGTCGTGGCTCTGTGTTGCATTTTGGTAATGTCTCACAGTATTTTTCATTATTATATTATGGTCATCTGTGACTGGTGATTATGATTCACTGGAAGCTCAGATGATGGTTAGCATTTTTTTTTTAAGATTTTACTTATTTATGACAGATAGTGAGAGAGGGAACCCAGGCATGGGGAAGCTGGAGAGAGAGAAGCAAGCTCCCCGCTGAGCAGGCAGCCTGATACGGGGCTCGATCCCAGGACTCCCAGGGTGCTAGGATCGTGACCTGAGCCACCCAGGCACCCCGATGGTTAGCATTTTTTAGCAATAAACTACTTTTAAATTAAGGCACATACACTGTTTTTTTAGGTATAACACTATTGCACATTTGCTTCCAGTATAGTATAAACATAATTTTGGGGGCACCTGGGTGGCTCAGTTGGTTAAGTGTCTGCCTTACCTCAGGTTATGATCCCAGAGTCCTGGGATTGAGCCCTGAATCGGGCTCCCTGATTGGTGGGAAGCCTGCTTCTCCCTCTCCCACTCCCCCTGCTTATGTTCCCTCTCTCGCTATGTCTCTGTCAAACAAATAAATAAAATCTTTAAGAAAACACATAATTTTTATATGCACTGGGAAACAAAAAAACTCAGTTGATTGCCTTTATTGAGATATTTGCTTGATTGTGGTGGCCTGGCACAGAACTCCAAAGTAGGCCTGTATAGGTGCCTGATGTCAATGGGAATCCGGTAAGGGAGTGTTCACCTATCGAGAACTCGGCTTCCTTGCAACTGTGCCTAACAGCAAAGCTGAGAACTGGGGCAGACATTCAGAAGGTGACCTAACAGAGAAAATGCTCATTACAGGGTCTGTGCCCCAAGGAGGATGCAGTGCATTCCTGGGAAAAACCACAGGCCCTCACTTTTATTCTTACAACAGATATTTCTAACAAGCCTCTGAAGTTCAAATCCCATGGCATTTTAGAAATAGCATACTAGAATGAGAGCCGAGAGGGTCCACCCTCAGCGGACTCACCAGCCACAAGAAACTGCAGGGAAGGAAAGAAATCTGGCTCTTGCTCAATTTGGGAGGCTGCCGGGCATCCTCTCTGCGGCAGGGTGGGGCTGATGTTCCAGATGACAGTCCGGGGTAATCCCCCCCCCCATTTGTCCCCACAGGAGGTCAGTCTCTGCGCACAGAACACTGGGGACTGTGATCAGTCAGGGCTTGCTGATAAAGGCTGCAGCATGATCATGATTCTTTAAGGGAGACTCTCAGTGCTGTGATTTTTTTTTTACGTTCTGAATTCTGGGTAAGCAGTAACTGTACCCGAGTTTGAGGTCCACAGCAGCGCCTGGGAGCTCACTGCTGCTGCACGAATGCTGGCGGCCGGCGCTACCCTGTTTCACTCCATTGCACCTCGGTGTTCGGCTTGACTGAGCCGGTGTGTGGAAGAGAACAAAGAGAAGGCTAGTTTAGACTATAAAATCGTCTTCGGTAAGAGAAATTCGTGGGCATTCATGAGCATCCATGAGAAAAGAGGCTTTCACTGATTTGGAAGGGTTTGGGGAAGAGAGATGGAAGTGAATGGTTGGGTCAAGACCGTAGAGAATGTAGTTCTCAGGTGAAGGTCCGCTGGGGAAAGGTAGCTGAGGCATTGAATTCATCCTCCTAGCTGTCTCAAAGCCTCAGCCAGGCCCCACGTGCCCGGTTGGTCTGTTAGGACTGTGGTACACGCTGTACCTGATACGTGCGTGCTGCCTTTTCTGACCAACCTATCTTCGGGATGGAGGGTGTGCATTTCTCTCCAGCCTCCTCCATGGAGGCTGCCCCCACCCCATGAGCCTGAGCACGCCCAGTCCAGAGCTTTCCCTGAAGCTGCCCCTTCTCCCCTTCTCTCCGCCACAGCACGCTGTCCAAGTGCTGCCACGCCATGGTGGCCGTCATCTACCCCTTCACCTGGCAGCACACCTACATCCCCGTGCTGCCGCCCGCCATGATCGACATCGTGTGCTCGCCGACCCCCTTCCTCATCGGCCTGCTCACCAGCTCGCTGCCGCTGCTCCGGGAGCTGCCGCTGGAAGAGGTGAGCACTGGGGATGTCCCTGTTCCCTCCCCGTGGGGGCCAGAGGGCAGAGGGGAGGGGCTGGCTAAGATATTGCAAGAGTGCACTGTCAGGGGGTGGGGGGGGCCCACAGTTTTATTAGCTACACCCCCCCATGTCTGCCTCAGTAGACCCTCAGGGACTGAAAACTCAGTTTTCTCTAAATGAACGCGCTGGCCTGAAGGGCAGCAACCTACAACTTAGCCAGATGTTGAAACACTGGATCCAGAAGTAGCCGTCCACCCTATCCTTCCCTCCCTCCCTCTCCCCAGCACAGAGGAAGAAAGCACAGAGGAGCTAACAAGAGCTGGAGTTTATATCTGGACTAATAACAAAGCTGACAAACACTGTGCTCCTACACACAGGTCCTTTATCACATCAGTTTAAAAAGACAACCACCAAAATGTTTTTAAGGATCCACTTCTGGGTTTTCACGTTTGCCCCCAAGTAGGGAAAGTCCTCCTGGCATTCCGGTGGGTCTTTAGCCCCAGGCCCTTCCTCTAAATAATCTCTGTCTCATGTACGGATTGCTCCCCGCAGTCAGCGAGGGAACCGTAGGTGCCTAAATGATGTCACTAACTTCTGAACCCCCCGGGGAACGCCTGTCGCTGAAATTTATCCCAGGCCCCCAGATGTGGCTCCTCTGGTTGCCCAGGGAGGCCTAAAGTCCCATGAGTAATCACTAGCACACACAGGTCTTTGAGCATAGGTTTCTGAACCACACAGTTTGTCTGGGTACCCTCTGATCCCTGAACAGTTCGACCCCAAACGTGCTTCAGAAGGAAGGAGAGACCCCCCCTCAGCTCCTGGGTAGGGTCTCTGGGATGTATTAGAGCCTGTGTTGCCAGCTGTTGGTAAAAACGTGGTGGCCTTCCGGACCCATGCTCTCCCTCTATCATAGCCAGTGGCCCACGCTGGCTCGGGTCATGCAGGCAGAGACCCAGCATTTTCCTGACCATGTGCCCTAGGCAACGTGCATGTCCCACCCTACGCGGCCCTGGGCCTCAGCCCCGCTCTGAGGAGGGAAGGGGAGGGTGCTTATCCGAAAACCTTTGATGAAAGCCCAGTACTTGCAACCTGACTTACTCTCCAGGTGGATCCACTCCTCCCGATCTCTCTCTTCCTGTCCCATTAAGAGAAATGACAAGGCCGAAGGGGTAGCCAGGAGGAGAGAGAGCCCTGGGAGTGGGGAGTGCAGACTTGATGGAATGGGAACAGCAGGGTTCCTCCAGCATCTTTCGCCCACATCAGTAACCCACACACTACAAGTCTGTCCCAGAGGCTCTACCTCAGCCCGTCTCCGAACAGGGCAGGGAGTCCAGTCTGTGGCATACACATGTCCCAGCCTGTGGCTTCAGTGTTGAAAGCATGCAGTTTTGGAAAGCCCTTCCCCATCCCCTTCCCCCTCTACATCATTTGTGGCTGTAGTGGCAACGTCAGGAAACCACAAATGGGCCACTCCACCTCCCCACCCCAGCTGCCTGTCTGGATGCCAAGAAGGAGGAAGGCTAAGAGTGTCACTACACCCCGGCGACAGTAATCATCCCTTTTCCTCATCTTGCAGGTCCTTGTGGTCGACCTCGTCAACAATCGGTTCCTCAGACAGGTGAGTAAGAAGGCCAGCTTCAGCCCGATGCTCTGTTGCATCTCTGCTGCTGGGCACAAGGCTTTCCAGGTCTGGAAAGGCTCTTTGGTGGGCCTGGGATTGTAAAACAGGCCGGCGGGCTTGGGCGATCCCTGGCCAGGGCTGGACTGGAAATACACAGAGGGCAGGGCCAAAAGAGCAAGGGTTTGGCAAAGCACTGAGTCCTGTGTGTCTTATCACAGAATGGTTTTCTAACATTTAGAAGGTCTGTATAGGTTGTAACTACAGACACTTGTTCTTTTCAAAATGTTTTCAAGCAATAACTGTTTAAGTCCATGATATAATATTAAGTGGAAAAAATCAGGACACAAGATTATATACAATATATATTGTCCTGATCTCTTTTTTGGGGGGGGGTTAAAGATTTTATTTATTTATTGGACAGAGAGAGCGAGAGCATAAATAGGGGGAACAGTAGAAGGAGAGGGAGAAGTAGGCTCCCCACGAAGCAGGGAGCCTGATGCAGGGCTTGATCCCAGGACCCTGGGATCATGATCTGAGCCAAAGACAGATGTTTAACCATCTGAACCACCCAAGTGCCTTTTTTTTTTCTTTTAATGAAAAGGAGAGAAAAAGAGAAAGAAACACAGTTGGCCATTAAACAACACGGGTTAGAGGTGCCCACTCCCTGCGCAGTTAAAAATCTGTATATATGGGTGGCTCAGTTGGTTAAGTGACTGCCTTTGACTCAGGTCATGATCCTGGAGTCCTAGGATCCATTGAGTCCCGCATCCGGCTCCCTGCTCAGCAGGGAATCTGCTGCTCCCTCTGCCTCTGCCTAACACTGACCTGCTTGTACACTTTCTCTCTCTCTGTCAAATAAATAAACAAAATCTTTAAAGAAAAAATTAAATTAAAGTAAATGAGTTGACACTTTTTTTTTTTTTTTAAGATTTTTTGTTTATTTGACAGAGAGATCACAAGTAGGCAGAGAGGCAGGCGGGTGGGGAGGGGGGAGAAGGCTCCCTGCTGAGCAGAGAGCCCGATGTGGAGCCGATCCCAGGACCCTGAGATCATGACCTGAGCTGAAGGCAGAGGCTTAACCCATTGAGCCACCCATGCATTATCCCCTCACATAATCAATTATCTTTTTTGTGTGTGTGCTGATAGCATTTGAGACCTACTCTTTTAACAACTTTCAGATATACAGTAGATTATAGTTAACTATAGTCACCATGCTATGCATTAGATCCCCAGAACTATTGAGCTTATAACCTGAACTTTGTACCCTTGGACCACGCTTGCCCATTTCCCCCACCCCCTGGCTCCTGGCAACCACCATTCTACTCTAATTGTGTGGCTCCAGCTTTTTTTAGATTTCACATATAAGTGCGAACATGCAGTTTTTGTCTTTCTCTGACTTATTTCACTAAGCCTGATGCTCTCAAGGTCCATCCATGTGGTCACAAAAGGCAGGATTTCCTTCTTTTTTATAACTAATATTCCATTATATGCGTGTATCTGGGTATATACATTCCATTGTGTACACACACACACACACACACAATCTTATTTTCTTTATTCGTTCGCCCATGAATGAACACTTAGGTTGTTTACATGTCTTGGCCTTTGCGAATAGTACTGTGATGTTCATGGGGTACAGATGGGATTTCAGGGGCGCCTGAGTGGCTCAGATGGTCAGGTGTCCAACTCTTGATTTCGGCTCAGGTCCTGATCTCAGGGTCATGAGACAAAGCCCTGCGTCAGGCTCCGTGCTGGGCATGGAGCCTGCTTCAGATTCTCTCTCTCCCTCTGCCTCTGCCCCTGCCCCACTCACGCATACGCTCTCTTTCTCTAATTAAAAAAAAAAAAAAAAATGGTGATTTCATTTCCTTCAGATACACACCCAGAAGTGGGAGTACTGAGTCATGGTAGTTCTATTTGTAAGTGTTTGAGGACCTTCCGTGCTATTTGCCACAGCACAGCGCTGACTCACGTTCCTACCCACAGTACGTCTAGTGCTGACCATTTCTTTCACGGGCAGAAGTTTTTAGTGTGACGGAATCCTTGCTCGTTTTTGCCCTTGTTGCTGGTAGCTTTTGGCGTCCTGTCCAAACAGCATTGCCAAGACCAGTGTCAAGGAGCTTTTTCCCTGTTTATTTCTAGTACCTTTAGTTTTGGATCTTATCTTTAATCTTTAATTTAAACCTTTAATTCATTTCCTGTTAATTTTTTTGAGTGGTGTAAGATAGGGGTCCGGGGTCATGTCTTTGCATGAATTTCCTGGCACCGTTCATTGAAAAGACCCATCATTTCCACCGTTGAATTCCTAGCTCCCTTGTCAGATATTAGCTGACCATGTATTTACGGGTTGATTTCTGGGCTCTTGATTCTGTTCCTTTAGTCTGTGTGTCTGTTTTCATGGCACTACCAGACTGTTTTGATTGCTATAGTTTTGTTAATAAAGCTTGAAATCAGGAATTGTGAGGCCCCCAGCTTTGTTCTTTCTCAGGATTGCTTTGGGTTTTCAGTGTCTTTTGTGGTTCCGTGTGAATTTTAGGATTGTTCTTTCTATTTCTATAAAAAGTGCCATTACAGGGGTACCTGGGTGGCTCAGTGGGTTGAGCTTTGGCTCAGGTCATGAGCTCAGGGTCCTGGAGCCTGCTTCTCAGTCTCCCTCTGCTGCTCCCCCTGCTTGTGCTCGCTCGCTCTTTCTCTCTCTCTCTCTGACAAATAAATAAAATCTTAAAAAAAAAAATGCCATTACAGTTTTGGTGGGGATTGCACTGAATCTATAGATGGCTTTGGGTAAAATAGACATTTTAACAGTTAATTTTTCCAATCCATGAACACAGACTATCTTTCCCTTTATTTATAGCTTTTTCAAATTCTTTCATCAGTGTCTTCTGTATCCCTTTTAATCTTCACGATGAGGTAGATATTGATTGGTACCCATTTTACAAGTGGGGAAACTGAGGCTCATATTGGTTGTAAAAAGTGGAATCAAGAAGGGCGCCTGGCTGGCTCAGTCTGAAGAGTATGCGATTCTCAATCTCGGGGTTGGGAGTTTGAGCCTCCTGTGGGGTATATATAAATAAATAGAACTTTAAAAAGAAACAAACATGGAATCACAATTCAAACCTCAGATCTCTGTCTCCAAATCATGTTTCTTCCACTAACCCCAAAACTATGCCGGGTGAGCTGCGGGCTGGGACGTGGTTCTCATCCCCAAAGGCCTTGGGACACCGGCCCACCTGCTCTCTCTGCTTTACAGATGGATGATGAGGATTCCATCCTCCCCAGGAAGCTTCAGGTGGCCCTGGAGCACATTCTGGAGCAGAGGAACGACCTGGCGAGTGACCAGGATGATGGGCCCCCGGACTGCAAGTACGGTGAGAGTTCAGCCGCCTCGTCTCCCCCTTCCATCACTAGCATCTGGCAGCCAGTGGGCCGCTGACCAGCCCTTCCACGTGTCCTTGAGTTAAGTAGGAAAACTGGCCAGAGGGGCGTGCAAGGAGAGAAACCAGGGGCGTAACCCCTTGATCTGGATCTCATGTTGACAATGAGTCGTGAGAAAAATGTTCCCATCTCCCCCATTTCAGCCCTAAAATACCAGATTAAAGGGGAGGGAGAAATGACTTTACCACCCTAGATAACATCTGTCTTGGAGAATGATGATCTGCTCTAGTCCTTACCTGTGTCCCTGGGACTGTCTCAGGCTCTGCCTCTGCCCCCGCCCTCACTGGCTCCCGCCCTTCCCCACTTTTCTTAGGCCCCGAGTCCAGCCCCTTGAACGAGGTGGTGTCCGAAGCCTTTGTCCGCTTCTTCGTGGAGATCGTGGGCCACTACTCCCTGTTCCTGACAGCGGGCGAGCGCGAAGAGAGGACCCTGCAGCGAGAGGCCTTCCGCAAAGCCGTCTCCTCCAAGAGCCTCCGCCGCTTCCTGGAGGTTTTCATGGAGACCCAGACCTTTCGGGGCTTCATCCAGGAGCGGGAGCTGCGCCGGCAGGATGCCAAAGGTGAGGGGGCACCTTCCGCGTTGGGGGCCGAGCCAGCTAGAGACGCCCAGGCCGCAGAGGCAGGGAGCAGGGAGGAAGGTCATGGGGCCTGGGTGCAGGTGGGAGCAGCGGCGCAGCCCGCCCCGGAGGAGGCTCCGTCCCGCTGCCTCAGAGTTGGTCACCCTGCCCCAGTGTCCCGCCTGTCTTCTCTGGCCATCTCCTTCCCCACTCCCAGCCTCTCCCGGAACCACATTCCAGGTTCTGGTGGCAGGTTCTCCTTCTGTTCCATTTTGCCAACTCGATGAAACTCTCAAGAGCATGCTCTCCTGTCCCTCGCTGGCTCCTCCTCTCCTTTTCCTCAGACCTCTCCTCCCTTCTGCCCTTCTTTCCTGCCCATCTCCGCGGGGTGTGGCACCAGCCAGCAGGGGCAGAGAGGATGGCCATGCCCCCACTTGGTGTGAGCGCGCCTCTTCGCTTTCAGCAGCACAGGAGGTAGCACAGCAAAGACTCCTCAGCCTGGGGAGCTGGCGGTCCTCTCGCCATGAGCCTGCCCGCCTGCACTCACTCTCCTCCCTTTTCCTGTCCCCTCTGGCTGGACTTCATCCCCCTTCCAGGGCTGAGGAGGGGGAGTATGTGAGGGAGGATCTAATCACCCCCCCCCTCTGTTTCTTGGATCATCTTAAGTCCTTCTGGGAATCGGAAAGCTAGAAATGTTGGTGAAGACTGTCACTGATGGGAATCAGACCTGGGTGGGGGAGACAGCCATCAAGGAGAAGCCAGTGCAGTGAACAGAGAAGGCAGCGAGGGTCCCAGGACAGCCTCCAGCCTCAGGCCCCCCTGTCCTCGGGTGCTGTGATGGCCGAGCCTGGGTGAAGGAACCAAAGCCCCCCATTCCTGCAGCTCTTTGCAAAGATGAGACAGGGGCTGGCCACACCTGAGGTATTCTGAGGAGCGGGATCTGAAGAGACAAAAGGAAATTGATTAGAGTCTGAGTCACGCTCCTGATGACAGGCTTCCTTGAAGTAGAAGCTCTGCTTACCAGAATATCTGCTTACAGATCGCTATTTGGTAGAAAGGTTGAGACACAAAAGCTTAAAAGTAGCGTGGAAGGCGTCCTGGAGGTCCAGGGAAGATCCGTGAAAAAGGAAGACAATGCCAGAGCCTCACTCCTGGGGCTAGAGGAGAAGGCGCCTGCAGGGTGCCCTGTCCGGCCTTCCTGAGCCCACAGATGGCAGACAGGTTCCCAGGAAGCTCTCCCCTCTTAGGGGAGAACATGAGGGAAAGGGAGACAACAGGAGTCCTGAAAGCCAAGGCTGTCTGGTCCATCTTTGAAACCGAGTGCCTGGTACAGTATAGACACTTGGAAGGTGTTTGTTGAATAAAATAGCATTTCATGTAGGAGCTAGCTTTAGAGCCTTCCAGAACAGTTACTGCACAAGGCTGGGCAATTATAAGGCCAATAAAACCCCTTCTACAGCTCAGGATTCAGAGCCTGTGTAGAGGAGCAGCTCATCTCAGAAGCAAGGTTTCCTTTTTATGGCGGTAAGGAAATGGCTCTGTTTAGAAGAGAGGGAGTGAGAAGGAACTAAAATGGCTGGGATTTCTCTTGCCAACAGGTTTGTTTGAGGTCCGAGCCCAAGAGTACCTGGAAACACTCCCCAGTGGAGAACACAGTGGTGTCAATAAGTTCCTGAAGGGACTCGGTAAGGCCCAGTGGTCTCTGTCCCCATCACCAGCCTCTGGTCCCCCCAGTCTTGGCAGGTTCCCTCCACGGGGGCCAGACAATGCAGAGCTCACTGCTCTGTGGCCTTGCAGGCTCCTGCTCTGAGCTGGCCCCAGGGGAACCCTCCTTGCCTCACTGGCCCCTGGGCAGTCCTTCTCTCCAGCACTCTTCAGTCTTCTGGGGAATCGAGCTTAGGAAGCAGAACATGTTCCATTCCGTGCTCCCTGTGTCACCTGTTCCGGAGCAAATGCTCCTCTACAGCTCTGACATTCTTCCTTTCAAAGATCCCCATGTCTGGGGACGATCCCCTGCATTGGGGAGGTTGCGTGAGGAGAGGCTCCAGAGGTGGCATGGGAGGCAACAGTCGTTCCGCACCCCCGCCGCCGGGTCTGGGATGGAAAGGGCGAAGTTTCACTTTTGTCTGCCTGGTGACATATTCTCATTTTCTTTTTTTTTTTTTAGGCAATAAAATGAAGTTTCTCCACAAGAAATAACCTTCAGCTCAGCTTCAAGGGAAAACTTCGTCCTAGTTGCATCCACATTTTTAAAAAACAGTTCCTGGTGGCCTTTCTGAAACGCTGGGTCCTGGGTGTCACAGGTGCGGGATAAAGGCCGGAATGGCTTCTGGCTACCCCAGGGCCTCCCCAGGACCCAGGTTCCAGCAGGTGCTGCTCCTTCAGAACAGCCCTGGAAAGGAGACCTGAGACCAGGCATGGCACAACATTCAAATGGATGGTTTGCGTTGTTGGGTTTGGGATTTTTTATATTTTTACTCTTAGGTATTAAAAGAAAGAAAAGTGTTTGGGTTTTCTTTTTATTATGCCAGGGCTAAGAAAACTCTGGTGCCTTGTGCCGTGGTGCCCTGGTTCATACTGCCTGGCAGCTGGGCTCTGAGGCCAAGAAGAGACGAGGAAGAGGAGGGCAGGAGCAGTGACCAGGGACGGGGAAGCAAGGCGCCCCTCTGGGTAGGGCCGGGGACAGACGCAGGTGTTAGAGGAGGGCAGTGGCAGCCCTACAACCCTCGTGCTCACAGGTATTGGGGCACGAGTCCTCTTGAGGAATTGGTGTGTGTGTGGAATGGTGCCCTATCCAGCCTGAAGGAAGAGGGGAACGGCAGAGGCGTTTGGCTTCCTGGGCTGAGCTGCACTTCCAGGCCGGCCAGGGACGCCACCTGGTGGCCGAGGCCGTTTGTCATGCTACCCACTCCTCTCCGGGCCCGAACAGACCGGACACTTCCAGTTGGCCTTTTTCCTCTTCAAAGCCATAGAACCATCCACTGCCCAAGCAGTCCATGACTTTTAGAGGGACACACAAAAGAGATCTCCTCATATGATCTGTTAATAAAATATTCTTGGGGTCCTTAAAACATGTAAGCTGCGGCTTTGACCCTATTCCCGTTTATATTGTAGGGAATGTTTCCCCTCTAGTTGTAGGGACCGAGATCTGCATAAACGGAGGGGCTTCTGGTGTTGACGTTTACAAGATGGGTGATCAGAACTTTGGGGCTAGCTTCATCAGACTCCTGTGCCCGCTAGGCGGCTTGCCCTCTCGGGACCAGAAGCAGAGAGGTGGGAGTAGAGGCTACACCCCAAGTCCTGTCCTGCAAGGGCACAGTGAGGATGCAGGAAGAGAGAGTGAGCAGCACTGGCAAGTTCTCCAGCAGGCCACAGGGTCACCACTGTGGCCGACCAACCCGCTGCTTGTGGACCCCCTCTGGATGGCACCAGAGGTCCCGACAAAAACATACTAAAGGGATGTGCACTGACCTTGGCAATGGCCCAAGGAGTTGTGCCACTTGGCACAGGTTCTCACCTTTAGGGAGCTGGGAGCAAGGGGTCTTCTAAGGAAAAAAAAAAAAAAAACAAGAGGAGAACGAAGAAATGGTTGCTCTCTGTCATTCTACATTAGAGGTTCTTAACTGGAGCCTTGGATGACCCCCTTCCACCTGGAAGTTACAGCCAAGATTTGGTGTGTCCATTTGGTTTTTAGGAGAGAGGATCCACAGTTTATATCAGATTCTCAAAGGGGTGCAAGGTCGGAACCAGGCTATGCAGCACAGTTAGCCTGGGTAGGTATGTGTGGTTGGCATTGAGGGGGGAGACCGAAATGGAATTGAGTGTTGGGGGCTCAGGAATTTGTACCTAATAAGCTCCTCGGATTAGTTAATTTTATGAATACCAGTATTCTGCCCAAGATGATCACTTTTAATATTTTGGAATATACCTTTTCTAACTTATTCCATATTGTTTACTTACCACCTCCAAGTGAATAAATATGCATCTTTGTCAACATTTCTAATGACTGTGTAACACTCTATTTTATAGATGTATTAGAAGTTAGTTTACCAGTCCTTTACTTTTATGCATGCAGGCTATTTCCAGTTTTTAATAAGTTTGAGAAAAGCATCTTTGTATAAGTATCTTAGTACATTGCCTTGTTTTCATTTTCTTTTTTGCTTGAAGTACAATACACATACAGAAAAGTTCTCAGATCATGAGTATACAGCGTAACAGACTTTTGAAAATGACCACATCCACGTAAGCGGCACACGTGCAAGAAAAGACCATCATCCGACCCTGGAGAGCCCTCCGACCCATCTTCCCAGCATTCCTCCCATCCGGCCCTGCTTATATTTAAATTAAATCAACTGAAAAGTTGTCAACAACTTGCAAAGTGGTAAATTAGGCTGGGGAGGGTCAGAGGCAAGAGAAACAAAGCCGAGTTGTAATCTAAGCTCACAGTTTAGGGCAGATCGTGGATGGAAACACGGTTTGGGTTCGGAAACAAAGTGTGGCTGTAAGGCCTGGGTGGGCTAAACCAGATCACCGTCACCCAGCCTCTGTGTCTTTCCACTCACAACATCTGTCCAAGAACCCAGTCCTCTAATGTCAATAAAAGGCATACATTTTCCACGGAGAATGTGCATGTGTTTAGAAGCACGCCATTATCGGGTTTCAGTTCCCAGTGAACCATGAGACCCTTTTTCCTCAGGCAGAGCTGGTGCTGGGGAACCCTGCTGCCTCCTTGATTCTGGGCACTTGCCTCCCCCCACTTTTTCTTATATTGGGGTGAAATTCACAGAACATACAATCAGTCATTTTAAAATAAACAATTCAGTTGCATTTAGTACACTTGCAATGTTAGCAACAACCAAAAAAACATTTTCATCACCCCAAAAGAAAATCTTGTACACATTAAGTAGTTACTCTCAGCGCCCCACCCCCGCCGCCAGCCCCTGGCAACCGAGCGCTCTTCTTGCGGTCTCTATGGGTTTATGGGATCACAGACACAAATCCCCTTTTGTGTCTGGTTGCTTTCACCAAGAACAATGTTTTCGGGGTACATCCACGCCGTAGCCCTGTTATAACAGTGCTTCCTGTGTATGGCTGAATGATATGCAGGGCACGGTTGGACCACGTTTTGTTTATCCATTCTTCCATCAGTGACACTCAGTTTATGGTTTATTTCCACCTTTCGACCACTGAGAACAGCACCGCTGCAAACACGTGGATGTGGATTTATTTACGTCCCCGTTTTCTGTTTCTTTGAGTAGATGCACCTAGGAGGGGAATTGCTGGGTCATGTAGAAATATCTACGTCTCAATTTGGAAGGACCATCTGACTGATTTCCACAGCGGCTGCACCATTTTTCATTCCCATCCACGATGCATGAGGGCACCCGGCACCCCACCTCTCAGAGCTCCCTTCCTTTCTTCAGACAGTTTCCAGCTTTCTCAGTTCTGTCCATTGCCTGCCAGCCACACCTCTCAGAGAGGACCCCAGTCTTCTCAGGGGTGATCGGCACCTCCTGCATCAAGTTTGATGGGTTACTAGTTTGAAATACGGATTCCTGGAGTTCACCCTAACCTGCCTGGGGCTAAAGCCCCTGAGCCCTTCATTGGCCAGGAGTTCCCCAAAGGTCCTCAGACATTTACAGGGCTTAGGTGACTCACTTCTTCAGGTGACTGATCTCCCTTATAAGCAAATTCTCCCTTACATTTTTCACTGACAGAGTCATGTTAGGGCCAAGTTATGGAAATAAGACTTCTTTGCGTATGTCCTGAGTTCAGCATTACCTAAGAGCCCCTGAAATGCTCTGCAAAATCAAAACAAATGAAATGGGTATAAGCTTGCACGGGGCCACCCACACTCATCTGAGAGATCAAACCTGGTGAATTTGGGTTTCTAAAAAGGTCCATTATTCAAGTTAACCTTGCAGAGGCTTGAAAGCAAACCCAAGGCAATACATTCTAGGCGCCCCCAAAATCCCGAGGGGAGTTGCTGTGGGGATGAGCTCAGAGGAGGGCAAGGGGTGGTGGTTGGGCTTCACCAGGAGTCCGTGCGAGCTGAGTTCAGAGCCCGACGCGGGTGGGCAGGAGGGGCTGAAACAGGCATCGGAGGAGAAGGAGATCCTGGCCTGAGCAGCGGAGGAGAGGGAGATCCTGGCCTGAGCAGCGGAGGAGAGGGAGATCCTGGCCTGAGCAAAGGTTGGTAGGAAAAGCAGAGGCAGGCGAGAGGGGTCATTGGACCGCGGGCACCTGGGGAGGCCAATTAACTTCACTCCCGGCCTGTCCAGTGACCACACCTCGCCCTCACCCAAATCTTGGGTGGGGCGCAGCTGCCAACCTCTGACTTCTTTTCGGTTACAAGTCACTCAGGCCTGGTGCCAGCTTCCGGGGGCAACGGGCCAAAAAGCAAAACAGTCTCACCTTTGGCCAACCCCAGGCTCCTCAGCTGCCCTCTTCCTCTCCTCTGCCTGCAGCCATCACCCGCCCCACCTCTACCGTCTTGCTAGGAGCACCCGGCCCAGTCCTGCACCTGAACCTCACCTCGGGCTGTTGCTCCTACAACAGTTAATTCCCTCACCCGCCTGTGCGGAATGTGGACTGTCCAATCCAGAGAACTCCAGATTCACGTGGACTGAGCCGTCACTCCTTCGGGCAGGCGTGGAAGGGCTGATCCTGGGGAGCGGGTGTGGGAGGGCCCCGGGGGGCGTGGCAGTGGACAAGCCCCTGAGCGGACCCGAGCCCCAAGCACCTGGAGTTTAGCCCGGGTTCTGGGGCTAGAGGTTGCTCTTCCGCCCTCACTGCCTCGGTTTATCCGGCCTGGGCTTGGGGAAAGCCCTGAGCAGGACAGGCACCCTGTACTGGAGCCGAGCGGGGGCCACCCGCCGGGGCGACTCCCAGTGAGGTGGCGCAGGGCCCTTCCCAGCAGTGTGGGGTCCACTGGCCCCAGGTTCTTGGCTCCGACCAGCCAGGGGTCCCCTCCCTCCAGCCTAGCCAAGCCCCTCTGAGTCAGGTGCTAAGGAGGCCGAGTGAAGCTGAGAGCCTCTGGAGATGGGACATCTGCCTTCTGGGGGAACAACAGGGGTTCGGGCTACACCGAGCGGGACTGTCAGCATCCTGCACTTATAGACGCGACAAAATATGGTGCTTAAAAAAACAAAATCCAGGGGCTCTGCCTTCGGCTCAGGTCATGATCCCAGGGTCCTGGGATCGAGCCGCACATCGGGCTCTCTGCTCAGCAGGGAGCCTGCCTCCTCTCTCTCTGCCTGCCTCTCTGCCTACTTGTGATCTCTGACTGTCAAATAAATAAATAAAATCTTTAAAAAAATAAAAATTAAAAAAAAAACCCAAAAAACAAAATCCAGGGGCACCTGGGTGGCTCAGTCAGTTAAGCGTCTGCCTGAGGTCATGATCCTGGGGTCCTGAGATGGAGCCTCGCCTTGGGCTTCCGCTGCTCCCTCTCCCACTGCCCCTCCCCTCCCTCACCCCCTCCCGCCCTTTGCTTGTGCTCCCTCTCCTCTTTCAAATAAATAATTTTTTTAAAAGATTTTATTTGACAGACACAGCGAGAGAGGAAACACAAGCAGGGGGAGAGAGAGAGGGAGAAGCAGGCTTCCTGACCTGAGCGGAAGGCAGACGCTTAACCTGAGCCAACCAGGCGCCCCTAAATAAAATCTTTAAAAAATATACCTAGGTAACAAAAACCAAAACCAGGGGACGGCTGTACAGTGTGCATACACTTCATGCCGCTAAGCTGTGTAATGGTTAAAATGCTACATTTTACGCTGTGTACCTGTTAAACCCTGCAGGACACACACGCTGCAAGAATGTTACAGTGCATTTCTATTCGGCTGCAGTTACTTGAACTCTGGCCACACACCCGCCACCTTAACATTAACTTCCGCTACGCAACTGCTTCCAAACGAAGCCGGAGAGCGCGGTTCTCCTGGCACCGAGTCGAAGAAGGAATCTGGACAAAGAAGAATGAGTCAAGGGACAGAAGTTTATTGAGTGAAGATACGGAAACAACTCCCACAGCGAGAGGGGTCCCGACCGGGTCGCCAACAAGGACCTTTAGGGCTGGTCTTTCACAGAAAGCTAACCAGGGAACTTAAATCCTTTTAACATTTCTATTGACACCCCCACTGAGCGGGGACTAGTGATAACACCTTCAATGGCTTACTTCCTTTTTAGGGTCTGGTTAATCTTTGTTGGTCACAGGTGATTATCATAAAAAAGACACACCCACACCCTTGCCCCCCAGGCAGTGTTGGGGGCACCGTGCAGCAGTCCTGAATGTTCTCCCTGACTTGCCATCCCCTCCCTGGTTGGACCTGCCTACTCCCCACCCAGGTTCCCTACCACCCAAACCCTCTGAGGCAACATAGCGTGCCCTGGGCCCCCCACTCCTACACGCATGTGTGCACGCACACACACGCGTGCACACGCATGGGAGACCTTCAGGGGAACATCGAAACCTCTCCACTTTCAACAGCGTGTGGATAAAGAACAGAGTGTCCCCAAACTGCTGCTCCTCCCTCGGTGGCCTCACTGGCCACCCCCAGCGAGGTCAAAAGAGGTGAGATCTCTGTGACCGTGGACCTGGGGCCCGTCCATGGACCGTGGAAGGTCACAGCAACCCCAGGGACTAACCACCACCACGAATGGGCACCGCACTGCCCTCACAGTTGTTCAACACCAGGCTTGTTAGAGCAGCCTGCGTCCCGGCGGCCGAGAGCACCCTCCCAAGGGGCCCTCCACTTCCCACCCGTGAGGCTACTGCGTGCTCTGGACACACAGGCGTCTCCCTCATTCATCCTCTTCCCAGGGACACATCCAGGGGCTGCATCAGACACCTCCCGGAATCTCGGCATTGCTTACGGCCCCTGAACCCTGGAACAGCTCGAACGTTCTGTCCTGGGCTGTACCCTCCATTCCTTTGCAGGCTCCCCACGTCCCCAGCCCCTCCCCGTCCCCACACTGGGCCGTGACTGCCAGTGTCACACCAGTGGGCCGTGGACAATGCCCTCCACAGAGGAGACCAGGATGGCCCATCAGCCGCATTCTTCTGAAAGAGGCACGAGAAGGACATTTTGGGTGTTTGCACCATTTTGAAAAGACAAGACCAGGACCCAGGGCAGGAGAGAGGCTCCCTACCATGTTTGAAGAACAGCAGACCCGAGGGCAGGAAGGACAAGGGACTTAAGGAAGGAGCACAGACTCGGCCTTTCTTCCTTTTTTAGTTTTTTGAAAGCTGAAATAACAGGGATTTGCTCTGCAAAGTATCCCCGAATGATGGCGCACCTGGGTGGCTCAGTCGGTTGAGGATCCGACGCTTGGTTTCAGCTCCCATCATGATCTCAGGGTCCTGGGATCGAGTCCCGTGTGGGGGCTGCTTGTCCCTCTCCCTCTGCCCTTCCCCCTGCTCTCTAGCTCTGAGATAAACTCTTAAAAAAAAAAAAGTATCCCTGAATCACCTTGTTATCTGGTGCTGGTGGTTTTCCATATGGAGAAAGAAGAAAATTGGCCCCCCACGTCAGCCCACGCGTACAAATTAATTCCAGGTATCTTACAAAGTGTGCCAAGTCTGAGTCACGGATTCTGGAAACTGTGTGGGTTTGAATTCTGGCTTCCCCTCACTAGCTGTGGGCCTCGGAGAGACTTACTTGAATGTCTCAGTTTCCTCATCCAAAGGTTTGAATAGGGCTTTTATGTAATATTAAGTAAATAGGGCTTTTATGAGGTTTAAATTAGTTAATATTTTTAAGGTTTAGGACTTGGTATGTCCCATCTAACAACTTGTTAAAATAAACCAGAATGTAAAAACCTAGATCTAACATTTCAGAAGCCAATGGGAGAAAGTCTCTCTGACCTCAAGGGGGATGAGCTCTCTGACAAGACACAGAGCAGTCCCACTATAAAGCAAAACACTGGGGCGCCTGGTTGGCTCAGCCGTTAAGTGTCTGTCTTCGGCAAGGGTCGTGATCCCAGGGTCCTGGGATTGAGCCCCACTTCAGGCTCCCTCTCCCTCTGCCGCCCCCCACCCCAGTTTGTGCTCTCTCTCTGTCAAATAAATAAAGAAAAACTTAAAAATAAATAAATAGGGGCGCCTGGGTGGCTCAGTGGGTTAAAGCCTCTGCCTTCAGCACGGGTCATGATCCCAGGGTCCTGGGATCAAGCCCCACATCGGGCTCTCTGCTCGGCAGAGAGTCTGCTTCCTCCTCTCTCTAGGCCTGCCTCTCTGCCTACTTGTGATCTCTGTCTGTCAAATAAATAAATAAATAAATAAATAAATAAATAAATAAATAAATAAAAACAAAGCAAAACACTGATAAATCTTAATATGGTAAGATAAGGACTTCGTGCAGGTAGAAGGGCACAGAGGGGTTAGAAGGGCACAGAGGGGTCTTGGTTCTCTTTCTATACACATCCAACAAAAAGCAAAAGAAAATGAATCTATGCTAATAAAAATTCAGGAGGGGCTCCGGCTGACTCAGTCGGTAGAACATGTGACTCTTGATCTTGGGGTCGTGAGTTCAAGCCCCACTTGGGCCTAGAACTTACTTTAAAAAAATACTTTTCTTTTTTAAGATTTTATTTATTTATTTGACAGAGAGAGAGAGAGAGAGATGCAGAGAGGCAGGCAGAGAGGGAGGGGGAAGCAGGTTCCCCGGTGAGCAGAGAGCCCGATGCGGGGCTGGATCCCAGGACCCTGAGATCATGACCTGAGCCGAAGGCAGAGGCTTAACCCACTGAGCCACCCAGGGGCCCCAAGACTTTTTTTTTTAATCTGTTGACTCTCAATTGCCTTCAGCTCAAAATACCTCTATACCAAAGTGGCATATTTTAGGGTGGCCTATGCTGACCCCCTTCAGTTTAGACTGGGCACGTTGGTTCTACACACTTCGTTTGCTCACACACACAATCACAAAGAGGAAAGAAAACGTCACCCTCTTCCCTGTGTGTTGTGTGCCAAGCCCAGCAAATCGGTATCTCACGGCAAACTGACAATGTCCTGGCCTCACAGGGGGAGGGACAATTTATTTCAGCCACTGCTCCAGATTCCCACTTGCTTTCATAGGGTGCAGGGAGGGGGGCTCCAGCATCAAACGGGAGTGAATATGGGGGTGAATGGGGCCTGCAGCCTCCTTGCCCAGCTGTGCTTCCAAGTTACGATGAACTTGGGACACACGTCCTCACCTCCTGCCCTTCTGTTTCCCACCTGTAACATAGAAGAGGTCCCCCCCTGACCCCAGACTTGACTGACTCCTGGAGCACCTGGGGCCTCCCCCCACCGAGGAAATGTGGCCTCCAAGCCGGCTCAGGGCAGAATCCCAGAACCTTCAGCTGATGGTGCCACTGGGCAGACGGGAGAAGGAAGGAGGAGCTGGTGCCCTTGGCTGGACGGGTGGTGGGGGAAGAGGGAGGAGACAAAGAGGGAGCTATAGCCCTGAGTCTCCCAGGCGGCTAACAGCTGAGCTGATCTGGAAGTCAGGACATGCCCCAGCTCGTCCTAGCAGCTATTTATAGCTCATGCCCCTCCTTATTTGGAAGCCGACTGCGGCACCGTTCTCTCTCCCAGGGGTGTCTGCCTTCCTGAGGAGCACACCAGGCCCCTCTGGCGGCTCTGGTCCACGCAGGGCTTTACAGAGACCCGGCACATGGCCACCTGTGCCTTAGTATTCCAAATGCTCCCAAATCCATTCATATTCAAACATTTTGGGGGCACCTGGCTGCCTCAGTTGGTGTAGCATGCTACTCTGTTTTTTTGTTTTGTTTGTTTTTTTAAGGTTTTATTATTTATTTATTTTTTAATGGGGCATCCAGGTGGCTCAGTCCCTTAAGCACCAGCCATTGGTTCAGGTCATGATCCCAGGGTCCTGGGATTGAGCCCCGCACCCGGCTCCCCGCTGGGCGGGAAGAAGCCTGCTTCTCCCATTCCTTCTGCCTCTCCCCCACTGCTAGTGCTCTGTCTCTGCTTCCTCTCTCTCTCTCTCTCTCTCTCTCTAATAAATAAATAAATAAACAATAAACAAATAAATAAACAAGTAAGCAAATAAAATCTTTTTAAAAATTTGTAAAAATTTGGGGACGCCTGGGTGGCTCAGTTGGTTAAGCAGCTGCCTTCGGCTCAGGTCATGATCCCAGCGTCCTGGGATCGAGTCCCACATCGGGCTCCTTGCTCATCAGGGAGCCTGCTTCTTCCTCTGCCTCTGCCTGCCATTCTGTCTGCCTGTGCTTGCTCTCTCTCCCTCTCTCTCTCTGACAAATAAATAAATAAAATCTTTAAAAAAAATTTTGTAAAAATTTGTAAAAATTTATTTGAGAGAGAGTGAACGTGACTAGGTGGAGAGGTGGAGGGAGGGAGAGAAGCTACTCTCCACTGAGCAGGGAACCTGATGTGGGGCTCGAACCCAGAACCCTGGGATCTTTTTTTTTTTTTTTTTTAAGATTTATTTATTTACTTATTTGGCAGACAGAGATCACAAGTAGGCAGAGAGGCAGGCAGAGAGAGGAGGAACCAGGCTCCCCGTGGAGCAGAGAGCCCGATGTGGGGTTCCATTCCAGGACCCTGGGATCAGGACCCAAGCCAAAGGCAGAGGCTTTAACCCACTGAGCTACCCAGGTGTCCCAGGACCCTGGGATCTTGACCTGAGCCGAAGGCAGGTGCTTAATCACTGAGCTACCCAGGCATCCCACATGTGACTCTTGATCTCAGGAGTGTAAGTTTGAACCCCATGTTGGGTGTAGAGATTACTTAAAAAAAAAAAACTTTTAAAAATGTTGTTTTAACTGCATTAAAATATATATAAACATAAAATTTACCATCTCAACCATTTCTAAATGTGCCGTTAGCGGTGTTAAGTATATTCACTTTATTGTGTAACATTGCCACCGTCCATCTCGAGAACCTTTTCCCAACCCCCAGCTCAAACTTTGCAGCCATTAAATATGATTCCTCATTCTCCCTCACCCCCCCACCCCCCCACCCAGACTCTATTCTACTTTCTGCCTCTATGCCTCTTGCTAGTCTAGGTACCTCTCAGGAGTTGAACCGTACGGTATCTGCCCTTAGCATAATATCCTTAAGGTTCATCCGTGTTGGAGCCTAGAATTCCATTCCATTTTAAGCCTAAATAATATTCATTCCAGTGTATGTTATGCCACGTTTTGTTTGTCCATTCACCTGTCAACGGGACACTGGGGTCACCCCATGCATTTGTATCTTTCAGGTGCAGTGATGGAACAGAATCCCCGCACCAGGTGAAATCAGCCAGCTTTCTTCTACTTAAAGCCTGGAGTTTCTCACTGATTTAGGGGAGGACCTGGAAAGCAAGCAAGAAGACTTCACAAGGAATTGCATTTCAGAGATGATTGTCTCTGAAAGCCCTACTAGGTGATACAGTGTTTCAGAGAGGCTGTGTGGGTTGTGGTCAGAGGATGGGCCGCAGGGGTGATAGAGTCAGAGCTGGGACTGGGTATACAGACATTATCACAAACTTTTTAAAATCTCTCATTTGTTCAAAAAACCCATTTGTCTTTCCTAAAGAAGCCTACTGTTTTTTCCCATAATGGCATTTTCTCCCCCTTGCCTTTACCCTACTAAGTTAGATATATAAGCCTTTAAGTTTAACCATTTAAGAGCCAGTTACTTTTTTTTTTTGAAGTTTATTTATTTATTTTTAATAATCGCTACACTCAAAGTGGGGCTCGAACTTAAAACCCCACGATCAGGGGTCGCATGCTCTTCCTACTGAATCAGCCAGGTGCCCCAGGAGCCAGCTACTTTTTTTGTTGGCTCCCCTTATGCTCTCTTCTCCTATTCCTGGCTTTTGTCAATTTAATTCATAAGCCCCAGTGACTGAACCTGACAGGGTAGAGGTCAAGTTTTTTCTTCCTCTATAATAACGACCAAATGCAGAATGCATTACTGTGGTCCTTCAGACCAAAGCTCCCTAATAAGCATGAAGCCAGGAGCAGCAGCAGCAGAAAACTGAATAGATGCTCTGCACCTGTGACTATCCAAGGGTGACAAGGGGGTCTCTGTTGCCTTGTAGAGAGCAAGATGGAGTCACTCATGTCAAGCAGTGCCTCCTGCCAAGTAATGACATAATGACTTGGGAAGGCAGCCAAGGCCTGAGAGTAGTTATCATTAGAACCAGAACGTACTAGTGACATCCAGAACTGATAACCAGCAGACCTGAGAAAGCCTGGAACGGCTGAAAACTGATAACCACGACGGCCAGAAGCAGCCCACAAGGCTAAATCACATGGCTTTAGAATATAGGTGGGGTTTGGTGGGGTGAGGTCTGGAGGGAACGACCTAGAAAGAATTCTTGAGACATCTCTGGTGCAAAATGGTGGCTTATTAAAACCCTGGGACTGGACCCAGGGGCAGGAAAGAGCTGCCGCCCTGGGGTTGTGAGGTGTGGCTGACTATACGCTTGGGCGCCTGGGCTTTGGGGCAAGGGAAAGGGAGATTTCAAAAGGATTTTTTAAAAAAATATTTTATTTATTTATTCGACAGAGAGATCACAAGTAGGCAGAGAGGCAGGCAGAGAGAGAGAGGAGGGGAAGCAGGCTTCCTGCTGAGCAGAGAGCCTGATGTGGGGCTCGATCCGAGGACCCTGGGATCATGACCTGAGCCCAAGGCAGAGGCTTAACCCACTGAGCCACCCAGGCGCCCCAAAAGGATTTTTATATGTTAAAGAAGACTCAAGGGATACCTGAGGCCTTGCCATTGTCAAGTTAAGATGGTTTTTCCTTCCAGTAAGGGATGAACCGTGAGATAGTTGGGAGCTTCCTGGAGGAGCATTACACGGCTGCCTGCTTCCAGGACCTGCCAGTGGGCTGCAGATCTTAAGGACATTGAATTGTATCTACGTTCCCTTCTGGAAACTAGGCTATTGATAGAAATGCTTTGTTCCTGTAAATTACGGAGGCTTTTGTAAAGGGAGGGAGACTCCTGCCCTGCGGGACTGTGCTCTTTGGAAGTTAACGATTTGTTTTTCCTTTAGGGCAGCCAGGAGGGCCCGAGGAATGTCACACCAATGCCCTGGGGGGCGGGTTGTGGGGTGTAAGCTTCTGCCGGTCCTCAGCGAGCCTTCAGCTCCCTTGTCCTAAGGACTGAACAAATGCCTTTAAAAAGGGAGGATTTCTCCTGCAAACTGTCACACTCTGCAGATGCTGAGCGTTCCCATCTGGCCACATTAAAGAGGCGGCTGCCACCAGAGGCTCTGGGTGACCGATCTCTAAACACCACAGTGATCTCGCACTGTGTGACCACAGTAAGCTCACCTGGGCCATACAGGGTCCTCACCTCCGCTGCCACTCACAGACCGACTTCAAGTTTGGTTTGTTGACTTCTTACCCCTCAGTGTCTTTGTACTGTAGTCTGTGTGAGGTGTGCGGGAAGCCAGGTTGTGCAGTGAAATGCCGCTGAGTTTGGAAATCCTGAACCCGCTTCACAATTAGGCTAATCTTGCTTTCTGACTGAATAAAGCTGACTTGGTGGAAGGACAATTGTTCGAGCCTTCATAGCGTGCTGGCCACACGCCCCGACTCATCACCCGCCATCCCCCTTGCCTCATCCCTTCAAGTAGACCCCCAAACGCGCCATTTAAAAAAAAGATTTTATTTGAGAGAGCGCAGGGGGGTGGGGGGAGGGCAGTGGAAGAGGGAGAAGCAGGCTCCCCGCTGAGCAGGGAGCCCTATGTGGGGCTGGAACTGAGCTGAAGGCAGATGCTTTTTTTTTTTTTTTTTTTTTAAGATATTTATTTGACAGATCACAGGCAGGCAGAGAGGCCGGCAGAGAGAGAGGAGGAGGCAGGCTCCCTGCTGAGCAGAGAGCCCGACGTGAGGCTCGATCCCAGGACCCCGGGACCATGACCTGAGCCGAAGGCAGAGGCTTTAACCACTGAGCCACCCAGGCGCCCTGAAGGCAGATGCTTAATGACTGAGCCACCCAGGCACCCAAACACCTCCCTTTCACCTCCCTTTTGACCTCAGTTAGTACTTTCTTACGATTAAGTTCTTCTTTCCAATTTATCTCTTACCACAGGCAATCCGTTGCTGAGCACTAAAACTGTCCTCTGGAGGGGTGAGGCCAGCCAGGAGCCAGCAAGACCCCACCCCTGACTCATTCCAAGACAGGGATCAAACCCAACCCACGGGGACCCAGTCACCTTTGCCCCACATTTTCCTTCCACAAACCTTGGAAGTAGCTTTAGTACCTGGAGACCCTCGTCTACTGCCTTCCCGGTGTGGACCTCGCTGAGATGAACTCATTGTTTCACCACCCCCGTCTCTCTGCCTTCGGATTTTGTCCTGATCTGGTCTGGTTGGCCCCCACCCAAGCCAGGTGCTCTTGTACCCCTGAGCCCTGGAAGCAGCTGGGAGCTAAGTAAGGTGTTGGGGGGAACCTGCTCGCCAGGGCACGAGCTCCCACCATCTCTCCCAGTGCCCTCCAGCTCCCCTGCCCGTCTGCGCCCACGTCCTCTGTCCCTGGGCTCCAGCCACGCGGGCATCAGCCGGTCCTGGATCCCATCAGCCAAGGCCCCTGAGCACAGCTTCTACACCCACCGATCCCTCTGTCCTGGCCACGACCCTGCTGGGTTTTTCCAAGCCTTTTCTTTCTAATCCTTTAGTTGGTCTCTGTGCAGATAGGTTAGAATGTATGAGTGGACGCGCTCACTGATGCCGTATCCCCTCACTCTGGCGCCTTTCGGCTGAAGCTGGAAGAGGCTTTTTCTTAAAAAGACAAAATCTGGTATTTTCACCAAATACGACTGCGAAATTCTCAAAGTCCTTCTCAGCACCTCCTTCTCAGTGGGGACTCCAGCAGCCTCGGAAATGGATCCCTTCCAAGGCGATTGGGCTGCCCTCCCGGTCCTAGGGCTTTAAGCAGGGTTTCATTTGTGACTTCTACCCCCTCCCCCCACCCCCACAGAAGCGGGAAAGTAAAAGTTAAAGCTGACAGGATTTTTCTAACTCTAAAGTCTCCGTATTTTAAAAGGTGGCCCTGAGCCCTTTTCTACAATCCAGTTTATCTTTTTCCTAGTCCATGGCCCCAGGCCGGTATTGTTCTTTTTTGAGATTATCAATTGTTTTCAGCTCCCACAAGAAGCAAAGGGAAGAATGGAAGTTGCAAACCTACTAGCACGTTCTGCCCCTCCCTAAGAGTCTGATCTCTGGAGCCAAACACCCGTGGGCTCCCACAAAGCCTTTTAGAAGAGGAAGAGCTGAGCTAGCCAGCCGTTTAAAGAAGAGGTGCTAAGTTACCCTAAATTTTCCTTATTCTTTTCCTAAAACATTAGTTTGTGTTCCGTCAAAGAGTTGTGGGGAACAAAGGCAGAAGGAAACGTAGATAAAATTAAATCTCCTTATAACCTCCAGCCCTGAGGCAGGCGGAGTGTCACATCCCTCCAGGAAACTCCCAATTGTCTTAATGTTAATGCTTAGAGGGAAATGCTTAGAGGGAAAAAACAACCTTAGCTTCACAATAGGCAGGCCTCCGGGAGCTGGTGAGTCTTCTTTAGCATATGAAAGTCCTTCTGGAAACTTCCCATTGTCTTTACTGCCACCTAACTCCACAGTATATAACCAGTTGCTCCTAGGCCTCCTGGAGCCGTGATTTTTTGCCGACGTGTCCTGTGGGTTAGCTGTGGTGAGACAACGATTTTGGCACCGAGTACTCCTGAAGAATTTTTTTGGCCATCAGTTGCAAACTCCACCACACTAAACCAGAAGCACGAAGGAAAGCAGGGAGGTGAGGTAAGTCCCCACTGATCTAAATTTACCCCATCCATATCCTGGTCGTGTCCTTCGTTGATTTTTGTCTAGTCATTTGTTTACTCTAATTAAAGTATTTTGGTCGGTCCCTTAATCTGAGTCAGGTGTTGACCTACAATGCTGAGGAGAAAGAGTTTCCAAGAACTGTGTTCAGAGGGAGGTAGGAAGGTGCCTCCCTAAAGTTGGGAGTTAAAAATAAGACTAATAGGATTTGATAACTACAGAACGAGATTCTGAAGTTACTATGTGGGAGATAATTTCTAAAATAGAAAATGGATATCTGGCTGGTTCAGTCGGTGGAGTATGTGACTATTGATTGCAGGGTGCAAGTTCGAGCCTCATGATGGGTGTAGAGGTGACCTAACAAAATCTTCGGGAAAATAACATTCTTGTACTGTACTGTTCTTTTCCTCATCGGATTGGCAAATAGCCAAAAACTTGGTAGCTTGTGGGATTGTGGCGTTGTTTGCAAATGTGTTACAGGCCTTGCTGGTGAGACTATATATGGGAACAGTTTGTATGAGGGACGATTTCATAACCTCTATTAGCATGGCAAATACCCATACTCGTGGACCTAGTAATACCAGTTCTAGTTTACCCTACAGACAATCCCCCATGTGCAAGATACTGTACATAAAATGTGATTGAAGTACTGTTCATTACAAAGAATTCAAAACCAATTCTTTTTTTTTTTTAAAGATTAATTTATTTGACAAATCACAAGGAGGCAGAGAGGCAGGCAGAGAGGAGGAAGCAGGCTCCCTACTGAGCAGAGAGCCCGATGGCGGGGCTCGATCCCAGGACCCTGGATCATGACCTGAGCCGAAGGCAGAGGCTTTAACCCACTGAGCCACCCAGGCGCCCCTCAAAACCAATTATTGACGGGACCAGCCACAAATGATGGGGTATATCCGCTCAGCAGAAAACAAAGTATGCAAAGTAATGGAGATACTCTTTAGGTTCTGATCATAGAAAGAGCTTCAAATACGCTGCTTGTTAAAGGCTGTGGGGTCCAGTATAGCCCTTAGTTTTTCTTTTCAAGAGGAGGAAGCACATAGGTATTTGAACGTTCATTAGATATATCTGGAAGGTTACACAGACAAATGAAAAAGCAGTAGTTGGCTATGGGGGGATGGGCGGGGAGGCTGGGGTAAAGGAACGGGAGGAAGAGTTAAGCTCATTCCTTGGTGAGTCAGAAACGACCAGGTTGAGCCGCCGCACAAAGAAAACTGATTTTCGGCAAATGAGGAGTTGATGGAGAATGGCTTCCAGAGATGGTGGCTCCCTGAGAAAGGGTGAATAGTCTTTTTGTTTATGGCTAGGAGGAATATATTTAGAAAGGGGAGGCTGTTCCCCGGTCATACTACGTAGAGGAGAGGCGGGCAGGAGGGTCGCACATGCACCCTAAGGGAACGTGCCTACATCTGCAGTGTGTTCTGTGAGGCTGAGGCTCCCCTCGGGGCGGAGATGTTATTAGTGTTAGGAGGTAAGATTCTGGGTCATTCAGGAGGTCACACTATGGTCCATTTGCGCAGGCACCAGTGAGTTCTAGTTCGGGCTGGGTGGTCTGGGCCAGTGGGAGATTTTGTCCCGGCCATCCCCGTCACCTGGGGGATGGTTTTGGGTTTCATTAGCCTGCATTAAGGGGAAAGCTGGGAAGAAGAGCTCCGGGAAAATGTAAGACAAAGGTTAGTTTAAATAGGCGGTGGTAAAGGCCAGGTCTTGGGGCCTAGCTGGTGACGTTTTCACCTGATACCTGTTAAAGAAAATAACATCTTGTAAAAGAACTGTAGTGGCAATTGAAATCATGGGGAGACCAACTTAAAGATGAGTATGAAAATTTACTTAAATATAAGTGGGGCAGGGGGAGTGTGCGGCGGGGGGTTGGTGGGGGAGGGTTGATCGGCCTCTGCTTCAAATACGGCTTGGGCATACGGGAATTTTTTTTTTTTTTTTTTTTTTTAAGATTTTATTTATTTGACAGAGAGAGATCACAAGTAGGCAGAGAGGCAGGCAGAGAGAGAGGAGGAAGCAGGCTCCCCGCTGAGCAGAGAGCCCGATTCGGGGCTCGATCCCAGGATCCTGAGATCATGACCTGAGCTGAAGGTAGAGGCTTAACCCACTGAGCCACCCAGGTGCCCCTGGGCATACGGGAATTTAAAGCCAAGGAACAAAGTAGGGGTGGGTTGGGGGATTCAGCGGATGGGAAATTAAGGAAAAATGGGGTCATGAAGGCACTTTCTCTAACAGAACTCTTCTGAAGGCAAGACAGGGGGATGAGACCTCACTGTAGGCAGGACTGGGGGTGACCAAGCACTTGGCTCCGGGGCTTCCAAACAGACCGGGTTGGCCTCCCAATTGCTGTCAAAAACCCAAAGGCAGACCGTGATGGTGATACAAGGGGATTAATCTCGGGAAGGCCACCCCTGGGAGGATGGCAGACTGACCCCTCAGAGATGGCAGGCTTAGAGTGCTGGAAATACTTTCTGGTGTTCTGTTTTTTAAATAGGCTCTATGTCCAGTATGAGGCTTGAATCCTACCCTGAGATTACGAGTTTTAGTCTACCCAATTCCAGATTTATATAAAGAATGTGGGGCAGAGATGGGTGGGGAGCTGCAGGTGGTCAGTCGGTAAAGGTCAGGTTGATCATTACGTTGGGCTCAATCACTGGCTCAGGGCAGTTTCCGTTCCCATGGGGGATGCATCTCTAACAGCAACGTTTGTGGACTGAGTTGAGAGATGAACTGGAAAGGAAAACTTTAACCAGAAAGTAAACTGAGGTCAAAACGGAGGTAGTTGAAGTCCTCTTCCAGCTTGAGGGGATGGTATTAGGTGAACCAGATCAGATGTGGAGGGTGTGGAGGGTTCTGGCTAAAGCAATTGGCCAGGATTCTTGCTGAAACCAGACAATGCGGAGATGAATATGGAGATCCAGAAATGGAGGCCTACCGGAAAAGTTCAGGAGAGCTTTTGGATGTGGTCAGAGAATCTTTGTCCTGCCTTTTTTTTTTTTTTTTTTTTTTTTTTTTTATTTGACAGAGAGATCACAAGCAGGCAGAGAGAGAGGAGGAAGCAGGCAGAGAGAGAGAGGAGGAAGCAGGCTCCCCTAGAGAGCAGAGAGCCCGATGCGGGGCTCGATCCCAGGACTCTGAGATCACGACCTGAGCCGAAGGCAGCGGCTTAACCCACTGAGCCACCCAGGCGCCCCTGTCCTGCCTTTCTACTTCACAAATACTTGTTAGGTGAGTGCATTGTTGGAGAAATTTATGCAGACCACAAATTAACAACAGTAATTGCTACAAAATATTCTTACAAATTAGGGGTAGGGTGCCTGGGTGGCTCAGTGGGTTAAAGCCTCTGCCTTCAGCTCAGGTCGTGATCTCAGGGTCCTGGGATCGAGCCCCAATCGCGCTCTCTGCTCACCGGGGAGCCTGCTCCGCCCCCCCCCCCCCCCCCCCCCCCCCGCTGCCTACTTGTGATCCCTGTCAAGTAAATAAATAAAATCTTTTTGGAAAAATGGACAAGTCGATTAAAAAAAATCGTGGGAGGTAATACTTAAAAGTCAGGGGAAGTCACAGGCCTGAGAATACGAACTTTCTCAGCTATTTTTACTGGGTCCAGATCATTCTTTAAATCCGCTTTGGAGGGACCCCGGGATGGCATCGTGATTGAACTGTTGGGACTGTTGGTTTCTAGGTTTCTGCTCAGGTCCTGATGTCAGGGTCAGAAGATGGATCCCCCCGCAGCTGCCTCCCACTCAGTAGGGAGTCTGCTAGAAATTCTCTTCCTGCACCCCACCCGCGATTTATGCCTGCATGGGCCATGGGCACTCTCAAATCTTTTTAATGTAAATCCTGTCTGGAAGAAAAATAACCACAGGAGTAGTAGCACTGCTTACTGTCAGGCTAAAGTTTTCAAAGTTTGTGTCAGACCTGTCTTATACTTGATTCCTCCCACACAGAGGGACAAGCCAAGCGTGATTGTGTCTGGTCTGCAGGTCCCCCTTTCAAATGAAAAGTTCCGTTTAGGCAGGGCCCAGATTGCCAGCAAACCACCCCCGGGGGAGGGAGCACCAGACCACAGGCTCAACTGCCTTGAGCTCTCTAAGGGGGTGGTGGGTGTGTGGCTGTGTGATCCTGCAGAGTAACACTGCGTGTCTGCACCTTATGTAAAGTCCTTGTGCTTGTCTTACTGCAAAAGCCTGTTGGGAGGCTCAAGATGGAGAAGGTAGGAAAAAGTTTTGAGACCATGGGGAAAACTTTTTTTTTTCCTTTGTGCTCCTTTCCCAGCTTTTCGTTTTGTTTTAAAGATTCTATTTGACTAGAGAGCGACACAGCGAGAGAGGGAACACAAGCAGGGGGAGTGGGAGAGGGAGAAGCAGGCTTCACGCTGAGCAGGGAGCCCAATGCGGACCGAGCCCAGGACTCTGGGGTCACAACCAGAGCCAAAGGCAGACATTTAAGGACTGACCCACCCAGGTGCCCCGTTTTTTTGTTTTTTGTTTTTGTTTTTTTTTTTTTTCGTGGGACAGGGAGAAGCAAACTCCTCCCCATTGAGCAGAGAGCCCCATGACTGAGTTAACTGAGCCCCCAGGTTCCCCAACTTTTACAACTTTGTTTGCATCCAGTAACTTCTGTGTGTGTGACTGGGCGGGGTCCTCCTAAGTACTCTCCCAGACCACGTGCTACCAAAACTAATGAAGACTGCCTGGCGCTGCCCAGATGCCTAAGAGGACAAGTCCATCAGCCCAAAATCACCAGTAAGAAGCCTAGACCTCAAGCAGAGACGAGATTCCTGTTACTAGTCTCCTGGATGCGCTGTCCCTGGGTGTCTCTCATACACTAAACTTCCTTTCACTCCTGGCTCATACTTCGATGTGCATCCTACATGAAGGTCAAGACCCTCTTACCTAGTCCCCCTTCCCCCCAACCTGGCCTGCCAGCGTCCTGCGGTTGTCACGTAAAGTAAAGGAGGCCTTGTTATATCTGAAGTTAAATCATTTTTTATTTTCAAAAATTTTTTAAAGATTTGATTTTTTATTTGAGAAAGAGAATGAGAGCGTGAGAGGGGAAGGTCAGGGGGAGAAGCAGACTCCCATGGAGCTGGGAGCCTGTTTCAGGACTCGGAGATCATGACCTGAGCAGTTGCTTAACCAACTGAGCCACCCAGGTGCCCCATACAGTGAATCTTTTTTTTTTTTTTTAAGATTTATTTATTGGACAGATCACAAGTAGGCAGAGAGGCAGGCAGAGAGAAGTGGGGGGGAAGCAGGCTCCCTGCTGAGCTGAGAGTCTGGGGGTGGGATCTCTTGAGTCCTGGGATCTCTTGAGTCCTGGGATTGTTAACCTGAGCTGAAGGGAGAGGCTCAACCCACTGAGCCACCCGCGCCCCCCCCCCACCCCGCCCCCGTGAATCATTTTAAGTGTAAGTATATCCCATGCCAAAACAATTCTATGCCACCATGAATGGAAACAATAGCAAATACTAGCCCTTACTAAGGCCAGTGACTGTCCTTGGAGCATTACATATACTAATACTTCTGTGGAGGTATTTCACTGGTGAGGAAACAGGCAGTAACTTGCCCTGTGTCGTCACTACTAGGTTCACCCACTAAAGTTGATAATGATTCCTATGTCACCGGGCTTTTCTGCTCATGTCTGACTTGAAGCTTCTGTTTCTCTCACCAGTGGACTGTACTCTCCTTGTCAAGCCATGCAAAATTTTTGTTTTAGTGGATAGGATCACCTCACTCAGGAGGACTATAGCTTCTTGCAAAATAGTGGAGGAGAATGCCCACCATGCCTTTTCTTGGGAAGAAATTCTTTCTCTCCTTCCCTTGTGTCTGCCAAGGGTTCTTAAACTGGTCTTAATGCCCAGTCCGTGGAGGTGGATAGAGTGAGTGCTCTCAAGGGAGTCTTCCCCAGCCTGTGGTCATCCCCATCTGGACCTTGGCATTTAAGAATGCATTCATAATCGGAGGTGGTTCTTGTTGCCATCACATCAGACCACACAGGATGGTCTTGGCTCCTACAATTAAAGAAACTGGCTGTTTGGTATAGCAAAGTTAACTGATCAGTAACTTCTTGAGTGAAGAAATGCATGAATTGCACTTGCGCTGAAATTTTTTCCCAGGAATCAAAAACAGACGATTCTAGTTTGTTTCCTGAAATAAAACATCGTTATTCCTGTTGGTATGGATGGTGAGCCAAGGCGTAGTTTACAGGAGAGAACTTCTTACTCTTTGCCAAGGACTGACTGAACCTGATTGAAACCCTACTTTATGGATAAGGAGGACTTTGAGCAGAGAATGACGCTTTCACTCCGGTTGTTGCTGTGTTAAGCAGGGAGATCAGAAATTGAGGAATGAGCTTGTATGGGCACATGTGACCTTGGGGACAACCCTGGGTTCCATTCCCATCATAGGACCAGGTCTGGATTATTCTGAAGTTATGCCTGCTCCAGGGCTTTTCCAGGTGTGTTTACTGAGGCTCAGATTTTAACATGATCCTGTATGATTGCACTGAGGGCTCTGAGCTAGGCACGAATCCTTTCCTGGCGGATCCAGGTGAAGACAGCAATATGGAGACAAAACAAATCCGTGATTTACAAGAGGATTTCCCTAAAATAGAGGAATGATTTAAATTTAAGTGACTCTTTTTTCTTTAAGATTTTATTTTGGAGAGGGACAAGCATACTCAGCAGTGAGCTTGGGAGCAGGTGCCCAGGCAACCCTCTTAAATTGCATGCTTCCCCTATTCCCCCCCCCTTTTTTTTTAAATGCAAGCTTTATGCCCAGTGTGGAACTGAGGACCTGTAGATCAAGTGCTGCCTTCCTTAGTAAACCAGCTAGGTGCCCCTCCCCCACCTTCCTTTTAAAAAATCACATCGTTGGGGCTCCTGGGTGGCTCCGATGGTAAAGCATCTATCTGCCTTTGGCTCAGATCATGATCCCAGGGTCCTCCCTGCTAAGGGGGGAGCCTGCTTCTCCCTCTCCCTCTGCTGTTTACCAGCCCTGCTTGTGTTCTCTCGCACTGTCAACTTTTTTTTCTTTAAAGATTTTATTTGACAGAGATCACAAGTAGGCAGAGCGGCAGGCAGAGAGAGAGGAGGTAGCAGGCTCCCCGCCGAGCAGAGAGGACCCTGGGATCATGACCTGAGTAGATGGCAGAAGCTTTACTGAGCCACCAGGGCACCCCTCGCGATGTCAACTTCTTAAAAAGAAAAATTACATCATTAACTTGACCTGGTAAAACTCAACAGAGACTATTGGGAATATACTTGTAGTCCCACAAAGTTAAGTTTATGAACTTGGTGCAGCAGAACACACTGCAGCTAAGAAATGGTGGGGGTGACGTGGAAGGACAGTAGGGAGGGGCCTCTTGCAGGGTTGAAGCTGGCTTGTAGCGACCCGCAGAAGAGGAACCAGCTGTGGATTTTACTGTCCTGAGGCAGTTCAGGAACTGGGCATCTCTGTGATACTTAGTTGTTTGGGAGGTTAGAGGGAGCTATGAAGTGGACCGGGAAGACTTATTTTAAAAACTGTTACTGAAAAAAGGGATTAAGTCTTGCAGCCCTGGTGTGCCCTTGGGGAGAAACATTGTTTTCTGTTGGCTTTGTCACTGTCCTTGTTTGTGTCTGTTAGGTACATCATGGTCTGATAGCCAGTGGGGAGGATTTTCACTCGGAAGGTAGATGAGAGAAAGCACATCAAGAGCTTACTATGAAAAACAGGATTTTAAGAGGCAGTATTTCAGAGGACAGTGGACATTGATGGGGAAATAGGATTATATACGTTCTAATTTTCACAGTTTTACAAGTAGCTCTAAGCTTGGGATGTCCGGACACCTCTTGTTACTGTGTGTTCCGTATCAACTGTAGTGTGAAAGGACCGTGTTTTCTGTGGATTCAAATAATATGTTACTGTTACTTATCTACAGGTAGAGAAAGGAGTAACAACACTAAGAGGTAAATTAACTTGCTCAAAGGCACATAGCCAGGAATTGGAAAAACCGGGAGATTGGGGAGACAAACTGACCCCAGATCGGTGCTTGGCTACCATGCTAGTCTCCTGGGCTTAAGATTGAGAACACCCTGACTGGAGGAAAAAAAGTTAAGTGTTGACTATGTACCAGGCACTAGGCTCAGTGACTGCTGTCTGTGCATGTCCTATAATCATCACAGTAACGCTGTGCCGGGGAGAGGGCCTGCTAGCATCCCATTGGAGATGAGGAAACAGGCTCAGGAATGGGTATGTATTCCCAGGTCGTTCAGCTAACAGTTGGTAGAGTCAGTAAATGAAAGGGACAGTCGGGATTCCAACCCCGGTCCTCCAGTCCCGCCCTCCACTGCATCAGCCTCTGCTCGCCGATATTTTTCTGGGTTGGCACACCTGAAATACTGACTTCATTTGCACATATGAGCATCCCGGTGTGTTGGGGGGACGGGCGGGGGGCGGTGCAGCGAGGGCGGATCCAGTCGGCGGGGCCCGGCCCCCCCGCTCCGCCCCTGGGGGCGGGGCTGTCCCGTCCGCCAATCGGGAGGGCGGAGGGCGGGCCGCGGACGCTGCGGCTCTAGCCCGCAGTTCGAGCGGCGAGAGCGCTCGGAGACGGTACGCGGAGCCGAGGGGAGCGAGCGGGCGCCCCAGTCTCCTTCCCCTCCCCTCGCCTCGCCACCCTCTCCCGCAGCCGGACCGGAACTATGTGATCCCGGAAGTTCCGGGGCCATTGCTGTGTGGGATAAACAGTAATGGCGGAGGCTGCAGCTCCCGGAACAACAGCCACAACATCAGGAGCAGGAGCGGCAGCGGCGGCGGTGGCAGCGGCCTCCCCCACCCCTATCCCCACAGTCACCTCCCCGTCCTCGGGGGCGGGGGGAGGGGGAGGCGGCAGCGACGGCAGCGGCGGCGGCTGGACTAAACAGGTCACCTGCAGGTGAGACGCTGCGCGGCCCGGCGCCGGCGCGGGGAGGGGCCCAGGCTGCGGAGAGGGCGCAGAGGAAGGGGCGGGCGGGCGGAGCGGGGAGGAGGAGGAGGGCGGCGTTTGGCCGCCCCCCCCCCCCCCCCCCCCCCCCCCGGCCGCCGCGCCTGCCGCGCCTGCCGCGCCCGCTCTGTCCGCCCTGCGTCAACCCCCGCCGGCCGCCGCGGGCTCGAGCGCGCGCCTCTCCGCCGCCGCACGGCCCGCCGGCCTCCCCGCACCCGCGGAGCGGAGTGCAGCGCAGAGGGAAAGGTGGGCCGACTCCTCCCTCCTTTTCATTGTTGCCCGATCCCGCAGTCCCTGCTGCAGCTCCGCGGGTGCGGGGAGGGGGCTGCGTGTAGTAGCGTGCAGCCAGTCTCCCGCAGCCCTGCGGGGCCGGGGACCGGGGCCGCCAGCGCGGGCGAGGTGGCCTTGGGCCTTGGCGCGGTGTCATCCGTTAGTAACGACTGCGCGCGTCTCTCCGCCCCCGCCCCCCACCCGTAGCTTTTGTTATTTTTTCTTTGTATGTTTATCGAGGTTGGCGGTTCTGAGCTTTTTGTCCTAGAACCGAGTGTCTAGTTAGGGGTCGTCTTCTCCGCCCTAAATTTTAGGAGCTGCCGTTCCCCCGTGGAGAAAACACTCTCTCTGAAACACATGCACCTTTCCTTTTTCTGAAGAGGGAATCAAAGAGCTGCTTTACCCGGGGAGAGCGGTTTTGTTTGGGTTTGGTATGTCAGATGCAAGTATTTGAAAAATTCAGTGGATGGCGGTTATAGGTACGCGTGTACGCGTGTAAAAATGATCAAGCCGTACATAACAGGATGAGTGCATTGAATTGGATGTTATACTTGGATTCTTTTCGAAGTGATCATAAGCGACTGGAAGCTTTTCTTTTTCTACCAGTTGAAGAAAATGCAACTGGAACCCCCGGTTTTCATTCATGGAGGGGGGGTGAATTTTCCATGCAACACATAAGAATTCGTAGTATACAGAATTCCTGTCATTAACAGTGTTTATACAGTATTTTGTTCAGGAAATACTTGTAAGGCATGAATAATCTTAATTAAGGTTACTTTTAGTAGCGGGATGAAGGATAAAAGCTTATTTTAGGTATCTAAAATCTACATCTACATTTTAGGTATCTACAAATCTCATCAGTGATTTGTAGATCCTAAGAATGAAATGAATTGTGCAGTATCTTAAGGATTTTCAAAATTGCTGTCCATGAAACCAGTTAGACGAGTCCCTAAATATCTGCCTTTGTGTGCTGAAAATAAGGTTCCTTGAACATCTGAGTGCTTTCAAGAACGCCATACAAAGCCTTGATTTTTAACCTATCCTTTCCACTCTCGATATAGTCTAGCCTTGAACACCCATCATAACCTGGCATTAACCATACTTACCCATTTATATCTTGCAGCTGTAACTTGAACCTAACTTCACAGCAGTGCACAGAATTCATTGTCACTTTACTTTCTTTTCCCATGTTACTGTTTCTAGTTTTTTTTAGCAGTATATAATCAGAATTCAAAATAGCTTACCAGACTAAGCATTCTTCTTTGGTTGCCTTTAGCATCTTCGAGTAAATGCAGGATTGTAGATTTTTACTGGAATGGTGGGAATTTTTCGCCCATGAACCAGTAGGTTTATGTATTTAAAGAAATTTTCATAGCGCAGTAATCTAATACAGGCTTAGATGTACTAGCTTTTTTTTTTTAAATCTGTCTAGCTTTTGTGAAAAAGTTAATTTTTTAAAAGTACTTTGTATGTCTTAGATTTTAATATTAGATGATGTTTTCAGTTTTAGGTACCAACATATGTGGTTTTTTTTGTTTTTGTTTTTGTTTGTTTTTTTTTTTTAAAGACTATTTGACAGACGAGAGGGAACACAAGCAGGGGGAGTGGGAGAGGGAGAAGCAGGCCTCCTGCTGAGAAGGGAGCCTGATGGCAGGGCTGGATCCCAGGATTCTGGGATCATGACCTGAGTCAAAGGAAGATGCTTGACAACTGAGCCACCCAGGCACCCCCCAACATGATCTATTTAAAAATTTCCTTTGAGGCGTGGAATACCAAATACGGTATCTTTTATTGTAGAACTTGAGCTTTCTGAGAGCAGGGGCCCTGTTTTGTTTTTTATCTGTACTTAGTAAATGCTTAAGTTGGTGGTAAGCCCACACCTGAAATTACCCACTCTAATATGCGCTTTGTCCTTGCAAAGGACTTAGTGTATCTGTCTTGGGGACTACCTCATTCAGTTATTAAGTAAGCATTAGCGCCTTCAACGAGGGATGATGGTCTTGGATGTTGGAGGGAATGCAAAAACCCATTATCAGTATTTTCATTGTGTTTGATAGCAAAATATCCCTCAGGAGAATTCAAGGTAGGGATGTATTTTGTGTTTCTGCTTTCTGTTTAGTGGTTTAAGGCTATTTTCTTAGACTTAGGGCATAATGCTCTCAGAAGTTGTTTGGATGACAGATTTTTTTAATTGCTCAATCCATACTTTCTCATTGGTTTTTATTTTCTTTATATTTCTCAGAATTGTCTCTCTGTGTCTTGTCAGCTGCTTAAAAACAGAGTAACTACGTATACCTTTTCTAAGGAGCTGTATTATGCTGCCCCCACCAGGCTATTTTTCATGTTTTTTAATTGGAGGGATATTCCAAACTACGCTATTGCTTTTAGCTTCTTTGAGAGTGTGGGGTTAAAATAACACTTGGCAGGATGCCTGGGTGGCTCAGTTGGTTGAGTGGCTGCCTTCAGCTCAGGTCATGATCCCAGCGTCCTGGGATCGAGTCCCACATCGGGCTCCTTGCTCAGCAGGGAGCCTGCTTCTCCCTCTGCCTCTGCCTACCACTCTGCCTGCCTGTGCTCTCTCTCTCCTCTCCCTAACAAATTAAAAAAAAAACAAAAAAACACTTGGCAAGCTGTAACTTTGGATTAAAGGCACTGCTTTATGAGAGTTCTACAGTGGTGGATGAACAGGTGAAATAATGAAATGACACCCAAGAACAAGCGTTTTTCATTTCAATATTTTTGTTCTTAAAGATTTTTTTTATTTGACAGAGACACAGAGAGGGAACAGAAGCACTGGGATTGGGGGAGGGAGAAGCAGGCTTCCTCCTGAGCAGGGAGCTGGTTGGCTGGCTGGCTGCTGGGAGCATGACCAGACTTAGGGACTGAGCCACCCAGGCGCCCCTCAGTTTTTTCAGGTGTATTCAGTATAGTTGAAAAAATAAAGGAAATTACTCCCAATCGCTGTGACATACCCATAGTGAAGTTTATTACTTGGAAACTACACAGGTGATTTTTTTTTTTTTTTGAAGGGGTGGCACTGAAAAAGGCCATTATAAAACTGAATTTGCTGCTGGTATTAGATTTGCCCTGACACCTAGGTGTCTTCTACAGTAAAACAAATACGTGAGTATTAATTTGTATAGGTATTAATAGGAGATAAAAAGGGTGGGGGGTAAACCTTGGTCCTCAGCCACCAGGAATTAGCAGTCTAGTATAAAGAGTGGTAGGTGAACTCATGAGAAAATTCCGAAGCAAAGTAAAAAATGCCATAGCCAGTGAAGTGGTAAATGCCAAATTAGTTAGCATTCTGTAATTTCCAGTAAATGCCCAGGCAGGTTGTCATGATGCCTAGAGGTACTTGAGGGGTATTTTTTGCTTCGTTGTACCCTTAAAAGCTACTATTGGGGTGCTTTGTAATACAGTTTGGCAAACATGCTTAGTTTTCCAGGAGGTACAGCAGTAGGAGATTCCAGTTGATTATATTGGTCTTCATTACTGGACAATGTCTGGAGTCAAAAGATTTTTTTTTTTTACTCATTTGGGAGAGGGCATCAAGTGAGAGCAGGAGCAGGAGGGAGGGTCAGAGGGAGAAGCAGGATGCCCCCCGCTGAGATGGTGCCCTGAGCCAAGGCAGATGCTTAACCCACTGAACACCCAGGCTGCCCGGAAATCAGATTCAAGGTGGAAGGAATCTCAGAAATCACAGGGCCCCAGAGAAGGGCACCAGGGTTACCAACTCTGGATTTCGCTCAGGTCATGATAACCGGTGGAGGGATGGAGTCCCATACCTAACTCTAGTACCTAGCTCCAAGCTCAGTGGGGAGTTGCCTTGAGGTGATCTCTCCCTCCTGCCCCTGTCCCTCTCTATAAAATAAATTTTTTATTAAAAAGTCACATGGGGGGCGCCTGGGTGGCTCAGTGGGTTAAAGCCTCTGCCTTCGGCTCGGGTCATGATCCCAGGGTCCTGGGATCGAGCCCCACGTAGGGCTCTCTGCTCAGCGGGGAGCCTGCTTCCTCCTCTCTCTCTGCCTGCCTCTCTGCCTACTTGTGGTCTCTGTCTGTCAAATAAATAAATAAAATCTTTAAAAAAAAACAAAAAAAAAAAAAAAAAACTTAAAAAAAATAAAAAGTCACATGGGGGTGCCTGGGTGACTCTGTGTTAAAGCCTCTGCCTTTGGCTTAGGTCATGTTCCCAGGGTCCTGGGATCAAGCCCCACATGGGGCTCTCTGCCCCACTGGGAGCCTGCTTCCCTTCCTCTCTCTCTCTCTCTCTCTCTGCTTGTAATCTCTATCAATCAATAAATAAAATCTTAAAAAAAAGTCGCATCGCCCTTTCACCAAAGGATGCGTCAGTCTAGGCAATGGCATCAAGATTTGGATGGTGGTTTGCTGGTGGCATTAAAAAACAAAAGCACTTAATTTTGATTTGTTTCCTTTGGCTGTGAAATTCTTGGGAGAGGCTTGCCTTTTTTAATAATCCACTTTCTGTTAAAACTTAGTGTTGTAGGGTACCTGGGTGGCTCGGTTGTTAGGTGCCTTGGCTTTGGCTTGGGTCATGATCTCTCAAGGGTCATGCTCCCTGCTTGGTGGGGAGCCTGCTTCTCCCTCTCCTCCCCCCTGCTTGTGTTACCTCTTTCTGTCAAATAAGTAAAATCTTAAGGGGAAAAAAAACTTAAATATTGTAATTTTTTTTTAAGATTTTACTTATTTAAGAGACAGTGAGAGCATGAGAGGAGAGAAGGTAAGAGGGAGAAGCAGACTCCCCATGGAGCTGGGAGCCCGATGTGGGACTTGATCCTGGTACTCGGGATCATGACCTGAGCAGAAGGCAGTTGCCCAGCTAACTGAGCCACCCAGGCGCCCATGTCGTAATCTCTTAAAGATGGGTTGGCAAGGAGGGATTTTACTGTATGGATTGTACTCAATTCTGGATATACCAATAGCGTTCATATCACTGAGGCATAAAAGGCAAGAAAAATAAACAGAAAACACAGACCATACATAAACAACCATGTGAAACAATGCTTATTTTTTGGCAGTAACTAATCAGGGCTTGTATTCTAGTGTTTCTGTGATTTTGTGTCTGCTTGAACTCAGTGTTGCCAGTCTTGGACCTCAGGAATGCATTTCATAGCTGGGTAGTTCTTCTCAGTTTTCACATAGAACCAGTTACATGATACAGCTCTCTTACATATATGTACTTCGTCAGGGATAGTGCCCAAAAACGTTGTTTGTATTCTGGCTCTGTTACTCCAGTTATTTATAAAATCTTGTGGCATGACATCTAGGTGTCTTGCCTTAATCTTTCTTAGGTGATTTGTTCATGTGAATCTCTCCTTTTTCTTTTAGGATTTTTATTTATTAGATCACTAGTAGGTGGAGCAGCAGAGCGGAGGGGGGGGGAAGCAGGCTCCCCACTGAGCAGAGAGCCTGGTGCTGGGCTCGATCCCAGGAATCCTGAGATCATGACCTGAGCCGAAGGCAGAGCCTTAACCCACTGAGCCATCCAGGTGCCCCCATGTGCACCTCTTGTACTGAACAAATGCAGTGTGGCAGGGCAGAGGAAAGATGTGGAAGGACAGATTTGAATGAATGTGCACAGCACAAAGACTGTGCAGTTACTGACTTAAATTCTTAAATCTAAAAGATTGCAGAAATCACCTGAAGGTCTCGTAGCTAGGAAGTGACAAAGCTAGAATTTAGTCTTAAGTTCTGATAGAGGAGGCCTGGCTGGCTTAGAGCATGCAACTCTTCTTGATCTTAAGTGAGAGTTCAAGCTCCATGTTGGGTGTAGAGATGACTTAAATAATAAAAGTCCCCAATTCTGAGCTTTTGTACCCACTCCAATAGTTCAAACAGTCTACTACTAGTGCAGCCTGATTGTATTGACTTTCTGGTAGCTGCTTTCCCTTCTGGCTCTTGAAACTTGGCATCAGCTGAAGTTCATAGATGGAAATCTAGCAGTTGGCTGGGACTGGTCATGTGGACGACAGTTCAGTGTACTAACCTAATTCTGATGGCTTCCTCGTTTTAGAATCTTACAGTGATTCCTTACTGCTTAAAGACAACTTGACTTACAAGCCCGCACAGCATCTGTTCTTAGCTGTCCAGCCCCATCTCTTCTCCCTCCCGCCCCCCCTTGTCCTTGTTCTCTTCACTCTTGGTCATATATATGTTCTCTAGTGCTCTTGACTGGAAAGTGCTAATGGTCCACGCGCCACTGTCCATGTAAACTGCACAATCTCTTAGCTCCAGTTTTCACTATCATTTTGGATTCTCCAGAAGTTTTTAACCATCATGGGTTTTCAACAAGTAAATGCTGGTGTAGGTGTTAGTGGAGGTGTTGACTAAGGAAGTGAATTAAGGAGCAGCTATATTAGGGAATGGAGCTCCTTGAAGCAACTGGTTAAGGAACTGAGGTTAAGGTCAGCAGCTGTCAGGCAGTGAGTGGTTGGTGGAAGACGGAAGCTGACGTAGCAAAGAGCATCAAACCCAAGTGCAGCAACTGAATGAAAGTTGGACAGAGTGAGATTTCAGAACAAATGTGAAACAGTTCTGCTTGAAGTTTTAGGTGCTACCTTCCCAGCTTGTAATCTCTAGATACATTACGAAGCCTTAAAACTGAATCAGGATATGTATCTGACTTCAAATTGGTCACAAAGAAACATTGATGGTATAGACACCTTTGTTGTGTGTTTAAAAAGCAAAAGTTCCCACTGGGAATGAGACAGTATAAACTATGTTCAAGCCCTGGTCCTGTTTCCAAAAGGATAACTATTACCAACTGAATACTTTCTTTCTTTAAAGTATTTTTCATGTTTATTTACGGGAGTGTGAGAGCACAGAAGAGAGTGAGGGGCAGAGGGTGAAGCAAACTCCCCATCGTGCAGGAGGCTGGAGGGGGGGGGCTGTATCCTGGCTCTCAGGGATCATGACCTGAGCTGAAGGAAAATAACATGAGCTCTCTGAGCCACCCAGTTGGCCTTTGATACTTCCTGTGTACTTGGAAGCAAGATGATACTATAGTGGTGATGACAGTGCAATTAATCATTCGCTTATTTAGTTGTTGGGGGTGTCTTGTGTTGATGTCTTCATTTATGTGGTCAAAAATTAGCTTTTTTTTTTTTTAAATGCTTACATCATAAGCATTAGGACGATTAGAGGGAAAGGGACAAGCAGACCCCCCATTGAGTGGGGAGCCTGATGCTGGGTGTGATCCCAGGACCACGACAGATTATGACCTGAGCCACCCAGGCACCCCCCAAATTCTCTATTGACAAACAACATTTTTTAAGAGATTTTATTTATTGGGGCGCCTAGGTGGCTCAGTGGGTTAAAGCCTCTGCCTTCGGCTCAGGTCCTGATCCCAGGGGCCTGGGATCGAGCCCCGCATCGGGCTCTCTCCTTAGCGGGAAGCCTGCTTCCTCCTCTCTCTGCCTGCCTCTCTGCCTACTTGTGATCTCTGTCAGATAAATAAAATCTTAAAAAAAAAAAAAGATTTTATTTATTTGACAGATTACAAGCAGGTGGAAAGGCAGGCAGGGGGTGGGGGGGAAGCAGACTCCCCACTGAGCAGAGAGCCCAATGTGGGGCTCAGTCCCAGGACTCTTGAGATAAGACCTGAGCCGAAGGCAGAGGCTTAACCCACTGAGCACCCAGGTGTCCTGATGAACAACTGTTACTAACTCAGAGTTGCCCTGTGGTTGAGTAAAATTTTGTTCATAGCTGCGTTAGAGTATGGTAAACGTAGTAGCAGTTGAAATTAGGTCAACTATAGTTACAATTTGGTTTCTTAGTATATTTTTCCATTTTGTTAACTGACTACTTTACCCAGGGCATTTCAGGATCTTGGTTATTTTTAACTGTTTCCACCAATGTTACATCTTTGCATGTGAGGTATGTGGGGAAACATGAAGTTTCCCTTGCAGAAATTCTTCCAGTAGAACCTTTACATTTAGATTTGGGCAGCTGCCTTCAAGGTTTCTTAGGTAAATATGGCTGTTTCTCTGCATACTCGAATCAGTGGACAAGTGGAATATACATACCGTTAACTCTGTCCACCAGCTCTGGATGACTGACCATCTGGGATACAGTGAGGTGTCCTATAAGGCCAGCCACATTGACACCTAGGAAACAGGTACTTAACCTTACTCGACCAGCTGTACATAGATGCCAGTTAGGGGAGTTGTGGCCTGTCAAAAATCATTTTCTCTTACTCAAGAGAAAAAGATGAATAGAGGACCAAAGAATTAATAAAAAAAGAATGGGAAAAAACCCTCCCTGGGGAACCTTGGCTGGCTCAGTAGAGCATGTGATTCTTGGTCTCTGTAGGTTCAAGTCCCACAGTGGGTGTAGAGCTTACTTGAAATAAAATCATTGGGTGGGGGGGTGGGGAGGAAACCTGACAGAAGTTGGTGGATGGGTAGATCGAGATTAGTGGTGGTGGTGGTAGTTCTTGATGACCGGGGTTATCTATAAAAAATAATGGCCCATATCACTTGCACCTAGAGAAATGGAGATTGCCGCTTGTTCTACTCATTCCTCACCCAATCCCCACTTTCTGATTTAGTAGATATGAGATGGTCCCTAACTTCTTTTTTTTTTTTTTTAATATTTTATTAATTTGACTCACAAGTAGGTAGAGCAGCCTGCAAGGAGTGGAGGAAGCAAGAGTCCCTCCTGAGAGCCCATTGGGGGAGGGTGGGGGTCGGTGAGGGTGGGTTGATCCCAGGACCCTGAGATCATGACCTTAGCGAAAGGCAGAGGCTTAACCCACTGAGCCCATGGTGCTGATGCTGCTAATCAAGGTTCCCTAAGTCCTACAAGGGCATACTCTGATAATTGGTGTTTAGGAAACTACTCATTAGGTATGCATGTCCTCCTTGAAGGCTGAGGAGCAGTAGTAGTCTGTTAGCCAAAGAACATAATGATTCTCTTTGCCTCTGTTTTCACATGCAGATTTTACATGATTTTTTCTTAAGTAGGCTCCATGCCCAGTTTGGAGTCCTGGGTGCGGGGCTTGAACTAGAAACCCTGAGATGAAGAGACCTAAGTTGAGATCAGGAGTTGCTTAACTAGCTGAGCCACTCGGGTACCCCTCTCATGGTGGCTTCTAAAGAATTAAAGGGGTGCCTGGGTGGCTCACTTGCCTTGTGACTGTGATCAAGCCCCGTATCGGGCTCCCTGCTCAGCAGAAAGCTTGCTTCTCCCTCTACCCGTGCTTGTGTTCCCTCTCTTGCTGTGTCTGTCAAATCTTTTAAAAAACAAAATTAAAATGGTGTTTTAAAAAGATTTTATAAAATTTGACAGAAGAAGCACACAAAGCAGGGGAGCAGCAGAGGGAGAGGGAGAAACAGTCCCCCTGCTGAGCAGGGAGCCTGAGGCCGTGCTTGAACCTAGGACTGTGACCTGAGCTGAAGGCAGCTGCTTAACACTGAGCCACCCAGGCGCCCCTAAACTGGTTTCTTGGAAGTAGTGAAAAAGGTAGTCTGACCCATTCTCGTTTAGATTGTTTCTTGCTTCTTGATCTTTCTACAGAGAGAGCTGCCATTATGGCAAAAGTCTATGAAAAACAAGATGCTACTTTCCTAGGACTGTAAAATGAGAATTATTGTCAGACTTAACTGCAGGGTCATGATCCCAGGGTCCTGGGATTGAGCCCTGCATTGGGTTCCCCAAAATAAATAAATCTTAAAAGTATTAAGAGCAGATTAATGATGACACCAGTTGAAATGTAAATTGGTGCACATGCGTACGGGAGACCTTCTTGTGGTACCATTAATGGATAATCTTACCAGGCCGTCTTGGTTTTGTGTTCATTCCACATGTTGTGTAGAACAGGATATATTGGGTGTATTACTATACAGCACTAGGATACTAGTGTGTTAACTGTGGGGAGTACATTGGTCATGATTTTTTTTTTTTCTTTTTAATTTTACAGGGGCGCCTCTGTGGCTCAGTGGGTAAAAGCCTCTGCCTTCAGCTCAGGTCATGATCCCAGGGTCCTAAGGTTGAGATGCATGTCAGGGCTCTCTGCTCAGCAGGGAGCCTGCTTCCACCTCTCTCTTCTCTGCCTGCCTCTCTGTCTACTTGGGATCTCTCTCTCTTTCAAATAAATAAAATCTTTAAAATTGATTTTACAGAGACAGCAAGAGGGAACACAAGCTGAGGGAGTGGGAGAGGGAGAAGCAGGCTCCTGCTGAACAGGGAGCCCAACGGGCTTGATCCTGGGACTCTGGGATCATGACCTGAGTGAAAAAGTACATGGGTAATGATGGAGCCACCCATGTGCCCTAATTCAATTTTCTTTTTAAAGTAATCTCTGCCCCCAGTGTGGGTCTTGAACTTAACAGTCCCAAGATGGAGTTGTGTGCTCTACCGACTCAGCCAGCCAGTGTTCCGGACTGTTTGTTTTTGTATTACTGATTGGTGAGAGTTCTTTATAGGCAAGATGGGGGGTCTTTTATTAGATAAGTGATATGCAAATATTTCCTCCTAGTCTGTGGCTTACTTACAAAATTCTCTTGGGGGTATAGCTCAGGGGCAGAGCATTTGACTGCAAAATTCTCTTAACAGTGGCTTGTGAAGCACCCAAAATTGAACCTGTGTAAATAACTTTTTTTTTTTTTTTAATTTATTAGAGATGCACATATCATGACCCGAGCCTGAGGCAGATGCTTAACCCACTAAGCCACCCAGGTGCCCCAGTCACAGAGTCAGGACTGGCTGTATAGTCCCTTTTAAATCAAACTTTGTGGTTTTTTCTCTCAACAGGTATTTCATGCATGGGGTTTGTAAGGAAGGAGATAACTGTCGCTACTCACATGACCTCTCCGACAGTCCTTACGGTGTAGTGTGCAAGTATTTTCAGCGAGGATATTGTATTTATGGAGACCGCTGCAGGTAAGAATTGTTCACAGATAAGTTTTGTTCAGAGGTGGAGTGGGAGAGGTTGGGAAAAGGGGAGAGTAAAGAGGCGCCTGGGTGGCTCAGTGGGTTAAAGCCTCTCCCTTCAGCTTGGGTCATGATCCCAGGGTCCTGGGATCGAGCCCCGCATCGGGCTCTCTGCTTGGTGGGGAGCCTGCTTCCCTCCCCACCCTCCACCCCCGCCTCTGCCCACTTGTGATCTCTGTCAAATAAATAAAATCATTAAAAAAGGGAGGGGGAATAAAATAATTCTCACAGCTTCGTAAATTTTAAGGTAAATGCTTTGAAAATTACTCCTTAGCAGTGTTAGTACACTGGTAAATCTCAACTTGGAAAATCTCAACTTGGAGGGCATGTAATTAATACACTAAAAAAAATTTTTGTAGTGCAGTCCGAAGTTTAATTCCTGATAATCCTCTTCTGCAAACCTAGGGATAGGTGTGGAGAAAGAATGTTTGTATATGACCTTTTCCCCCCCCAAGACTATGAATGATGTGCATATTTGACCATAGTTTCAGATCTTTATTAATAGTGAACTAAATGGAGAGAAAATGGGATCGTAGGCATTTGGGGAATAGTATTAGGTTGCTAGTTACAAGAGCTTGTCACTGCATGTCAGCTTTGCTGAACCTTTTGAGCTTGCAAGACTAGGTGTAAGCTTGGATTTAGGGAAAATACTTAAAGAATGTGCCTAGTAATCATCAGAATGTTAAAGAACCAAGAGGGATTCATTCTGTAATCTCTATCATTATTCAATGAATTGGTACCATAATCCTGTTAAAATCAGCAATGTGGCAGTTGTGGCTCTTGCTTAGAAATCAGGTGGAGCTTTTCTTTATTTCCAAGTCAAAGATGTGTTTTAGTTTCCTGTTAATTGGGGTGCCTGGATGGCTCAGTCGGTTGGGTGTGGGCATCTGCCTTGGGCTCAGGTCATGATCCCAGGGTCCTGGGGTGGAGCCCTGGCTCGGGCTGCCTGCTGGTTGGGGAGCCTGCTTTCTCTCCTTGCTCTGCTGCTGCTCCTGCTTGTTCTGTTAGCCTCCCCCCCCACCCGCCCCGTGTGTGTGTGTGTGTGTGTGTGTCTGTGTCTGTGTGTGTCTGTGTGTGTGTGTGTGTCTGTGTGTCTGTGTGTGTGTGTGAATATTTTATCTGGGAGAGAACAGGAGAGCCCCAGATAGAGAAGCAGACTCCCTGCTGAGCAGGAAGCCTGGCCTGGGCCTTGATCCGGGAACTCTGGGATCATGACCTTGAGCCCTAGGCTCAAGTGACTGAGCCACGTAGGCACTTCTAAAGTCTTCCCCCAAAGTAGTTACCTATTGATGTTGAACAAATTTACCCCGAGATTTAGTAGCTTAGAAATAAACAACATCTCCCAGTTTCTGGGAGTCTGAAATTGGTGTGGCTTAGCTGGGTTCTTCTAGTTCTGAGATTTCAGAGGTTGCATGAGGATTTCAGGCAGGGCTCTCGTCTGTCCTCTCCCAGGAGCTTGGAGGATCACTTTTAAGGTGGCTCACACACTATTAAGGAAACCTTAAGTTTTTACCAGTTGGTCCTCTCCCTAGGGATGCATCAGTATTTTACTTGGTCGCTATCCTTCCCCAGAGCAAGTGATTGGAGAGAGAGATCAAGGACACATCCACAGTGCCTTTTACGACCTAGTCTCCAAAGTCCCACACTTACTTCCAGTCTGCTCATTAGTACAAGCAAGTCACCAAGTCCAGCCCATATTCAAGGGGGGAGAGAGTGGGCCCCAGCTTTTGAAGGGAGGATTACTAAAGACTTGTGGACACACTTTAAACCATCATATTAGGTAAGACATTGGGTAAGACACTGTCAGCCAGTTTCACCATTCTATGGTCAGAAAATATGTCAGCTGTTGTGTTCAGATGCTTAGAATTGAAAAGGCTAAGAAATTAATGATGGGTGATACAAATGTTCAGTCACCCCACATTCATTTTACTAGGAAATCTCGTAAGGATAGAGAAAAACACTTTATGTGACTGTGAGAACTCAGAAATGGAACCCCTGTCTGAGTATATGTTACTTTGCTCTCTGCTAATTTTTTCATGGCAATATTACCAGAAAGGGGTGGAAATGCCCCCCCCCAACCCCACCACAAACCTAGGTCTTATCTTTATCACCATATGAAAGGGCCTGAGTTGGTAGAACTCCATCATACATATATATATAAATATATGAAAATACATTTAAGGAAGTGATTTTTTTGTAGCAGGACAGTGTCCGTTGGTTTTCTGGGCCAACGTAATGGTAGGGTAGCTGGGTTCTTCGCCTAGACAGTTTGCTGAGAATCTGTAAACTCTGTCCAGGGAGAGAGGAAATAAACGTCAGGAGTGGAAGTGAGACTCGAGGATGTCCGGCAGAGAGAGGTGGAGAGAGTGCTCTATGGTAGGAGTAGGGAAGGTATGGCTGGTTAACATCAGCTGCTCGCTTCAGAGGAGGGACTCGATCTAATTGGACCATATAGAAAGAATGAAATGAGGTGAAATTGAAGAAACCCAAGCTGAGGCCAAGGCTGTGTGTGTTAATCAGCTTTTTTTTCAGGTAACTTTGCCAGCCCTATGTAGCATTTCATACTCTCCTTGAGTAAGTATGGAAGCCTATCCTCACTGTAACCCTGTACTCAGTGGACTTCCTTGTGGGAGATGAAGTTGAAGGCCAGGGAGTGAGGTGGGTGCCCTGCTACGGTGACGCTCTCACCGGCAGTTTCAAGTCACCTAATGAACAGCTTCTTTTTAGTTTTCTAAGAAAGACCCAGCCCCCTCTTGGGCAAGTGTTCCCCTTTTGAGCTTGGTTTAGAGCTCCCAGGGCGAAGTGAAAGGAATTAGGAAAGCCTATGTATGCATTAAGTCTGCCTGAAAGGAAGCTTGGTAATAGTGTGGGGCTGATGTGCAGGAAGCCCTCACACCTACCCTGCACTCTGACCTGTGCAGGGCTCTTTGTATACAAACGGGCCAGTGTCCAGAGATGAACTCCTCATAGAGGGATTAGCTCATAATGAAAGATACACTAATGTTAGCAGTTCACACACACACTACTGCATCCGTACTTCATGATGGTGACATGCCTCCATTACTCAGAACTGCTGTGTGCACTGCTGGTCCTGTGACCTGTAACATTGCCCCCACCTACTTGAAGCCAGAAAAACACTCGCTACTGAATACTCAATACTTGTGGAGATGAGAGGAAGTATTGCCTTGGTTGACAACCATTGCTATGGAAGATATTGTATTCTTTGGAGGGCCCTTTCCCTCTGGACCCAATGTCTCCCATTAGTGAAAGTTTAAGATTTATTTCTTTGAAAGAGCATATAAGCAGGGTAGGGGCAGAGCAGAGAAACAGACTCCCCATTGAGTGATGATTCCCAGGAGATCCCAGATACCCCAACACGATGACCTGAGGGGAGAAACCAAGCTGTAAGTTAAAATAAAGACTGATCCCAGACCTTGGAATGATTGGGGCTGGGAAGTAGCCAACCAGAGAAGAAGCATCATGTGTCCTCTCTTGCTTAACACTGGAGGAAAAATTGATAAAACTTCTTACATAGAAATCAATACTCTTAATGATAAAGTATTTGCGAAGTTGTGAAAGAAAAGCCCAATGTTAGTTTCAGTGCTGTCTCAACACTTAACACTTCGATAAAAAGGATCACTGACCTGGGATAATCTTAAGGTATTAATAAGCATTATAAGTACATTATCCTGGACTCCAAATCCAGGAGTTGAGAGAGTCTGAAGTAGGACCTGGCAGTTCGTTTGTGCAGGGCCAGGTAATAAATGTATTTTGGCTGTGGAGGCCAGGTTGTCCACTGTAGTTTGATAGCAGCCATGGGTGATGCGTAGTTAATGGATGTGGTGTGTTCCCAGGAAGCTCTATGGGGACCCTGAAATTGGCATCTCACGTGGCATACAACAGTCTTTTTTCCAACCATTTAAAATTAATCAAAACCAAGAATACAAGTCTGGTTATTTCCTGAATTGTCTCCTGAAAATACAGTTCTAGTTGCCTGTGTAAATGCCTGTTTTTAAAAAAATAGTAAAGATTGGGATGCCTGACTGGCTTGCTCAGTATCAAAAACCAGTTTTCTCTCTGGGTTTGGCCTGAGGGTTATAGACTGCATTGATCCTGTTCTTAATTCAGGTCCTTGCTTCACTGAACTATATTCTTTTAGAAAGCACCTTTTTTTTTGTTTTATTATTTGGCTCAGGGAGAAGGCATGCGAGTGCACAAGTGGGCAGAACTTGAGGGGAGAGGGAGAAACCGACTGCTGAGTGGAGAGCATGATGTGTGGGGTTGGTCCCTGGGAACATGACCTAAGATAAGGCAGATACTGAGTGAGCCACCCAGGTGCCCCTAGTAAGCACTTTTCAAAATGCATCTTGGATTTCCTTTATTAATGTTTTTCTTATGAGTATTTTTCCTAGTACTTAAGCACAAATCTTCAGAACATTCATAGGGTTCTGATCCTGGGGTACCTGAGTGGCTCAGACAGTTAAGTGTTTGCCTTCGGCTCAGGTCATCACCCCAGGATGCTGGGATCAAGCCCCACATTAGTCTCCTTGCTTGTTGGGGAGCCTACTTCCCCCTCCCTCTGCCTGCTGCTCTGCATGCTTGGCGTGCACTCTCCCCCTGTCAAATAATTAAAGTCTTAAAAAAAAAAAAACCAGTTCTGCATTAAGGGACTAACTTTGCCTAAATAGATTGATATGATTTTAAAAGTTAATTTTCAAAATAGATAATCATTTGTATACAAGGACCTTATTTTATCCATTTCAAAGATATATTTTGAGAGCTCTCTCAAAATGGATTGAGAGAGCGTGCATGAGCAAGACTACTACTAAGCAGTCTTCCGCACCCAGGCTGAGCCAGAGGCAGGACTGTATCAGGACACCCAAGATCATGTCCTCTGACTGAGCCAACAGGGTGCCCCATGTGATACACTTATATGGTGTGGTCGGTGTTCATTATCAGGTGTTGCTCAAAAAAAAAAAAAACAAAAAAAAAAAACAAAAAAAAAAAAAACAAACCACAACCCTGAACTGTTCCGGGTGCTTGTGTGGCTCAGTCTGTTAATCGTCTGTCTTCATCTGGGGTCGGGATTTCAGGCTCCTGGGAAACCGCTTCTCCCTCCTGCCTCTCCTCATACATTATTATCTCTCAAATAAAATCTACAAAGAAATGGCTGTCTATTCCTCTGTCTAATATGGTAACTATGAGCTCCCTGTGTGTGTGGAACATTGAAGAAAATATGGCTAGTGCTAGGACCAACTGGGTTTTCTATTTAAGGATCAGTATTTATTTATTTATTAAAGATTTTATTTATTTACTTGACAAGGAGAGAGAGCTCATAAGCAGAGGCAGGTTGGGGGAGGGGGGAGGCAGGCTCCCAGCCAAGCAGAGAGCCCGATGTGGGGCTCGATCCCAGCACCCTGAGATCATGACCGGAGCCGAAGGCAGAGGCCTAACCCACTGAGGCACCCAGGTGCCCCGAAGTATCCATATTTAGATGTGGCCATTGGCTGCCATCATACAGAGCAGTGGAGTCACATTAGACCTACAGCACCACTTAACTTGACTTTTTTTTTTTTAAGATTTTATTTATTTATTTGACAGAGATTGCAGGTAGGCAGAGAGAGAGAGAGGAGGAAGCAGGCTCCCTGCTGAGCAGAGAGCCCGATGTGGCGCTCGATCCCAGGACCCTGAGATCATGACCTGAGCTGAAGGCAGAGGCTTAACCCACTGAGCCACCCAGGAGCCCCAAGACTTTTTTTTTGTTTTGGTAACGGTTGGCCCATGGTTAGGGTGGCCCAGTAATTAATTGCAAGACCTGCTAGATTCGAGTACTATAAATCCGTTTGAGCTCAGATGTAACTGTGTTCTCTCATTATTGTGTGTGAATGAATGTCTGAATTGCGGGGACTTCATTGGGCAGAAAGTTTGTTTTTTGGTTTTTTTTTTCCTCAAAAGATTTTATTTGACAAACAGCGAGAGAGCACATGAGCAGAAACATAAGCAGGGGGAGCACCAGAGGGAGAAGGGATATGGGGCTCTATCCCACAACCCTGGGATCATGACCTAAGCTGAAGGCAGATGCTTCAGTGGCTGAGCCATCCAGGCTCCCCAGGAAGTTGGTACTTGAAGGGAATCATTTTTTCCCAAGTTTTGAGATATGGTTTAATAATTGGACAGACAAAAAGGAATGAGGGAATGTATAGGGTAAAAATTGGAGTAAAATAATTAGGTCAATGAATGTATATAGGGAAACAGTATATACTGTATATTGTATATAGAAAAAGAGTATATACTGTGTATATACTCTATATTGTAAATCCTGCGTCCTGCTTAATGTGAACATTGTAATGTGGTAAAATGTTTTACATTTTCTACGAGATTGAGAGTCCACCTTTCTTCAATTAATGCTTGGGTGGACAGTCTCTCTAGCAGAGTTGCCATGGCAACCGTGAGACTAGGATTCCAGTAGAATTGGAAGGGTGATAGGTGGTCTGCTGCTGGGGTGTGCAAACCTCGCCAGAGGCTCTAAACTTTGACCCCTGGTCTATGACCTTGCTACTTAAGAGTTGTCCTTGGGCCAGCAGTAGTACCATCCTGTGGGGTCTTGTTAGACATGCAGAATCACGGGCTCTGCCCCAGACTTAGAAATTGAGACTTGTCTTTTAACAATTTTCCCAGGTGATCATAGGCACAGTATTTTGAAAACTCAAGGAGAGAGGGTCAGGGAATACATAATTAATTCATGTGGGGCTGCTGGCCAGGCAGTGACTGCTGACCTTTTCAATTTTTTTTTTAAGGTATGAACATAGCAAACCATTGAAACAGGAAGAAGTGACGGCGGCAGATCTAACTTCAAAATCATCCGTTGCTGCTTCAAGTCTCTCATCAGGAGTTGGACCAATTGTTGAAATGAATATGGGCGAAGCCGAGTCAAGAAATTCAAACTTTGCAACTGTAGGAGCAGGTTCAGAAGACTGGGTGAATGCCATTGAGTTTGTTCCTGGGCAGCCCTACTGTGGCCGGAGTGAGTATCTTGAAGACTAGAAACAACTTAGGGCACTAAATTGGATTACCCAAGACTTACCCAGTGGAGTGAAGGGAACTTTTGGAACCCCAGTGATAGTGAATTTAGAGTGTGTTGAAAAACTGAAGCCTCTTCAATCAGTGCAGTCGTGCAAGAAATGGTATTGTTTTGTCGTGTGTGTGTGTGTTTTGTTTGTTTTTTATTTTTTCTTTTTAAACAAGCTAAATCTTTGAAATTTCAGCATTAGAAAATCAGTTAAAGAGTGAGAGAGTTATAGTTCAGTAGACTAGGAGTTTAATTGAAGTACTACTCACTTCTTCCTGTTCAGTTAGGTTCAGTTAACTTCAGTTCACATATCTGCCTTACCTATTTGGACCTTTACTACCCTCTTAACCGTTTTCAGCTGCCCCTTCCTGCACCGAAGCTCCCCCTCAGGGCTCAGTGAGCAAGGAGGAATCGGGGAAGGAGCAGACGGCAGCAGAAACCAAGAAGCAGCTTTGCCCCTACGCTGCGGTGGGTGAGTGCCGCTACGGGGAGAACTGTGTGTACCTCCACGGAGACTCCTGTGACATGTGTGGACTGCAGGTCCTGCATCCGATGGACGCTGCCCAGAGGTCACAGCATATCAAAGTAAGTCCTCGGGGCAGTGCCCTGTTAGTCCATGTGAGACTTCTCCAAGATGCACATCTCGTGGGTGTTTAACACAGTAACAGACTTGGGCAGCCTTTCCCAGGGTTCTCGAGTGATGATAGAACCCGTCTCCCTGAAAGAAACCTCAGGTTCCTTGGCTCCGTCACTCTCCATTCTGCCCTTCCTCCCACTCCTGGTAATAGCTAATCGCTAATCGTCTCTTGTCCCTGGCTTGGCCTGTTCTGGACATCGCCTATGAGTGGAATCCTGTGTGGCCTTTTGTGACTGGCTCAAACATGAGCATAATGTTTTCAAGACTTAGCATGGTAGTGTGTACTAGTACTGCGTTCCTTTTTCTGCCTGAATAATAATTCACTGTATAGCTATACCACATTTCGTCCTTCCATCCTTCAGTTGAAGGACTTTGGGGTTGTTTCACTCATTGGCTATTGTAAGGCTAAGAGCATGCATATGTGGGCATGTTTCAAGTTCTCTTAAGTTGCTGGGTCATCTGGTAACACAGTGCCTAACATTTTGAGCAGTGCCAGACTTTCTGGACACTGACTATACCATTTTATGAGGATTTCATACTAAGGATTTAAGTTGTTTTTTTTTGTTGTTGTTGTTTTTTTTTAAATGTATTCATTTGAGAGAGCTTGAGTGAGAAGAGGAGCAGGGGGCATGGAGAGGGAGAAGCAGACTACCCGCTGAGCAGAGAGCTTGATGGGGGGTTCTTGGGATCATGACCTGAGCCAAAGGCAGAGTCTTTTTTTTTTTTTTTTTTAAAGGCAGAGTCTTTTTTTTTTTTTTTTTTTAAGATTTTTTTTTTTTTTTTTACAGAGATAGATCACAAGTAGACGGAGAGGCAGGCAGAGAGAGAGAGAGAGGGAAGCAGGCTTCTTGCTGAGCAGAGAGCCCGATGTGGGACTCGATCCCAGGACCCTGAGATCATGACCTGAGCCGAAGGCAGTGGCTCAACCCACTGAGCCACCCAGGCGCCCCGAAAGGCAGAGTCTTTAACCCACTGAGCCACCCAGGCATCCCAGTAGCATAATTACTTTTTTTTTTAAGTAGACTCCATCCTCAGTATGGGGCATAAACCCATGACCATGAGGTCAAGAGCTACATGCTTCACTGTCTTGAGCCAGTTAGTCACTGCTCTTTCTTTAAGGTTTATTTGAGGGAGGAGGGGAAGGGAGAAAGGATCTTAAGCAGACCCCCTAGTAAGTGCAGAGTCCACGCGGTGCCTCCCTCTCAACAACCCTTAGACCATAACCTGAGCCTAAATCAGGAGTTGGGTGTTCAACAGACTGAGCCCCCAAGCATCCCTGACTCTTCAGTTTATTTAAGAAATTTCTCTGTAGCCAACACGGGGCTAGGACCCACAACCCTGAGTTGAAGGGTTACACGTTCTTCTGGGTGAACAAAGTGCCCACATAACTCTTAATTAAGCCCCATAATGGAAACAACCAAAATGTCCATCACTTGATGATTGGATACATAAATTGTGTGTCCATGTGATGGGATATTACTCGGCAGTAAAAAGAAACCGTGCTGATGCCTTCTACACTACAGGTGACTTTGAAACTGTGCTATGTGAACAGAGCCAGCCACAGAAGGACACGTGGTGAGGTTCCCTGAGTAAGCATAGCCACAGATGAGTGACTGTGGTGGAAGGGGTTGATTTTAGAGAAGTGAGTGACTGGCTGGGGGTATGGGGTCTTTCTTAGGGTGGTGCACACATTGTAATACTGAGAGTGGTGTGATGCTTGTGTGACTGTGCACCTGCCAAGACTGTGTAATTTTTTCTTTAAAAATGAATGAATCACACAGTAATCTTAAAGCTCTTTTTTAATGTGAAAATTAACTGTCCAGCCCCAGTTGTCACCTAATAAATGTTAGTTTCCTTCACCCTTTCTTTATGACACATTGCAAACTAAGACCTTAGTTTAATTTTAATTACATTTTCCATCTCGAACCCAGAAGATCGAAAAACTTAAGTATGAAAAACTAACATGGAAGGTAGTGGAGATTGGGTGTGTCGTCCCCCCCCCCCCGCCCCTGTTCTGAAGTTCTTACAATTTGACTCCAGTGATGTTAAAGGTCTAGAATGGCTGTCCACCTGTATTCAAGTATGAACAAAGCTGCTTTTGGTGTCAAACTGGGAACATCTTTTCAGTTGGCTTGTGAACGGTCAGCTTGAAGTCTTTCATTATTATTCAGTGACTTGATTACACTTATCTCTCCATTTTTTCTAGTCTTGCATTGAGGCCCATGAGAAGGACATGGAGCTCTCATTTGCTGTCCAGCGCAGTAAGGACATGGTGTGTGGCATCTGTATGGAGGTGGTCTATGAGAAAGCCAACCCCAGCGAGCGCCGCTTTGGGATTCTCTCCAACTGCAACCACACTTACTGTCTCAAGTGTATCCGCAAGTGGAGGAGTGCTAAGCAATTTGAGAGCAAGATCATAAAGTGAGATTCCTCCCCAATCTCCGTTTGTGCTTTCTATTTTGGGGAAGAATTTAGTATCTTGTGCCAACTTTCAACCAGATGGACCGCATTTAAATGCATGCGTTTTCTCTTGAAACTGGGGTATTCTAATGGGGATTTCTTTGTATTTCAGCTAGCTTCTAGGTTAGTTGGTATATCTACTTCTTATTTGAATGAGGAAACCCTATGTATCAGTTAGTAGAATCTTCGTGCTTTTTCTGAGGAGATTGTGTTTAATGGATTAGCCAGTTTAGGCTCCGTGAACAAACTAAATAGCTCTGAATGTATGTTTCCTGACATTTTACATTTTCCACTTTCCTATTCCATCCATTAAGCTAGCCAATAATCCACCATCCTTTAAAGATTGTTCTCATAACTGAACAAAAACTACATAATCGAAACAGAGCAAAGTTGCAAGAAATAAATTTATTTAAACGAAAGAAAAAGGAGTCCGTGTGAAATGTCTTCTTTTGTTTTCTGTTTTTTTTTGTTGGTTTTTTTGTTTTTGTTTTTTGTTTTGTTTTTTTAACAAAGTTACTTTTTTGAGTGAACTGGCTAGCCATTGAGTTGAATTTATCGAGGACTTGTCTTCCCTCACAAGAGATGGCAGTTGTGTGACAGTATGTGGAGCCCTTTCAGGAAATCCCCACTTGGCTTTCAGTTAAATCTTTAAGGAATGGAGGGGACACACCAGGGTGTGTCCTTGCAGAGGAGCGGGCCCGTGAAGGGGGATATGCATTGCAGCCTGTTCATTGTTTCCCAGGTCCTGCCCAGAATGCCGGATCACATCTAACTTTGTCATTCCAAGTGAGTACTGGGTGGAGGAGAAAGAAGAGAAGCAGAAACTCATTCAGAAATACAAGGAAGCAATGAGGTATGAGCACTGCAGCCTTTTCTCAAGCTAAGATCCCAACATAGCTTGGGTTCACTTTGAAAAGAACAGTGCTGCATTACACAACTCCTACCTCCTTCCTACCCTTTCTTTGACTTCCAGTGCGGTTTCCTTTTGTCACCCCTGATAACACCTCGCTGGGGATGTACCTGGCTATAACACAGTCCTTGGGGTGCGTGCCAAGGGGCTGTGTTATAATGAAGTCTGTACTGCTAGCTGATGCCCCATGAGTGGGCTGCTACCACCTCCTCCGTCCATGTTACAGTTGTCTCATGTGCTCATGTGTGGGCCTCCTAGGAGATTCTCTATCTCTACTGGATCTGCGTTACTGGAGCTGTTAAAAACAGCAAGGACCTGACCAGAGTGTCTGTTTCTGTAGTCGGTGCTTCATGCATTAGTGCACACGTATTTGAGAACACACCTTGGGGAGGGCTGGAAACAGGTGCTGGTTCTATCCTTCCCTGTTTAAAGAAAGACCGGATGATAGTCAAATACAGACCTGAAGTCCACTGTGAATAAGGGTTACGATATTTTCCTTTCCAGCAACAAGGCGTGCAGGTATTTTGATGAAGGACGTGGGAGCTGCCCATTTGGAGGGAACTGTTTTTACAAGCATGCGTACCCTGATGGCCGTAGAGAGGAGCCACAGAGACAGAAAGTGGGAACATCAAGCAGATACCGGGTAACTCTCACTGTTTTTTTAAAGGAGGGGAAATAGCACGCGATCAGTTGAGCCCTGCACAGATTGGGGTAGGGGAAGGAGATTAACACTCAGGTCTGGGAGTGAGACTGGCGGATGAAAGGAGACCGGCCACCCCAGGAAACCGGGAGGGATAGGCGAGGGAAAGCTAGAGCTCGTGGTTTGCCTCAACCAGAGGGGAGGAATTGGTAAGTTCGAAACCCTAAATAAGAAGTCTGGTTCGTCATGCCCTCTGGTGTGCTGGACGTTTTGCCTTAGAAACAACAGACTAGAAGATACTGCTCGACAGTGCCATCCCTATCATGGCCTTGTTTTTTACAGGCCCAACGAAGGAACCACTTCTGGGAGCTCATTGAGGAAAGAGAGAGCAGCAATCCTTTTGACAACGAAGAAGAGGAGGTTGTCACCTTTGAGCTGGGCGAGATGTTGCTTATGCTTTTGGCTGCAGGTGGGGACGACGACCTGACAGACTCTGAAGACGAGTGGGACTTGTTTCATGATGAGCTGGAAGATTTTTATGACTTGGATCTATAGCAGCTTGGCGTGGCGGGTGAACTGGTCTGCTGGGCCTCAGGCAGTGGCTGTCCCCGGTGGTGTGGCAGTGCCCGAGTTTCTCTCCTAGGCGGGCCTCTAAACTCCAGGTGCTGTTGTGATCCTCCTTACCCAGGGCCTGTCTTTTCAATCCCTCACCTTTCCCCAAGGAGTGTGTTGTGTTCTCTGTTCAAAAAAAAAAAAGTTACAAAAATAAATCTTAAAGCTAGTTTTTTTTTGTAACATGAATTTGACTGTCAGACAGTTAGCGTAGGTCTATGGGGTCATCGGTTTCCCACCAGTCACTGTGTTCTAAGGTAGAGTTGATGGACTCGCCACACTCACTCGGTGGACCCCAGGTTCAGAAGGAGTAGAAGTGGCCCTGCTCTGGGCTCCGAGAACACAAGTGATGGGTGATGGATCTGCGCTGTAGCCCGTAGTTGGCCGCAGACTAACAGGTGGCTCCTCCCGGTTTCTGGTGAAGTCTGCGCATCCAAGTTTATCTCCGTCCCCTCCCCCGTGACCCCCCACCTGTGCACTTGTTCTGTGGTTTTGGTCTCTTGTTGAATTGCACACACGTCCTACTACCACTGGGTAACCAGAACCAGGTGCGAATGTGTTGAGATTTTTACTGTCGCGTGTGATAGAATTGTGAAGGGGCACACGGCAGATGCAGTGGCGTCAACGAAAAGCCGAGCCGGAAGCGGACTCCCGAGGGCGGATAGACTTGGTGTGGGTGGGTGAGAGCGTGCGAAAGCTGCTTGTCCCTGTAGATGTTGTGTTCTTAGCCTTAGTGGGTAAACGATGGGTTTTGTGGTTTCAGCCTCGTATGGCACGTAGATTGTAAGGGACAGAGCAGTATGTCGGTAGCTGTCAGTAGAGCAGTGCTAGAGCTCTGTCTTCACATAGAGCAGTGGGCATAGCCGCAGAGTTTCAGCTGTCCGGTGGTCCCATACGTTAACACAAACCAGGGCTTGGACACACGGTTGTATTTAATGTTTTAGGGTTTCCCAGCCTTTCTAGCCCAGGCACTTTTTGGACAAAGTTTGTCCTCGTTTGAGGTTTCGTTGTCAGGTTTTTGTGTTCGTTTTTGTGGGTATCTGCCTCCTCACATCCCTGAGCTTTGCAGGTAGACAGTGATTCAGAACTTAAATTCTAAGGTGTTTCTTGTGGCGGGTCAGGGGTTGGCAGGAGTTCAGTCATACTTTTCCACTCAAGTGGGGAGGGAGTGGTAATCCACAAGCTGAGCTAAATGCTAAGTTGTTAGAAGAATTTCTTGATTGGAAATTTTAGCGTTTGAGTTTTGTCTCTTGTTCATAAAACAACTTGGAGATCCTCCTCATTTGTCCCATCTACTGCTTTTGAGTCCTTGGATCCTACCCATTTCTTTTCACTCAAAGAAAAAATAAGTAATTGTTGCAGAGGTCTCTGTATTTTGCAGCTGCCCTTTTGTAAGAAGCACTTTTCCCAAATAAAACAATAAAAAAACCCAAATTGGCTTTGTTTTGTGTAATATATGTAATGAGCTGTTCTGAAATGTGGAGGTGTCAAAACAGCATTCGTTTCTCTCATGGACTCTGATCAATTCATCAATTACTCTGGATGTAGTTTCATTGAGACAAGTGATCGCTTTCCTAATAAGACCTGACCTGCTGAGAAGCACTACTTGAGTGATAAAGAGGGAAATTTCCTGACCAGCTGGGATCCTCAAACTATTTGTGGTAGAATTCTTCTCAGGCTGCCTTCAGTTTTCATCTGCCACCCGAACACTTGCCTGTAGGAACTTGCCTCCTACCCACAGATAACAGGTAGGTCACAATATAGTAGCCTACAATAGGCTACAGTAAAGTAGCCTTTCAAAGCACAATATAGTGCTTTGAAAGGCTACTTTACTCCGTAACTCTCCCATCTTTGAGTAAAAACCATTCTGTGATGACCGTACATTCCCTGTTGGTAGAAGTACTGATGCTCGGGGAGGCCTGGGAGACTCCCTCGGTCTTAAGCATCGGCTCTTGGCTCAGAGGGCGGCACAACAATCCCTTGTGCTCCCTGCTCCGTGGGGAGTAGTCCTCTGTCCCTCCTCTTTGTTCTCACTCTCAGACAAGTGGAATCTTTCCAAGGTACTGCTTACAATACTGATACTATGATTTAACGGTGTTCCAGGTTTCCATTTCTAGAAACTGTATTGTGACGTGGCATAGTCATGCTAACAGCTGTAGGTCCCGGAGGAGTCTGTTAGTGCGCGTATGTATCCACTGCTTTCTTTGAGAAGTGTTCAGTCTGTCTCCAGCTGCTAGTGACCAGGCTGTGCTGGGGATCACATGAACTCCCAGAGTTGATGGGAGAACCTCCGAGGCCAGGGGGAAGTGTTGGAGCTCCGAGTGGGGAAGAGAGACTTCATGAAAGGCACTACATTTTGGTGTCCGGAAGGCAGGCTGGTGCCCATGGATAGCGGTGCTGTTGGTGTGTCTGTGTCTCTGGCTGAGAGAATGGTCTGGGGAGGTGACGAGCTAGCTTCTGCAGTTAGGGAGGTTTGTGTTGGGAGCAGCTCCCTTTGCCTCTTGGAAAAGGCAATGGAAGTTTCTGTATCTGCCAGTCGTAATGTGTGTGGCTGCCCTGTGCCTGTTCCGGCTGTAGCAAGTGAATTCTCACTGCTTGTTGGTCCAGAAACCCTGGGCTCCTTGGCCCAACCTCTGTCCTGCCACCACACACAAGAAGGGATGTTTCTGTCCCTAGCTCATAGAACATGCACAGGTTCGTTCCTTAAAAAGAATCTGGGGGAAATGAGAAGCAAATACTAGCTAAGACTTGAGATGGAGGAGGTACAGGGTGTGGGTCGAGGTACAGGGTGTGGGTCACGGCACACAGGTGGAAACCCATCATACAAGGAAAACTAAGTGGGGTACTTCTGTTCGAAGTACTCTGTTAGGTTAGTAATTTTAGGCATTGTACTCAAGGTAATCAAGTAAAAACTGTTGATCGACTAAATTGTCTTGCTCAACCAATATAAACTTGGTGTTTTAAAATTGGTATGAAAGGGGCGCCTGAGTGGCTCAGTCATTGGAGTGTCTGCCTTCCGCTCAGGTCGTGGTCCCAGAGTTCTGGGATTGAGTCCTGCATCGGGCTCCCGGCTCAGTGGGGAGGCTGCTTCTCCCTCCCTCTGCCTGTTGCTCTGCCTACTTGTGCTCACTCATTCTGGCAAATAAACCTTTAAAAAAAAATGGGTATGGGGACGCCTGGGTGGCTCAGTTGGTTAAGCAGCTGCCTTCGGCTCAGGTCGAGATCCCAGCGTCCTGGGATCCAGTCCCACATCCGGCTCCTTGTTCGGCGGGGAGCCTGCTTCTCCCTCTGCCTCTGCCTGCCATTCTGTCTGCCTGTGCTCGCTCGCTCTCCCTCCCTCTCTGACAAATAAAATCTTTAAAAAAAAAATGGGTATGAAAAAAATTGTTAGGGAAAATACACGAACTGTACTTGGTTTCTTGCCTTACCCATTGATAGTCTTACTGATGATTTTAATGCATTTTTTAGAAGGTTTACTGGTAAGATTTTTTTAAAAGCTTTTATTTATTTGACAGAGCTCACAAGTAGGCAGAGAGGCAGGCAGAGAGAGAGAGGAGGAAGCAGGCTCCCCGCTGAGCAGAGAGCCCCACGTGGGGCTCGATCCCAGGACCCTGGGACCATGATCTGAGCCGAAGGCAGAGGCTTTAACCCACTGAGCCAGCCACCCCGGGCGCCCCACAGGTAAGATTTTTAAGGATTCTGTTAGGGCACCTGGTGGGTCAGTTGGTTAATCAGCTGTCTCATGGGCTCAGGTCATGAGTTCCGGGATTAGGCCCTGTCAGGGTTCCTGCTCTGCTGAGAGCCTGCCTGCTTCTCCCTCTGCCTACTTGGTGCTTGGTTTTTCTGACAAAGAAAAAAAAAAATTTCTCAGAGGGACCGGAGAAGCAGGCTCCCCCCTGAGCAAGGAGCTAGATGCAGGAGGACCCTGGCATGACCTGAGCTGAAGGCAGCCGCTTAGCGACGCAGGCCACCCAAGTGCCCCAGGACACCGGTATTCAAAAGGGCAACAAGCACTGGAGCACCTGGTGGCTCAGTGGGTTAAGCCTCTGCTTTCTGCTCAGGTCATGATCCCAGGGTTCTGGGGTCAAGCCCGCATCAGGGTCTCTGCAGGAAACTTGTTTCCCCACGTCTGTCTGCCTGCTTCTCTGACAAATCTTAGGAAAAAAAAGTCAAGCATTTATTTACATTGGTGCTGGCTCAATCAGTAGAGCATGCGTCTGTAGGTCTTTCAGGGCCCTGGGTTCAAGTGTTCGAGCCCCACATTGTGCTCAGAGATCAGTTTAAGAGAAAATTGTTGTAAGTAGGGTAGAGACGGAAGGTAAGTTCTAAATATCCTTCAAACACCGGAAGCCGTTTCTGTAGCCATGAGCAGCAAAGGAATTCCGGATTTTGAGAGTGCACGTGAGTGGGAGCAGAGAAGCAGCCAACTCCCTGCTGAACATGGGGCTCGATCCTCGCCACCCCAAGCAGGCTCCTTTTGTACAAAAGTGGGCCTCTGAAGTAACTTGAGCAAGGCAGTGCTTGTTGCTTTGTATTAAATGACAGGAGGAGAGGTGCTTGGGTGGCTCTGTTGGTGCCTTTGCCTTAGGTCATGATCCTGGAGTCCCACTATAGGCTACTCTGAACCTCCCATTTCCTGCTCTCAGTTCTCCAAAATTTAAAAGGAAAAAAAACTCCCATTGCTGATATTAAATACAAAATACTGAAGATCTTCCCTAAAACTAACCAGGTCTCCATTAGACCACCTCAGCTGCACATAGACACAAATTCACCATGGAGTGAATAACCCAATAAGCTGGTTAATTTTCGGGTCCAGTTGATGTGCTTATTTCCTTTTAATCAGAAGCTGCTTCCCCCTCAAATGTAGAGACTTCCAGAATGCTTATGCAGTCCTGTCTTAGCCAACAGTGAACATAATCTATAATGTAAAACTGGATTTGAAAAAAAAAAAAAAAAATGAAGACTCCTTCCAGATGGCATGCTTACAGAGGGCTGGCGTTTACTTAGGGTAGACACAGCCTCAACTCACTCTCCCATGGCCCTTGCCTTTGGTGTTCGACTCCGTTACTGGATAACATTCTACAGACAGAGCACTTGCCAGCTACTGGGCCTACCCTGGAGGTGTGAGCACACAGCAGAAAGCGTGCTCTGCAAAATGGTCCTTGTGGTACCTCCAGATCCCAGACTCCTTTGCAGTTCATCTGGTGCCATGTAAGTGCTCCTGGGCACCTGCTCCAGGCCTCCAGTCCAGTCCCTCTTGCTGTAATGGAGATGTTACCTGGATCCCTAAGTCTCAGGAGAGGGGAGAGTCTCCATCCCAAATGATGGAGACGTGGAAGATTTTTGAGGTTGGGATTTGGTGCTCATTTTCCCAATGTATCCTGGCATGAACTATCCTATAACACTTTTTTTTCCATGAACTTAGCATATTCATGTGATTTTCTTACTGCGGACCTCAAGTATTTGAGTAAATACTGTGTTTTAGTGGTTGTTTATGATAATTTGAGTATTATAAAGGTGTAGATGAAAATGAGCTTTTGAAAGATAGTGTGAGCAGAAGAGGGAGAATGCCTAGCAGGCCTCCCACTGAGCAGAGCCTGCTGGAGGTCTTGAGATCAAGACCTGAGCTGAAATTAAATAACAGACCGAGTTACCCAGGTGCCCCTATAATGAGAGGTTTTAATAAGAGACCTGGCTCACCTCTGACAGCAGAGATGGGGTGGGGAGTGGGAGGGTGGGGAGAAAGGGCATCCTTCAGAAGGAAGAGCTGTGTGGAAGCCCTGAGGCAGTCACAGGCAGAGCAGACAGCAGTTCTTAGGTCCATTCTTGGCATCTAGTGGCCCCTCGAGTGTCAGTAACCCAGGCTGCATTGGTGAAGTTCGGTATTGTAGTAAATAGTGAGATCCTGACCCTGCTGTTGGAACCAGCCAGCAGAGCTCAGACTTCACCAAGGGTGGGGGGAGGTGGGGACCTCGGTGAGCTGGAGCCTGTAACGCGGTAGTTCCTGAGTGGGGGTCCTTTCCTGCTAGCGCTGGGACCACTGTGGGAGCCTGAGAAGTTGACGTGTGTGTGTGTGTGTGTGTGTGTGTGTGTGTGTTTCAACAGGCAGCACAGGCTGTTGGCCCCCCGCCTGGCGTTGGGAAAGCAGTCTATGGGGCTTGTGTGTTTTCACTGGTTGGGATTTATGTTGTGTGAGTTTACATGCTCAGGCATGTGATAGGGAAAAACTAAGTGGCCATGGGAATGTGGAGTATTGATTTAAATTAGAAATTTCCAACTGAAAGCATATGGAACTGCAGACTTAACTAACGGAGCAGTAACGCCATTGAGAGCCAGAGAGAGAGAAAGCATTTTTTACCTCGTTCCAGTGTTTGATAACCAGCAGTCAAGCAGGTCAGTGACCCGTAAACCCTCCTGCATGCAACTTGAAAGGCCCAATCTTTTGTTAAGTCTAGTTTCAATCTTCGAGTATTGTAATACTCAAGCTGAGCACACTGCTGTTCTGATCACTGTTGGATTTGAGGGGTGGGTGCAGTGAGCTCTTCAGAGTGTATGGCCTTGTGTCCTTTAACCTTCAGCCTCACAGAAAAACCGCAGTGATAGTGTATTAAACTTCAGATTCACCGTTTATCCTTGAGTTTTCATTCTGCATATGTCTGACCTTGCGGATCCATTTGAAGATATTAGAGACATGACACCCCCTAAGTACTCAAGAACATACTTTCTGCTCTGCAACCCCACTATAATTACCAGGGTATATCCTGGCAACACATCTCTTTCTCCTGCTGTTCCAATAGTTTTTCAGCAGGAAGGGTCCAAGTCCAGTTAAATACACCATACTTCTAATCTTAATTTAATGAAATTTTGAGGCTCCAACTTCTTCTGGTGACTGGGTGTATAAAAAACAGATAGTAAATGTCTCCTTCCTAAGATTTACATTCTAACTGATCCTTTTTTTTTTTTTTTTCAGTGGGAAATTACTCCTGTTCTTGAGATCAGGACCTGAGCTGAGATAGAGTAGGATCCTGTAACCGACTGAGCTCCCCTAGACTATCCTGACATACCCATAACTGGTTATTCTCCAGCTCATCTTGCTAGGGGAATTGCCACATCTTGTAGACTCACCATTACTAGGACCGCTTCTTCTTTGCTCTCCGTGGCAGTCCTTCATCGTCTTGGGCACCTGGACAGGCTGCTGGGGGCCATTCGTGCCTGTGCTCCTCTGACATCCCATTCCCCACCCCACCCCTGCCACTATCCTGGTAGTGCTGTTTATGGCCGCCCATCACACCTATAGACTGCCTTTGAGAAAATCCTTTATCTTGATCCATTTCTCATGCCATTATTTCCTTTTTTTTTTTTTTTTAAAGAACGGGTTAAAGTGCAGTTTAGTGTTTTTTCCAATACAACATTGAGCAGTCCTCAACACAATCTAGTTCCAGACCATTTTCATCTTTCCCGAAAGAAACCCCATTCCCATTAATCTCTTCATCCCTCCCTTGCCATAATCCCCAGCAACCACTGGCCTGTGGCATTCGCACCTGAGAGGGGCTTGCTGTCTCTGGCCTACTGACCGCTTCACACAAACGGAATCATGGTATGTGGCCTTTCGTGACTGGCGTCTTTGACTTCCCATAATGTTTTCGAGGTTTATTAACAGCGTGTATCCGTAATTCCACTTCTCTTTAGGGCAGAGGAGTTCCACTGTGTGGCTGGACCATTTTGTTCATGGGTTGTCCATGCCTAGAAACTTGGGTTCCCAGTCCTGGCTGTGAACGCTGCTGGGAACACTCAACACGTACAAGTTGTGTGGACACGTTCTCATTTCTTTGGTATATATACCTCAAAGCAAAACTGCTGGGTTTTGATAATTCTATGTTTGAACATCTTGAGGAACCAACAAACTTTTCCGAAGTGGCACATGCTGGGTGCCTCAGCGGATAATGCGTCTGCCTTCTGCTCAGGTCATGATCCCAGGGTCCAGGGATCAAGCCTTGTATAGGGCTCCCTACTCTATGGGAGTCTGCTGCTCCCTCTGCCTTTGCCTATCTCTTCCCTTCCTCTCGCCTGCTGGTACTCTGCCTCCCTCCCTCCCTCTCCCAAGTAATGAAATAAAAAATGGTTTTTTGTTTTACTGATCTTACAAGTTTTATTTTTGTAATTGGAATTTCGCTTCTAAATTAGATGAAGGTTTCAGGTAGCTGTTTGCAAGCATTTCTGAAAATTGACACAGTGTGTGGATAATTTTATTCCCAATAAATGAAAACACTAGTTGGATAAAATCATCACTTTATTGTTGTTTTAGGGTCTGTTAAGTTCTAGGGACGTCCTGCTACACCATGTAAGAGCGCGTAAATTCAGGGGCACCTGGCTGGCTCAGTTGGTGGAGTGTGTGACTCTAGGTCTCGGGGGTCATGTGTTTGAGCCCTGAATTGGGCTCCTCCCTGGGTGCAGAACGTACAATCAACACCTTAAAAAAAATATATAAGTAGAATTAAGTAATAATGCTAAGTAAATGCAACTTACGTGCAGCAGGATTATCACCCATTACTTGTGCTCCTTATTAACTTGTACTTGACCTCCAATTCCTGATGCCTCCAGTTTTCGGCAATTGTTTTTGGGTATAGATGAAGCAATGTGTTCAAGAACGAACACAGAAGAAACTATGTTGTCAAAACCACCTTGACATCTATCAGGATTCTGATGGCCCCGCAGGCCAACTAAGTGAATCTTGGGAGCGTCTGCATGTTTGCTCAATAATTGATCACAGGCTCTTGAGCAGACACTGGTTTTTGTTGTTGTTGTTGTTGTTGTTGTTGTTTTTTAGATTTTATTCATTTATTTGTCAGAGAGAGAGGGAGAGCGAGCGAGCACAGGCAGACAGAATGGCAGGCAGAGGCAGAGGGAGAAGCAGGCTCCCTGCCAAGCAAGGAGCCCGATGTGGGACTCGATCCCAGGACGCTGGGATCATGACCTGAGCCGAAGGCAGCTGCTTAACCAACTGAGCCACCCAGGCGTCCCTTTTTTTTTTTTTTTTTTTTTAAAGATTTTATTTATTTACCTAACAGATCACAAGTAGGCAGAGAGGCAGGCAGAGAAGGGGAAGCAGGCTTCCTGCTGAGCAGAGAGAGCCCGATGCGGGGCTGGATCCCAGGACTCTGAGATCATGACCTGAGCTGAAGGCAGAGGCTTAACTACACTGAGCCACTCAGGTGCCCCAACACTGGTATTTTTGAAAATGGAAAGTTGAAGTAGGCACTATTACTGCCTTCCATGTGAATCCCCAGAACCTCTTCATTACCTGGAGGTTTGTAAGTGACCTGCAGGGACCACTGATAAGGTGCTTGCCTCTCCATCCTCCCCATCTAACCCTTGTGCTACGGTAGAACTCCGCCTACTTGGCCTTGGGTCCCCCAGATAGCCTTGAATATGAGCCAAGTGGACTTTCCACATCATTCCTGTTCAAGAGGAAGTGGACTCCGGCTGGGCTGCATCTCTCAGGCACGGCTCCTCCATGCCTGAGGATGGGACGAGCCTAATCCACCCAACCGGCCACTTGGCCCCTGTCTCTCCCACACTGCCTCCTCCCCTCCCTCCAGCTGCTTCTAGAGAGAGCTGCATGACTTTGAAGGATAGTGAAACATATGTTTGAGAGTGTATTTTAGGATTATTTCTCTGTGTTTGTGTATTAATGATGAGGGGTTAATAGGACGGAACCCAAGTCTGATACCGGTCATTATCTGCTGGGGGAGTACAGCTTTGTTGCCGAGAGTGGGCCCTGGAACCAGATTGTATGGAATCCTGGTTCTGCCACTTAGAGTTGTGTGACCTTAATCCCTCAGTATTTTATATTGTCATTTTAAAATAGGAATTATGAATAGTACCCACTTCAACAGATAGTAGCCAGGATTTACTGAGTTAGTATAAAGTGTTTGGTATGGCACTGGGCACACAGTAATCGCTTTATGTGTTTGCCATTATTAATACTGTTGTAGTCCTATTCCCGTTACTATGAATGGGCCTTCCCAGTAACAGAAGGGGAAAGATGCTGCTGCCCCTGGGAACAATTTGTTACTTAAACTGTAACCCCTGGAGGATTTTACTAGTTGCCAAGCACATTTAGATAATGGCCTTAAGAAATACATATACTGGCAACAGGTCTTTGGGGGAGAAGGACGATATACGACCGTGAAGCTGGGCAGCTGGGGATGCCCGGCCCGCCCAGGGCAGAACGCCGCCTGCTTCAGGAAAGCCGAGCACCCGGGAACGCCTGGTCAGCTCAGGATGGAACGAAAACTGCCTGCTTCCCTTTTCCGTTTTCACTCCTTTCTCTTCCCAGAAGCGCCCGTTGTTAGTTAGATGAGTCCTTTGAATGTGCCTGGTTAACTATAAACTTTATCCTCCTCCTTGCTTGACCAAGATGTGACTAACGTTTGACCTTCATCGGTCCTTCTGTTGGCTATTGTTTCTATCCAATAAAAGTGAGACTGGAGTTTCTCGGGGCAGCCGTCCTTTCCGACTGCTGTCCCCTGCTCCCCATCTCTTGCAGCTGACTTGTTTGTGCCCAGTTCTTCTCCCGTCGCCGACTGGAAGCGGCAGAAAGAGATTCAGGACTTGTCTCTGAATGATGAAATACTAACTGAAAGATTGCCGCACACATGGAAACGTACTTGACATTGGCAGACAAAATATTGAGGCCTTTGCCATCTTACTATCCTTCCAAAGGGTCCCTTCTAGAATTTAATTTCACATAATTCGTTACCTAACAACTACACAATTTGGGGGATGTAAAAAATAACCAGAATTCAGCAACACACAGCCTTCCTGGGTGCCAGGCCCTCTAAAGGGGAGCCTGCCGAGCTGGCTTCACAGGGTTACGAGGCTGCCCTGAACCCCAGGAGTTGAGCCCCCGCACTCAGTGACACCATCATTCCACGCTGGATACCCTTTCAAGTCCCTTTCCAGGGTACTTGAGGGTTTCTGTGGAAGTCCTGTAATCTCGGCAGAAGCCCGGGTTGGTGAATTACAGCATGCTGGTGTCCAGGGGGCCGTGTTCTCACACGTGTACCCTGCTGGGAGGAATATTTTAATTCCAGCTGATCCCCAGAGGGCATAACCCGGGAAGCCGGTGATAAGGTCTTCAGAGCATTGGGATTGATGTGCACGGAAACGGAGTTACTCTCCTATCATTCTCAGCCTCTTTGCTCCCTCTCTCCCTCGACCTACTCCGTTTTCCTTATATTCCTTACCTTTCGTAACGACTATCTGCTTGCCGCCTCGTCCTGCAGAGGCTCCGTACGGATATATTCCTGATCTGGTGCAAGAGGCTGCTGTGCCTCACCCTTCCTCTAGAACAATAACAGGAAGATGAAAGCGGTCGATCTCCTCTGACATGTGTTCTCTCTGGCCTGGAGCTAGATTTCCCTCTTTCTTCCTAAAGGTGAGTCCAACAAATATGGAGTGAAATAAAGTGAAATGAATTAAAATGTGATTAATTGGGGCACCTGGGTGGCTCTGTTGGTTGGGTGACTGCCTTTGGTTCAAGTCGTGATCCCGGAGTCCCGGGATCGAGTCCCACATCGGGCGCCCAGCTCCAAAGGGAGTCTGCTTCTCTCTCTGACCACCTCCTCGCTCATGCTCTCTCTCACTGTCTCTCTCTCTCTCTCAAATAAATAAAATCTTAAGAAGAAAAAAAGTGTGATTAATTCTCTGTGGTCTTCCTCCTAACCGTGCTCCCCTCCCCATCTCTACGCAGGAACAATTTGAACGTTTCAGTGTGGGGAAGACTTGGCCGGCAAGCTTGGGTGAATGTGGATTTCTGAAAAGATCCTGATTCTGTCCAATCACGGAGCTCAAGAATTGGCACCGAGCATCGCCTGGCTGGTCTCACACGTCCGGTTGGTGAGCTATGCTTTGAGGAGCATTGCTTCATGGTACTGCCTGATACATACATGGTGTGAACCACGTACATGATTTACGTTTTTCTAGTAGCCACATTTTAAAAAGTGAAAAAAAAAAAAAACCAGGTGAAACGTTAATATGTTCACTTAACCTAGTATATCTAAAATACCATTTCAACATACAATCAATATAAAATGATTGTGAGATACTTTACTCTTCTCGTGTGTGTGTGCGCTAAGTCTTCAAATTCTGATGTGTATTTTACACTTACAGCTCAGGTCAAATTTGAATGAACCACATTTCAAGTACTCGGGAGCTGCCCATGGTTAGTGGCTGTTTGTGCTGGTCCCAGCGTCTGGGTGGTGCTGAGGGGTGAGTCCCCACCCCACGGACATTTCCTGGTTCAGGGCCATGGTTGCGGCTGCTCCAGCCCTGTGGTTCTTACTACAATTACAAGATGTGCCCCAGCAGCAACCATCAGGGAATTCTGAAAAAACAATGTTGTTTATTCACAGGTTCTGTACATAGCCCGCAAGGTGGGGGGCACTCAGCGAGGCCAGTATTGGCTTGACATTCATCTAGGACTCAACTGAATTTCAATTCAGAAGTGAGTTTTCTGTAGAAGTGAGTGGTACTGTAGAAGGTACTATAGAAGGAAATTGTCAGCATCTCCCACATTCTAGGAGGGTGGTCACATCAGCCCCACTAGGATAGAAATCAGTTCCATCTCCATCTCATGGCTCCTGACCATTCGGCAAGACAATATTGATGGTCTTGATGTCAAGGCTTTGCTCCTCAAACTAAAGACCTGAGGTGTGAACTTCAGGAAGCAAAAGTGAACAGCATTCTGGTTTTTCACTGCAGGCTCCCCCACACACACACACCCTCCCCTGCACCCCAGCTATTTTAAACCGCTCTGGAATGTTCTAAACATCCTCTCCCCTCTCTTAATATCCCTCCTTTATTCTTTCTTCACTATCTTCTTCAAGCAAGAAGCAGAATTCAGTAGGAAATGGTTGGAAGGGTTGGGGAGATAAAATGGAAGTATAAGGAAGAGCAGACCTTGGCTTCCTACCTCTGCCTTCAAGTCCAAAGCGGAGCCAAGAGAAACAGTGGTGTGGCTTTGCTCAGAGGCAGCTGGTCTAGCCTGGGGTGTGAACCCAGGCACAGTGGTCCCCATCTGGGCGGGAAGGGTTAAGGACCAGCGGCAAGTCTGCTTTGGTTTGAAATGCTGCGTGGCCGCCGACAGGGTACCCGGCTACCCTCCACGTCCGACGCGGCGTCTCCTGGCTGCGGCTGGCCTCGTGCACATCTCAGCACGAGCAGTGGGTCTTTTCCCTCGGACCCTGGGCCACAAGGATTGGCCTAGAATCCAGGGCCAGGCTGTTCACGGTGCTCTCCCCAAATACGTGCAGGCTGTTGCGGGCGATCAGCTCCCTGGCCATCAGCACGAAGACCTCGTCTATGTTCTTAGACTCCTTGGCGGATGTTTCTAAAACAGCAAGAAGGCCGCACTTCTCAGCCAGGGCGCAGGCGTCCTCGAACAGGACATGCCGTTTCTCCCACAGGTCACATTTGTTCCCTGGGAGCAAGAGAGAAGCAGATGTTCCATGGGGGAACTGAATCTGAGTTGTTGTTGTTTTTTTAATGAACCTTTAATAGAAACATTTTAGTTCAGTGATGGGCACGCATGATTCATCCCTGAACAGCCACTGTGGGCAGATTTACTGAAGATGAAACCCCTGATGATGAAAACAGAGCCATTGTCTTAATTCACTGTCAAATGAGATCCTGAGGAGCTTGGAGAAATGGGCCGGAGGGGTGTGTTTTATATGGAGGGACCCATGGAGCCCCTCTGTTCTAGGGAGCAACAGTCATTCCTTCCTTATAAGTCTAACAAGGTAAAAACGGTGCCAGAGCGGGTGTCTCGGGCTTCATGCTGCTTCCTTCAAATCTTGTTTCTCTTTCTGCTCTCTTTTCCAAACCACAAAAGGTTGGATACGGTGGGATGGGGCCTGGGCTAGCTGAGGGGATTGTGATTAGGATTTGCTGGAATGAAGGTGTGGGATGAACACAGGATTTAGCTGTGACTTAAATACAGTCGGATGTAGACTTTAAGTGTGCAGTTCGTGAATGCTAACAAACGGACGTGCTCTGTAACCATCATTCCTCTCAGGATATAGAACATTCCCTGTTACCTCAGAATGTTCAGTGACAGGTTTTGTGAACATGGTTATAGAAGGAAGAGTGACCCATCTCTTTACTTCTCCACTTAGCCCCTACATGCCTCTAATCATTGGACTTGGATTTCTCTGAGGCAGGAATCCAGAGGTAAAATTGTTTTCCACAGGATTTGTTCTACCAGACATCAGAATTTATTACAAATCTACGGTAAACTGAGATGGGCCAGACTGGTGTTTCTCAACTGGTGTTTTTTCCTTTAAAGGAGCTTTCTTAGACCCTTTTTCCCATAAATAACTGTCCCCACCAAGAAAACCTTTAAAATTTTTCATTTTGAAACAATTACAGGGGGCGCCTAGGTGGCTCAGCCATTAAGTGTCTGCCTTGGGCTCAGGTCATGATCCCAGGGTTCTGGAATCAAGCCCTGCATCAGGTTCGCTGCTCAGCAGGGAGCCTGCTTCTCCCTCACCAGCTCCCCCTGCTTGTGTTCCCTCTCTCGCTCTCTCTGTAATAAATAAAAATCTTAAAAAAAAAAAAAAATAACAGTTACAGACTCACAGGTTGTTGAAGGAGGACCTTCAGGTCAGGGAGGTGTCTAGCGTACCATGAACAGTATGCAGAGGTGTGCACTGTATCGCTGGGGAAAGATTGATGGACTGACATATACTGAAATTAAAAATGTCTGTTTAGGGGATGCCTGGGTGGCTCACTTGGTAAAGCGGCCAACTCTTGATCTCAGCTCAGGATGTGGGATCAAGCCCCATGTTGGGCTCCATGGTCAGCATGGAGTCTGCTTGTCCCTCTGCTGCTCCCTCCATTCACGCGCTCTCTCAAATAAAATCTTTTTTTAATTTTTAAGATCTTACGTATTTATTTGACAGAAATCACAAGTAGGCAGAGAGGCAGGCAGAGAGAGGGGAGGAAACAGGCTCCTTGTGGAGCAGAGAGACCGACTCAGGGCTCAATCCCAGGCCCCTGAGACCATGACCTGAGCAGAAGGCAGAGGCTTTAACCTACTGAGCCACCCAGGCGCCCCTCAATAAAATAATTTAAAAGAATACCTATTCAGGGGCACATGGCTGGATCAATTGGTAGAGCGTGGGACTCAGATCTCAGGATCGTAAATCTGAGCTGCCTGTTGGGTGTAGAGACTACTTAATTTTTCTGTTTTGTTTTGTTTTTTGAAGTAGGCTGAAGTAGGACCCACTAATGCAGACCTGGGCTGCGGCTGCAGGACTCCATCCCTCTGTCAGGCAGTGTCGGCTCGGGGCCGAGGGAACCTTTCTTACAAGTGTTCAGTCTGAGACACCATCTACCTACGGGGCTGGGCTGAATACTGAGTCCCAGAGATAACCAGGTTCTAATCCCTGCAGACTAAATATTACCTTATTTGGAAGAAAGGTCTTTGCAGATGTTATTAAGAATCTGGAGATGAGAGGCACCTGCGTGGGTCAGTGGGTTAAGCCTCTGCCTTCAGCTTGGGTCATGATCTCAGGATGCTGGGATCGAGCCCCACATTGGGATCTCTGCTTAGCAGGGAGGCCGCTTCCCTTCTCTCTCTAGCTGCCTCTCTGCCTACTTCTGATCTCTGTCTGTCAAATAAATAAATAAAATCTTAAAAAAAAAAAAAAAAAAAGGATCTGGAGATGGGGAGAGGATCCTGGATTAGCTGCCTGGGCCCCAATACAGCCCCATGTAACCTGCTGCGTGGGCTGGGGGAGGACTTCACACGCGCAGGAGGGGAGGTGGAGAGGGACATACACACTGGGTGTTGTGGCCACAGCAGAGATCCGTGGCAGCCGCCAGAAGCTGAAAGAGGCAAAGAACAGATTGTCCCCCGGAACCCCTGGAGTGGTGTGGCCCTGTGGATGCCTTGGTTTTGGCCCAGTGATACCGGGTTTAGATTTCTGGCCTCCGGAATTGAGAGAGAACACCTTCCCATGATTTTAAGCTGCCAATGGAAACTGACTCAGGCACGTATCTTCCAACACGGCTGCACGTGCATCTCTAGCCCATGAGGCTGAAGCTCGGGGCACAGTGCTGCTTCTGGGAGGCAGGTGGGGGAAGGGATGCCAGAGGAGTGGGCCCGAGCTGGGAGTGTGGTCTGTTGCTTGCATCCCTCCCTCAGAGCTGTGGGTGCTGGGCTCAGTTGCATTGGTTCTGCTTTTTAGGACCTGCTCCCCGCCAACCTGCCCTATCGCCATGGCAGGTCAGCAGCCCCGTCTGCCCAGTGCCCAGCCTCCCCGCCACTGGGGGCGGCACACTTCAAGATGAGCCGGGACACCTGGACACGGAAAGAAACTGTGTGTTCGCCCGTTGCGGTCTGAGCCCTTGCTTGCTAAGGGCTGTGTGGGGGGCACCCAGAGAGAGGTTCCTGCCCAGAAGGAAGGAGTTCTCATCTTGTCAGGGTGACCAGACAGACACACAGACAGTTGAGTCAACTATAAGAACTTTCTGATCCGACACAAGCCACAAAGAAATACAGGCGGAGGACCAGGTGAACGGTAACAGTTGTTCATAGCACAGGTGTATAATCCCTTGTCCACATTTCCCAGATCCAAAAACCTGGGAAACCCCTAAGTGTATTTGGTCATTCCTCCGATGGTAAAATCTGCCCCAAACTGGCATTTGAAGTTTTTATTCAACCTGCTTTGTATGACTAGGTTGCACATTCCACTGCACTGAATAAATAAGGATGCATTTGACTTTGGGGTGTTGGCCCAGACCTACTGAGGGTGTCACATAACACAGAATGCAGTCTTCTAAGATCTGACAGATCTGAAGGCTGAAATCTTAGGCATGAAGAGTTCTTTTCTGAGAGATTGTGGACCTGGAAATAGAACAGCAGTGGAAGTGGGACGTTTGCCTGAAATCCTAAGGGGACAAAGCAGGTGCTGAGGGAAGTCAAAGAGCATCCTGTGTAACCTGTAAAGGAAGTTGGCTTCTGAGTTCTCCCTCTGTTGGGGGGTACCAAGAGCCGGGAGGTCACAAACAGCAGACGGGATGAGGAGAAGGTAAGAGCCAGCCTTCTCCAGGTGGGAAGCGGGGGGCCCCAAGGATTTTAAACACAGGGACACTACTGAGGGGCTGGTCTTCTGGTACATGGCCGGAGAGGAGTACAAATCTGTCACAACCATCTCTGACCTTTGTAGGAACGTCTCCGAGAGGCTGCGGTAAACTTGTGAAAGAGAGACACCTGTGTGAAGAAATGTGGAAACAGGAAGGAAGACAGTGGGGGCGAGGACACTTCTGTGAGGGAACAGCAAGTTGACTTTTCTAGATTCAGGCACGGAGGCCACAGAGACAAAAACAGGAAGACCCGTTGTGTCAGCCCTGGGGACTGGACACGTCATAAGCTGACACATCCTGGCCATCTTTGGGGGCATTCCTAGAACCGATTGTAAACTGAGACAGATGATTGTGAGGAATGACAGACTGGGGTATAAATACCATGACAGCTGTGAGATTCCTGGAAATCCTGCAACATCTTAGCATTTTTAAAAAGATTTTGAGACAGAGCAAGAGAAAGAGTGAGCAAGCACGAGAGGGAGGTAGGGGCAGAGGGAGAGGGAGAAGCAGACTCCTTGCTGAGCACCAGGACCCTGAGATCATGACCTGAGCTGAAGGCAGAGGCTTCACCCACTGAGCCGCCCCGGCGCCCCCATCCTAGCATCTGTTACTCCCTCCTCTGCCCCATCTGTGTCTGCGGCAGAGAAATTAGTTGGGGAGGGTGCTGGGGAGAGAGCCTGCAAGGGAGGCCCAGCGTGGTGGAGAAAGGGAGCTGTCTTCCGACAGCTCGGAAGGGAAGGAGCCCTGGGGCGTGCAGCTTTGCCTTGTCCAACTTCCAGGCCCCGAGGAAGAACTGCTTCATTGTGGGAAGTACAGGCATTTAGTGGAAAAGAGATTCAGTCCACCTTCCTGGGTGGGGTAACTTCAAGTCTGATTAGAATGGCTTCATTCGGGGCGCCTGGGTGGCTTAGTAGGTTAAAGCCTGTGCCTTCGGCTCAGGTCATGATCCCAGGGTCCTGGGATCGAGCCCCGCATTGGGCTCTCTGCTTTGCAGGGAGCCTGCTTCCTCATCTCCCTGCCTGCCTCTGCCTACTTGTGATCTCTGTCCGTCAAATAAATAAAATCTTAAAAAAAAAAAAAAGGAACAGCTTCATTCCCTTTAGGGAGATGCACATTTTCGACCCTCGAATGTCCCTTCTCGGGGAGCTACCACCTCTGGTGGGGTTTCTTTCCGCCCCTGAGGTCATGGTTGGCCTTCCCCGTCGGCTCTGCTCTCCAGCCACGAGGCCTCTTAGCCCCTCTGTCTGGCACAGCAGACCCGCCTCTTCGCTCTGGAAATAACAGCTTCCCCTTACTGAGGTGTTAGCACTGTGTAAGTGTTCCCCGTATATCCATTCAACGCATCAGTGAACCTGAAGCAGGCATCAGTTTCATAGATGAGGAAATAGAAATTAGAGTAATGAGCCCAAGTTCAGAGGGGTAGGACAGAGGTGGGGATTGAACCCCAATCGGTCTGACTCTGAAATCCAGATAAATGCAGCGACTCAGAGGGCTCAGAATTGTACCCGGAGTTGGGTAAGCAGTTAGAGTCCCCTGTCACCAGCAGCTCCCTAGCACCAGCCCTGGTCCCCCGTGGGATGCGGGACACCTCCACGAGCATCCTCCTCCACGCTCCCCAGAAGTGGTTGTTGGGGAAGAAATATATGGCTCTTTTGGGGTCAGTGCTTACTCCTCAAACTCTGGACTCTGCTTGTAGAAATGTTTATATCAGAAGTCAAATTACAAAAGTTTCTGGTCCCAAAGGGGGCCTTCGGGTGAGAAGCTACAGGAGAGAGAGGGATCTCAATCCTCCCAAAGAGACAAGGTGCCTTCTGCGGGGAGGCCTCACGAGTCGCTCCTGCCTGGTTTCTGCCATGTGGGAGCCCCCCTCCGAGAACGGGAGGATACAGGAAGGGAGGGGCATCCACTTTGGCAGCAGACTGTGGAATCTGGGGCTTTTGATCTGAGGTAGCAGCAAGGAGCATGCTCTGGGCTTTGGAATAACTCTGTTTCTCAAGTTAGGAGGAAGTGGTATGAGCTTCAAAGCAGCGTTCCCTTCAAGTCTGCATACGACAGGCCAAACTACGAATCAAAACGCCCTTTCTGCAATCATGGCAGTAATAATGAATGGGCCCGATGTGCTCAGAACACGTGCCAGTGACCTCCCACCCGTGCCCAGACTTTGCATCCTGTGACCGCCCTCACCGCCGGCGCCCAGCTCTTAGTCTCAGGTAGGCACCTCGCCCCAGACTCGCCCATCCTCGGGGTGGCCAGCAGCCTGGGTCATCCTTTGCCATGAGAAGAAGGAATGGGACAATGGGATTTCCTCGTGAGTGAGTAGATAGGGAATGAGGGGGCTTGTGGCAGGAGCGGGGGGGGGGGGGTGATGCTTTGAGAGACTCCACGAGTAAGGCATGAAAAGCAGCTCTGAGGGAGAGGAAACAGGTGCACAGTACAGAACAAGGAGGCTGGTTCCCAGAGCCCAGCCCTGAGAGGGGGATGCACAGATCCTGCGAGTCGGGTGGGGGAGGGGGTGGCAGGGTGGGCTGGAGGTGGTGGGAGAAGAAGGCTGGCTCCACTGTGTCTCCTGCTCTGACCGGGGCTCGATGCTGGCTTCTCGTAGGGCCTAGGAAGTTGTACCCTCACCATAACCCCTGAATTATTTGGAACATAGATGAGACAGTTCCTCAAACAAACTTCCTAGAACACATCCTACGGTTTATATTAAACACTTACTTGGTGTCAGGAATTGCTAAACAATTTATATACAGTATCTCATTAAATTTTTACCACAACCCATTGAGTATTAGTCACATTTTACAGACCAGGAACTGAGGCTCAGAGACTGGCCAGAGCTAGGACCTACTTGTCAGAGGATGAATCAGCCATTAAACCATGGTGTGTTTAGCTCTTTCTCAATCTCACAGCTAGCTGTCTAGACTTGTGCTGTGCAAACTTCCATTTGCCTACAGATCTTCTTAGGATCCTCTTAAAATGAAGATTCTGATTCAGGAGGTCTGGGATGTGGCCTGAGATCACCGCATTTTTCACAAACTGCCGGTGATCACTGCTGGCCCACGGACCACACTTTGAGTAGGTTGCAGGGGCCCAAACCATCTTGCTAAAATGAAGCAGCCACTGCTTAGCAGTTGTGTTCATAGGAGGAAGGAAAAGGGAGCTCCGTTCGCAAAACAAACTACAGAGAAGGGATGGAAATGTTACCGCCTTCTGAATATACAGTAGGACCGCTCTCGTGAAGCCCACCGTTTCCTTTGCGCAGTTCAAGTTGCTGTCCATTTTGAGGGGGGGTTGGTCATCAAAATTTGCTTAGGATCCTAGCAGGTGTGAGGAGTCATTCATGGGTACGGTCCCATGCCTCCGGATAGTCCCCTTGGGGATTTGGAGCCATCTGTTACCGTGAACCTCAGCCTACAGGGTATTTCCTGTGCGGTCTGCACGCATTTGCATCAAATCAGCTGGGCTATGATGCCTTCATCGAGAAGCCCGGGCCCCATCCCAGGCCTCTGGGACCAGACGTTCTAGGGCAGGGCCTTAGGTGGGAATCCGTATTATTAACAAGTTTACACCCCACCCCCCACATTCTCAAGTGAATCTGATGGGAGTTTGGGGGGCAACCACTTTCTGAGGCGCGTCCACCACTAGCACTTTTATGATTCCACGTTCCCTTGCCATCAGAAACACCCAGAAAGCTGAGCACCTGCAGAGGGGGCCAGGGAAGGAAATCGAAATGCTTGGAAAATGCCATACCAATCAGCATAATGACCAAGTTCGCCGCTCCATATTTTTCTATCTCGTGGATCCAGTGAGGCACAGACTCGAAGGTAGACCGTCGGGTGAGGTCGTAGGCGATGATGGCGGCATGGGCACTGCGGTAGTAGCTCTGAGTGATGGTCCGGAAACGCTCCTGGCCCGCCGTGTCCCACACCTGCATCTGGAAGGGGCAGGAGAGGGGGGTCCACGTCAGGAGTTCCTGTGCCTGATGGCAGCTTGCTCACCTGAGTTCTCTACAAAAGGCAGCTTCCTAAGTCTCACTTGGAGATAGATACTCAGTAGGTCAGGAGTGGGGTGCAGGGATCTGTGTTTCCCTTTGCTTCTCAGGGTGATCAGGTTTGGGACCCACCACCCAAGGGACACTTTAGTTGGAGAGGTGGAGCCAATGTCTTGGGTCAGGTGTTGACCTTTCGCTTACCTTTTTTTTTTTTTTTTTTTTTTAAGTTTTTTTTTTTTTTATTTTGGGTACAAGTTGGCAGGGAGGCAGGCAAAGAGAGGGGGAAGCAGGCTCCCTGCTGAGCAGAGAGCCCGATGCGGGGCTCAATCCCAGGACCCTGAGATCAGGACCTGAGCCGAAGGCAGAGGCTTAACCCACTGAGCCACCCAGGCGCCCCAAGATTTTGTTTACCTTTTGAACCTGCTCGTTGATCCCACCCAGGGTGAGAGCACTGGCTGACCCGTTCTGATTTTAAAGGACCGCTCAGTTGTGTCTGCTTAGGAGTGTCCTGAGAATAGCTTCTCAACAACCATCCCACGTGGGGACACCCACTGGCACAGCACAGCCTCCCACCGTGTCTGAAGGTAACTGTTTGTTCACTCTCTCACACTATTTTTTTTTTAATAGAATTTTTTTTTTAAGATCTTATTTATTTATTTGACAGACAGAGATCACAAGTAGGCAGAGAGAGAGAGAGAGAGAGATGAGGAAGCAGGCTCCCTGCTAAGCAGAGAGCCCAATGCGGGGCTCGATCCCAGGACCCTGGGATCATGACCTGAGCCGAAGGCAGAGGCTTTAACCCACTGAGCCGCCCAAGCGCCCCAACTCTCTCACACTATTGTACTCATTAATTAATGAATTATTTCATTAAGTAAGCTTGGCACCCAGTGTGGGGCTTGTACTCATGACCCTGAGATCAAGACTCACACGCTCTACTGACTGAGCCAGCCAGGCGCCTCCATAAAATGAATTTTTTAAAGAAAGATGCAAACATACCCCAAACTAGAGAGAATAAAACAAACAACCGTCATATAGACATTATCCAGACAAGATTTCACATTCTTGCTTTATCCAGCCCTTTCCGTTGATTTCTTTGAGGTGTTACTTTAAAGCGAATCCCAGGCTTCATGTCATTTCATTTGTCTCAAAAGTGGGCATTTTCTTTCTTTTTTTTTTAAAGATTTTATTAATTTGACAGAGATCACAAGTAGGCAGAGAGGCAGGCAGAGAGAGAGAGAGAGAGAGGAGGAAGCAGGCTCCCCGCCGAGCAGAGAGCCCGATGCGGGGCTCGATCCCAGGACCCTGGAATCACGACCCGAGCCGAAGGCGAGGCTTTAACCGACTGAGCCACCCAGGCGCCCCAAAAGTGGGCATTTTCTTATATAAGCACAATGCCATAATCACAGCTAATCAGCTTTCCAAGAATTCCTTGGTATTATTTAATATTCCTTGGTATCATCTAATAAAATTTTCTTGTCTCCAAAATGTCTTTTTACTGTTGTTTTTATTTAATTAAGATTCCAAGCATGACTGTGCTTTACACTTTCACAAACACTTTCTGATCTTTTCTAATTAAATGGGTAAAAGATAGTCTCTTATTCAAATTTGCACTTTCCAAATTATGAGTGAGGCTGGTTCTGAGCTGGTTCTTACCAAATTTATGAAATAACAATTGTGTCCAATCAATGGATTGCCTACTTTTTGTATTTGGTTGTTAGTCTTTTTCCTAGATATTTACTGGGGCTCCTTTCACATTAAAGAAATTAGCCTTTTGTCAGTTCCATATTTGCAAATACTTCTTTCCAGTTCATCATTCATCCTTTGACTTTGTTTATGATATTTTTTGTGGATGTAGAATTTGATCTTTATATCATTATATAGAGATGTATAAATTTGGCCGTTAGGTAGTTATGATTGAGCAATCTTTTCCTTTATGGCTTCTGGGTTCTGTTCTTAAAAGCCTGATTTCCTGGGGCACCTGCATGGCTCAGTCAAGTTTCTGATTTTGGCTTGGGTCCTGATCTCAGGGTTTTGGGGGCTCTGTGCTTAGCAGGGAGTCTGCTTGTCCCTTTCCCACTGCCCCTGCTTGTGTTCCCTTTCTCTTTCAAATAAATACTTAAAAGCCTTTAAAAATAAAAATCTTAAAAAAAAAAAAAAAAGGCTACTAAGCTCCTAGGTGGCTCAGTCGGTTAAGCGTCTGCCTTTGGCTCAGGTCATGATCTCAGGGTTCTGGGATCGAGTCTGTTCTGGGTTCCCTGCTTCATGGGAAGTCTGCTTCTCCCACTGCCCCTCTTCCCACTCGTTCTCTCAATCTGTCTCTCTCCCTCATATAAATAAATAAAATCTTAAGAAAAAAAGGCTGATTCCCCTCTCTACAATGATAAATATTTCAATGATCTTTTTTCTGGTGTTCTTATGATTTCATGTTTTATATTTAAATCTTTTATTCCTCAAGCACATGTTTTGGTGTTAAGAACTCTGGCTAAGGGGTGCCTTGGTGGCTCAGTTGGTTGGGCATTTCCCTTCGGCTCAGGTCAAGATCCCGTGTCCTGGGACTGAGCCCCACATCAACTCCTTGCTCAGCAAGGAGACTGCTTCTCCCTTGCCCCTCTCCCCTACTCATGCTCGCTCGCTCTCTCTCTCTCTCTCTCAAATAAACAAGTAAGATCCTAAAAAAAAAAAAAAAAAAAAAAAGAGAAAGAAAAAAGAGAACTCTAGCTAAGAGAAGAGGAGCCAACCCCATGCCTTTCTCACCTTCACTTTCTTGCCATCGATCTCAAGGGAGCGCACGGTGAAGTCCACCCCAATCGTGTTTTGCTGTGTCTCTGTGTAGACTCCAGATTGGAAATGCTGCACCACACACGTCTTCCCCACATTGGAATCCCCAATAAGGATGATCTTGAACAAATAGTCAAAATTCTCATCTGCTCCCCTGGAGGAACTGGAGAACTGCATGGCTCCTGCCACCTAGAATGCACCTAGAAGAAAAGAAGGAATCCAGCATCTCTCTAGTGAGCTAGGCACTGTCCTAGACACTCGGGATGTAAGACAGGACAAGAAAAAGGGAAGTTATTTATTCATAGCACTCACATTTTTAAAAAAAGATTTATTTATTTGACAGAGAGAGGGAAGCAGGCTTCCGGCTAAGCTGAGAGACTGTTGTGGGACTCAATCCCAGGACCCTGAGATCATGACCTGAGCCAAAGGCAGAGGCCCAACCCATCGAACCATCCAGGCACCCCAGCACTCATTCTTGTGGGAGAAGGATATTAATTCCTGGCCAGGAACAGGGGAGCTGTCCCCACACACCCACACCTGCCTTAGTGGGTTGGCATTACTTTATTTATTTATTTTTTTTCCCCCCCTTCCCCCGGCATTACTTTAAAATGAAGAGGTTTGGGGTGCCTGTGTGGCTCAGTCGATTAAGTGACTGCCTTTAGCTCAGGTCAAGATTGCAGAGTCCTGTGACAGGGCTCCCTGCTCGTCAGGGAATCTGCTTCCTGCTCTGCCCCTCACCCCACTCTCTCTCTCCCCCCTCAAAGAAATGAAATCTTTTAAAAATAAAAAAAATCTGAAGAGGTTTAACTGCCATTCTCTTTTGGGCCTAGCACACAAGCGACACTATCAGAGGACAGCACTGACTGAAATCTTTGTCACTGAGGCAAGGAAGTGCTCCAGGCTCTGTCAAGCGCCCTGGGCTCAGTGGAAGGCAGAGCAGATGCCTACAGGAGGGTTCTAGCAGCCGTTCACCAGCTGGTGGACACGTCTCGCTGTCGTCCTAGCATCCTTCTGGCGGGGAGGAAAACTCCCAGCTAGGGAAGACAGACCGCCCAGGCAACCAGCAGCAAGGACCACCAGCAAGACGTGACAGAAGTCAGTTTGGGGAGTAGTGACGTAGCCTTTTTCTTCTGGTTTTCTTGACCAGGAAAGGATCTGGCTGGCTCAGTCGGTAGAGCTCGTGACTCTTGATCTCAGGGTTATGAGTTCAAGCCCCACATTGGATAGAGAAATAACTTAAAAATAAATAAACTTAGGGACGCCTGGGTGGCTCAGTTGGTTGGACGACTGCCTTCGGCTCAGGTCATGATCCCGGGCTGCTGGGATCGAGTCCCACGTTGGGCTCCCAGCTCCATGGGGAGTCTGCTTCTCCCTCTGACCTTCTCCTCGCTCATGCTCTCTCTCACTGTCTCTCTCTCAAATAAATAAATAAAATCTTTAAAATAAATAAATAAATAAATAAACTTAAAAAAAAAAAACTCAAAATGAAAACTATGGTTTTCAAGTGTTTATAGTGTATTTTACTATAGACTGGGAAAGAACTTTAAAGTTTCTGATGACTGTTTTCCAAACTGATTATGTCACAAGTGTCCAGAGGAGATAATTAGATCTATTGCTAGAGCCCATCTGAGATCTGTCAAATATATTTAAAGACACCCCCACCGCCCGACACACACACGCAGGCATACACTCCCTGGGTGATTCCAATGACCATCCCAGTTTGGGGAGCACTGATGAGCACAATCACTCTCCCGAAACTTCATTCCCCCCTCCGCATTTCTGCTTCCATATCTACCTACACTTTGGACTGTTTGATGACAGGGAACTCACTACCTCCTGCAAAAATCCATTTGGCATGTCCAGCTCTAGCTTACATGGGGTTGAACTCCATCTCCCTGGGGTTTCCATCTGTATCCCCTCAGGCTGTGCCGGGACTTGGCAGATTCCTGTTTCACATGACAGCCCAGCAGAAATCTGAGGCAGCACACACAGTCCCTCAAGGCAAATATCCCCAGGCTTTTCAACTGCCCTTCATGCTGGCATGTTGGGTCTCCTCAGCCAATGTTTCATAAAAATAACATGAAAACTCCCATTCGCTGATTAAATTTGACATGCTTCCTGTTGCTCCTCTCTTACGACCCCTTTCTCCATTTCTTCCAGTTTTATTTTTCGGTTTTCTCTGAAGAGGACAAGTCTGCATCATCACACAAATTAAAAAGCACACAGACCCACAATCTGTAGTGAAAACCCTGCACTTTGGGGCACCTGGGTGTCTCAGTGATTAAAGCCTCTGCCTTCGGCTCAGGTCATGATCTCAGGGACCTGGGATCCAGTCGCATCGGGCTCTCTGCTCAGCAGGGAGCCTGCCGCCTCCTCCTCTCTCTCTCTGCCTGCCTCTCTGCCTACTTGTGATCTGTCAAATAAATAAATAAATAATCTTAAAAAGAAAAAAAGAAAACCCCACGCTTTAAACGGACCAGGAAGGCTCCCAGCACCTCTCTTGGACGCCTCTGAAACCACCTATGGCAAATGACCCGGCAGATAAAGACGCAATGAAACCACTTTTTTCCTTCTGGCTTTTCAAATAAAGAAGGCCATTCCACTTCCGGTGTCCTATCACTGTAACTTGAGCGAGAACCTTCCTTCTCCCTTCCCCCAGCAAGTCCTCCAGGGTTTCGGGGGCTTTGCCAAAAGCCCTCTTTACCTTAGCCGGTGCCCCCTGCAAGCACAAACGAGCAGTGCGCACCCACCGATGCCCTCCGTCCCGCATTCTGCAGCCTCCACCTTCCTGGCTCACTTGTCGCTTACCTGGCTCGCTGGCTCACCTCTGCCGGCAGGTAATGTTGACTTTATTCTAGTTTTCCGTCCCGGCCCTGCGCGCCTTTCTTCCTCCTGCCAGGCCGGCGTGGTGGGAGCTCTGGTTCAGTCCCCAGGTGTCAGGTTTGGCGACCTGAGAAAGTGAAAGGAAAGCGCAAGTCCTCCCACCGCCCCTGAGCCGGGCGCCAAGCTGCCCTCGGGTACAACTGCAAGGTAAGGGGCTGTGGCCAGCGCGCCCCGAGCACGCAGCTTGCCCTCCCAGCCTGCGTCTCCTCGCAAAGCCGGACGAAAAGGACTGGCCCCTTAACTATTCAGCCGCCCCGTTCCTTCCTTCTACTCACCTCCTCTTTTGCAACCCTTGCCCCCGGTTTTTCCTGGGGTCCCTCGTTTGGCTGGGATGGGGGTGGGGCGGCTAGTTGAGGGGGGCAAGGCCAAGGAGAATACAGCTCTAGGTCTTTTTTATTTTTTTATTTTATTTTTTATTTTATTTTTTAAGATTTTATTTATTTATTTGACAGAGAGATCACAAGTAGACAGAGAGGCAGGAAGAGAGAGGGAGGGAAGCAGGCTCCCCGCTGAGCAGAGAGCCCGATGTGGGACTCGATCCTAGGACCCTGAGATCATGACCTGAGCCGAAGGCAGCCGCTTAACCCACTGAGCCACCCAGGCACCCCTCTAGGTCTTTTTAAAAAAAAAAAAAATTTTATTTAGGGCGCCTGGGTGGCTCAGTGAGTTAAGCCGCTGCCTTCGGATCAGGTCATGGTCTCAGGGTCCTGGGATCGAGCCCCACATCGGGCTCTCTGCTCAGCGGGGAGCCTGCTTCTCCCTCTCCCTCTGCCTGCCTCTCTGCCTGCTTGTGATCTCTCTCTGTGTCCAAAAAAAATAATTAAAAAAAAAAAGAAATAAAAATATTTATTCATTTGACAGAGAGCACGAGCAGGGGGAGTGGCAGGCAGAGGGAGAGGAAGAAGCAGGCTCCCTACTGAGCACGGAGTTGGATCCCAGGACCCCAGGATCATGACCCCGGCGGGAGGCAGATGCTTAACCCACTGAGCCACCCAGGCACCGGACAGCTCTAGGTCTTGAGTCACTTGACTCCTTTGTGGACTTGACTCTTTCTGGGGAGCCACGGAGAGAAAGGAGGCGACCCAAAGAGAAGATTAAAAAAAGGGAACAAAACAAAACTCTGAACTTACATGGGAAGAAAGAGCTGAAAAACATTTGTTTTCCTTTCTCAAAAAATCTACGGCAGATGGAAAGTTAATTTCTAGGTCTGAGAAAACCTGGAGTTTATCAGTCTCCTACTGGCCTAGAAACCTACAGCTGAGGCGAGTTTTTCTTAAGTTTTTCCTCCACAGAATATGGAAGAGTGACGGCTTGTCATATCTTACGGACTGCATTTTCTCTGTGATGTGGAATGTGAGGTGTGGGCAGTTCAGCTATCCTGTGCAAAACGGAAACATCGGATCGATAAAATATTTAAACTGGTATTGTGTTTTCAAACTGTGGGCTGAAACCTGTTAATGAGTCATGAAATCCATTTTTGTGGGTGGCAACCAGCATTTTTTTTTTTTAAAGGCTCCATGCTAGGGCGCCTGGGTGGCTCAGTTGGTTGGGCGACTGCCTTTGGCTCAGGTCATGATCCCAGAGTCCTGGGATCAAGTCCTGCATCGAGCTCCCAGCTTCATGGGGAGTCTGCTTCTCCCTCTGACCTTCTCCCCTCTCATGCTCTCTCACTCTCTCTCTCAAATAAATAAATGAAATCTTTTAAAATAAAAAAATATATTTAAAGGCTCCATACCCAGCGTGGGTCCTTAACTCATGACCCTGAGCCTGAAAGTCATTATTCTCTGCCTACTGAGCCAGCCAGGTGGCCCGCAACCAGCATTTTTACAGAGGAAACTAGGACAAAATTTCAGAAGGTATCTCCAGCAGTGGGGCTAAGTGCTGTTTTGTACACTGTTTGGGTCAGGCGTGTCCACGCATGGATGTCCCACGTGATGTAAAATGTATCTCTTACTATGGGTTGAGTCTAAAAACATCGAGAAGCCCTGAGAGTTTTCCAAGCGCATTTCTTCCAATGATTCCTTCAGAAAACCTGTAAGTTATAATTTATCTTACCTCATATTCCGTTTACACATCACTTTTCAGGAACCTCTCTCTGGAGTCATAAACCCAGTGCTGGCAGGTACAGCACGAAAACAAAGGCACTGCCAAGGTCATCACTGCCTGTCATCACTTGGAGAGCCACAGGCAGAGGTCCACCAGTTGAAAAAGATGGACAGGTTAAGATCACCACCCTGTATGGGCGGGAGGCAGGAAATAAAACCCACTGGATGCTCATGTCAGCAAAGCTGGGTGTCAAAATGGTTTCTTCTTCTGGTAATGGTTACTGGAGAAGGAAAAATAAAAGTCAGCTGACTCGGCCCCAGTACTTGGAGAACATCTAGAAGTAGAAATCAAATAGTAAAATGTCTAGGGCACCTGGGTCATTCAGTCCGTAAAGCCTCTGCCTTTGGCTCAGGTTATGATCTCAGGGGCCTAGGATCGAGCTCTGCAGCCTCCCTTCTCTCCCTCTACTCCCTGCCATGTTCTCCCTCTCTCTTTCTCACAAATAAATAAATAAATAAAATCTTAAAAAAATAAAACAGTAAAATGTCTGTCTGGTTATGGAAATTGAGAGAGAGATTCTGCCTCCCCCATTTTGACCTCCTCCATCGGACCCTCTCCACCAACATGACGTTGAGTGCAGAGAGCATGGTGTGGGCTTCCTGACCTGCGTGGTAGTGACGTAAGTTGTATACTTATTTTATTTTATTTTTAAAAAAGATATTTATTTATTTGAGAGAGAGGGAGAGAGAGAGGGAGAGCATGAGCCGGGGAAGAGACAGAGGGAGAGGGAGGAGCAGATTCCCCACTGAGTAATGTGTCCCCCAGGACCCTGGGATCATGATCTGAGCTGAAGGCAGACACTTAACCAACTGAGCTACCCCGGCGCCCTATACTTATTTCATTCACACCCTCTCTGCACACACATACATACACATAGGTACATGCAAACAGATGTTTCACAATACGTACACGTTACCATTTTAGCCATTTTTTTTTTTTTTTTTGAGAGAGAGTTTGAGCTGGAGTGGGGAGGGGCAGAGAGAGAGGGAGAGAATTTTTTTTTTAAACAAATTTTTAAATTTTTTTTTTTTTATTCATTTGACAGATAGAGATCACAAGTAGGTAGAGAGACAGGCAGAGAGAGAGGAGGAAGCAGGCTCCCCGCTGAGCAGAGAGCCCGATGCGGGGCTCGATCCCAGGACCCCGGGATCATGACCCGAGCCGAAGGCAGAGGCTTTAACCCACTGAGCCACCCAGGCGCCCCAAATTTTTAAATTTTTAAAATTAACATATAATGGGGGCACCTGGGTGGCTCAGTGGGTTAAGCCGCTGCCTTCGGCTCAGGTCATGATCTCAGGGTTCTGGGATTGAGTCCCGCATCGGGCTCTCTGCTCAGCAGGGAGCCTGCTTCCCTCTCTCTCTCTCTCTCTCTCTCTCTCTGCCTGCCTCTCTGTCTACTTGTGATCTCTCTCTGTCAAATAAATAAATAAATAAAATCTTTAAAAAAAAATAAAATTAACATATAATGTATTATTAGCCCCAGGGGTACAGATCTGTGAATCGCCAGGTTTACACGTTTCACCGCACTCACCATAGCACATACCTTCCTCAATGTCCATAACCCCATCCCCTTCTTCCGACCCCCACCCCCGCAAGCCTTTGTTTTGTGAGATTAAGAGTCTCTTATGGTTTGTCTCCCTCTCGATCCCATCTGTTTCATTTATTCTTTTCCTACCCCCCAAATTCCCCCATGTTGCATCTCCACTTCCTCATATCAGGGAGATCAAATGATAGTTGTCTTTCTCCGAGTGACTTATTTCGCTAAGCATAATACCAGAGGGAGAGAATCATAAGCAGACTCTGTGCTGAGTGATGGATACTGGGCTCAATCTCACGACCCTGAGATCACCAGCTAAGCCGGAATCAAGAGTCAGATGCTTAACCGACTGAACCCATCCAGGTGCCCCCATTTTAGCCATTTTCAAGTGTTCTGTTCAACGACATTAAATATATTCACAGCATTGTGCAACCATCATTACTACCCAGCTCCAGGACTCTTACATCATCATGAAACTCTACTCATTAGACAATAACTCCCATTCCTCTTCCCCCTCAGCCTCTTGTAACCATGCTCCGACTCTCTCCCTATGAATTTGATTACTCTAGGTACTTCATGTAAATGGAATCATACAATATTTGTCCTTTTGTGACTGGTTTATTTCATTTAGCATAATGTTTTCAAGTTCATCTATGGTGTAGCGTGTGTCAGAATTTCATTCCTTTTAAAGGCTGAATAATATTCCAACACATATATGTGGATTTTGTTAAGTAATCTCTACACCCAATATGGGGCTCGGACTCACCGCCCCAAGATCAAGAGTTGTACACTTCACCAACTGAGCCATCCAGGGACTCCTCCACATTGTATTTTTTAAAATAAAAGTGAACTGGCTGGGGCGCCTGGGTGGCTCAGTGAGTTAAAGCCTCTGCCTTTGGTTCAGGTTATGAAACCAGCGTCCTGGGATCGAGCCTTGTATCGGCTCTCTGCTCAGCACGGAACCTGCTTCCCTTCCTCTCTCTCTGCCTGCCTCTCTGCCTACTTGTGATCTCTGTCTGTCAAATAAATAAATAAAATATTAAAAAAAGAAAGTGAACTGGCTGGTTTCGTTTTGCTCAACCTGACATCACATTTTCCCAGTCACACTCTCCAACGACTGGAAACAGAACTACAATTGCATTGTGTAAAGGCAAACAGTGAAAATAAGAGGTTTGATTTTCCCTTAGAATGAAGGGAAGAGAAAAACTAAGGAAGAACTCCCACCTCCACCCTGCCTTTTTTTTTTTTCTTTAATAATTTCTTTCTTGATCCCTTTCAAATAGACGAATAGCTTCATAATGGCTAAATAATCTTTTGCCAGTCTCCTATCAGGAGCCTTTCCAGGACCCAGGAGCCATATTTTGAAATAAACGTCCCGGGAGTGCTCCAGTCTCCCAGTTCCCAGGATGGCTAAAAGCCTAACTTCCCTGGGCGCCTTCCTCCAATTTGCAACACTATCTCTTATCCTAAAGATATGAGAACTTTGTTTCTCCTTTGGATAAGCCAACATAAGCAGTCTCCCCAGTTACCACGATAAAGTTAGGACAAAATGTGACAAAATGTCCTGTCAAGTCTTCTTGTTTGAGGACTGGTGATTGTTTATCCTGAGAACACACATGTAAGGGAATATCTGCTTGGCTGTATATGCGGGAGATTCCTTTGTCTTTTTTGCATTGTCCACCGTGAGCGTCACATTTCTGGTTTAATGCTTATCTAGTAGTAAATCCATTTTCTTTCTCTGCTCTCTTTACGGAGAGGTTTTCTGGGTTGGGAGATTTTTTTTTTAAAGTTGTACCTCCCGGGCGCCTGGGTGGCTCAGTGGGTTAAGCCTCTGCCTTCAGCTCAGGTCATGATCTCAGGGTCCTGGGATCGAGGCCTGCATCGGGCTCTCTGCTCAGCGGGGAGCCTGCTTCCTCCTCTCTCTCTGCCTGCCTCTCTGCCTACTTGTGATCTCTGTCAAATAAATAAATAAATAAAATCTTAAAGTTGTACCTCCCTTGGGGCGCCTGGGTGGCTCAGTGGGTTAAAGCCTCTGCCTTCGGCTCAGGTCATGATCCCAGGGTCCTGGGATCAAGCCCCGCATCGGGCTCGATCCCAGGGTCCTGGGATCAAGCCCCGCATCGGGCTCTCTGCTCAGCGGGGAGCCTGCTTCCTCCTCTCTCTCTGCCTGTCTCTCTACCTACTTGTGATCTCTATCTGTCAAATGAATAAATAAAAAAATCTTAAAAAAAAAAAAAAAGTTGTACCTCCCCAACGGTTGAAAGAGAGCCCAGGAGGGCGGTAGACTCCACTTGCAAGTCCTGTGTTCTAAGGCCTTTAAATTTTTCGAAAGGCTATCAGGATCTTCACTTTCATCTATTTGTCTGGGTTGGTGGGGTGGAGTGCAGAATGGTGAACAATAGTGGCCGATTACAGGGGCCACTGCATTTAATTAATTTAAACAAAGATCTAAAGCTTATGCCCTTACGGCTGGCTGGTCAGTAGCAAACTTAGCAGAATGTTCCTTTTTTATTTTTTTTTTAAGATATTATTTATTTATTTGACAGAGAGAGAGAGAGAGATCGCAGGGAGGCAGGCAGAGAGAAGGAGAGAGAGAGAGAGGAGGAGGAGGCGGAACAGGCTCCCTGTGGAGCAGCGAGCCTGATGCCAACCTGGATCCCAGAACCCTGAGACCAGAGCCCAAACCGAAGGCAGAGGCTCAACCCACCGAGCCACGCAGGCGCCCCAGCAGCATGTTACTTATTATAAAAAGAAAAAGCAGAGTAAAGCTTTCCTGAAAAAAGATGACCTAGATAGCATTTCTCTCCAGATTATATCTTATCTCTCTCTCACTGCCATTTTCCAGTTTAGGCTCTTGGCCACCGTCCGACCTTCCCCAGCCCAGCAGCCAGGTTCACCGAGGCCTCAGTGCTCCCTCTCCCTCCGCCTCCCCCAGCTACCCCGGCAGCCCGCAGGTGAGGCCGCGGTCAGACTACAGCTCCCAGCATGCTTCGGGGACGGGCCGGTCACGTGAGTGTCCGGAAACCCTGGCCGCCAAGCGGCGGGTGAGGTGGCGACGTGGGCGAGGGTTACGGGCAGCGGAGCGAGCGGGCCCGTGGGCCGCAGCACGACGACTGCAGCGGCTCTCGGGTGCGCTAGCCCGGGCGCGCGGGGGCCGACCGAGGAGGGGCCGGAGCCCGGCTTGGGGTGAGGTGTGGGGGCGCCGGCCGCGAGGGCGGTCCGGGGGGCTTCCATGGACGGGAGGGCGACGACGCGGAGCTGCGGCGGGGAGCGGCCGGTGGGTGTGGCGCCGTGGGCTGGGCGGGCAGGCCGCCGCTCCCCGCCGCCCGTGGTCGTTCCTCGGTGCGGGGTGTGCGGGGCCGGGCGGGGCGGGCTAGGACCGCAGCGGGAGGGGAGCGGGAGGCGAGCGGGAGGCTCGGGAAGAGTCGGGGAACGGGCCGCGCCACGAGGGCTCTCGTGCAGGAGCAGGGCTGTCGTTCAGGCCCGGGGAAGGGGCGCTTTTCAGGTAGGTTGGGAAGGGAGGCTTTTGGGATAAAACGCGCGGAGGCCAGAGGGCTTAGAAGGATCTTAATGGAATAACCGAGTTTCGTATTCTGGCAACTGCTGTGGCCTCAGTCAAGGAATTTGGTCACATTACTTATTCGTCATTCTCCCAGTATTCTTATTTGCAGAATGTGGTCTGTTTATTCTCACTTTTGGCAGGGGATAATGGGAACGCGTCCACGGGGTTTTTGGTGTTTCCTGAAATATAAGATGGTAGGTGATCTCATAGTAACATTACTGAATGTTTATAGGGAGAAGAGTATGTTCCTGGGGTGACGGAAATCTGAATCTTAATTGCTCCCTTTCTTCAGTGTCTTGGTGCTGGATATGTCTTTGCCATTTGGTGGATGTTTGCTGTGTGCCAGGCTCTATACTAGGAACTATCTAAACTTCTCTCGTGTAATTCTTAAATGAGGGAGTTGAGGCCCATTGGAGGGTCCAGTGTTCCAACTTGAATTTTAAAGCCTTTTTGTGGGCTACACATGGCTTCACCTAGCATCATTCTTCTGTTAATCTTCTTTTTTTTTCTTCAGTATGTTCAGTTAGCCAGTATATTTCTTTTTTTAAGATTTTTGATTTGTTTGAGAGCGAGTTGGAGAGCATGAGCAGGAGGACGGGCAGAGGGATGGGGAGACGCAGACTCAACGTTGAGCAGGGGCCAGATGCAGGCCTCCATCCCAGGACCCTGGGGATCATGACCTGAGCCGAAGGTAGATGTTTGACTGACTGAGCCACCTAGGCGCCCCCTCTCTTGTTAATCTTTGATTTCCGTAAGAAAATGACCTGAAACAATACTTTTATAAAGTTAAAGTGAAGGATGCCTGGGTGGCTCAGTCGGTTAAGCGTCTCCCTTTAGCTCAGGTCATGATCTGGAGTGCCAGGATCAAGCCCAAGTTCCACTGTTGGGATCTGTGCTCAGTGGAGAGTCTGCTTCCCCTTCTGCCAAACAGCCTGCTGGTGTGCACGCTCTCTCTCTCTCTCTCTCTCAAATAAATAAATAAATAAAATTAAAAAAAAAATTAAAGTCAGTGCAATGTCTTGTTTTCTCTCTAGCTTTCAGGGTCAGGTGTATCATCACAGGTTGTGTTTTGTTCCTCTTCATCACAGACAAAATGAAATGTCACAGCACTGACCATTAACTGGAGTATAAGTCTTTGGCTAGGAGAGGGCAGGATTTTTTTTTTTTTTAAGATTTTATTTCTTTATTTGAGAGAGAGAGAGAACAGTCAAGGTCGGGGGAGAGGGAGAGGGAGAAGCAAAGTCCATACTGAGCAGGGAGCCTGAGGTGGGACTCGATCCCAGGACCCTGGGATTATGACCTGAGCTAAAGGCAGATGCTTACCCAACTGAGCCACCCAGGTACCCAGATTTTTTTTTTTTTTTTAAAGTACAACCTATCCCCCTCTGTGGGTCTCAGACCCAGACCCCAAGATCAAGAGTTGCATGTTGAACCTATTGAACCAACCAGGTGCTCCAAGAGGGAAAGATTTGTATCTTAGAAACTTCTCGTCTTTGGAATATGTTTAAAATGTAGGAAGAATGTAGTTTTAGGAACCCTAGAATAAGACAAGAAAATTTTACAGGTAAAGGTTAAGTACTTTACATATATGGTAATGCAACAATTTAAGAAGAGAGAAAAATTACAGAAGACTTCAGTTTTGAGTAAAAGGGTTCAGGTAGTACAAGTAAATGGCATCAAATGAGATAATGTGGGATGAAAAGGATATTTGCATAAGTGTCAAGCACTGAGGTGCTAAATTACAACATACACAGTACTGTCAAAATAGCGAAACTCAACTATATGTTTAATACTCTTCCAGCTGCCTTTCTATATTTCAGTACACATAATCTTTTTCCTTTGCAAATATAAAAACTGAAGTCTGAGAAGTAAGTCATTGCCCATCTAATGTGCTACTCCTTGAGTAATAGTGGTTACATTATTACTGATAAAGTGAGGGTTTTGGTTTTTTGTTTCCATTCTGAATTTATACCTCTAAGCTTAAGATGAGCTATTTCTGATTACTATGTTTTACCCAACTTGGGATATTTTAACCTTTTTTTTCTATACAGTATAGCATAGAGACTAGGGTCAGGTCTGGGTTTGAATGCTAGCTTCGTCTATTAAGAGATACTACTTCAGGGCACCTGGGTGGCTCAGTTGGTTAAGCAGCTGCCTTCGGCTCAGGTCATGGTCCCAGAGTCCTGGGATCAAGTCCCACATCGGGCTCCCAGCTCCATGGGGAGTCTGCTTCTCCCTCTGACCTCCCCTCTCATGCTCTCTCTCACTCTGTCTCTCTCACAAAATAAATAAATAAAAATCTTAAAAAAAAAAAAAGATTCTACTTTAAAAATCTGTTTTCTCATCTCTAAGATGTTTTTTTTTTTTTTTTGTATCAGATTGTAATTTATTCCATTAGACAAAAGCCACCCCACAGGTCCTTGTCTGTGGTCCACACGTGCTCTCTAATTGGAAGGGTCTGTGAGGCCCTGCCTTAAATCTTTGTGTTTTCAAGATGAGGGTCCAACTGCCACAACCTTGCTGGGTCTTCATTCTGAGATCACATCCCCTGGCCTCCCTGGATTAGATCTTTGTTCTGAGGCCAGTTCTTACCTTGAGTTTTCTGCTGGCAGGAGAAGCTAGGAATGAGAAACGGTTTTTCTCATGTTGGTGTTTAAATTGGCAATATTTTCTCTAATCCTGCTGAAGACTGAACACCCTTGACTCTCCCTCCCCCCTCAGTTCATCAGAGCCAGTAGCATGGTGAGCCTTCTGTCATCTCTAAGATGTAAGAACTATATGTACTAGTTCAGGGCAAGTACCTAGCACAGTGCCTGGCACTTTGAAACTGTTCATTGTTGGTTGTGGTCAAAGGATTCATTCATTCACAAAATCTTTATTGATGCTTCTGAAAGCATCAGTTGATACTGGCTGCTGGAGATATATTTGTGGACTTAAGACAGATGAGCTCACTGCTTTTGGGGAGCTTACAGACGAACAGTACACATGTAAACAGTTAAATGAGAATAATTTGATTGGGAGCAATGCTGTGAAGGGAAGAAACAGAGGCGGAGATGAGAGAGGTCACTGAGTAACTGCCCCAAGCGTTGTAGATAGAGGACCATCAGGGCACACAATGAGGGAGATGACTTGAGGATGAGCCAAGAAAAGGAAAGAACAAGCCATTTGCAAGGAACCAGGCGAAAAGCATTTCAGGCAGTGGAACAGCAAATGCAAAGGCCCAAAGCAAGAAATGGCTCAGGGACAGGAAAAGAATTAGGTGTGGGGAGGTTGCCATGAGTGAGGAAGAGTGGTACTGGCAAGGGTGGGAAGGAAGGTGGGCAAAGAGGAGGAAGGAAATGGGTTAGATCCTCACTGTGTCCAAGTATGGTGGCTCCATCCTAGCAAAGGACTGGGAACCACCCAGGTACCTGGTAGGAGATTGGAATGTGCTAACTCTGTAGGTGTGGATAAGGAGAGATCTCTAACCTCTGGTAAGTGAAGAAAAGAAAAAAGTGCAGAATAGTGCACGTAATATGCTCTTTTGTGGATGTGTGGGTATGAGGGGCTCTGCCTGGAGTGTATGCACAGGGGTAGATTCTGTGAGGATGTAGGAGCACAGGGTGATGAGACCAGAAAGGGAGACATCACTGTATATACCCTTTGATGTTTTTTGATTTTTCTGCCTTATGTACATATAACCTATTGAAAATCAATAAAATAATAAAAAAAAAAAACTCTCAAAAAGCATTGCCTCGGGCAGTCTCCTCCTTCATCTCTAGCCTCCTTTTGCCAGCCACAACTGTCAACTCCACTGCTCTCCTCCCACCTTAACCTTCTTATTTTACTGTGGAGGACTGGGGGCATTCAGGCTTTGAAGGCCATGGCAAAGAGTTTTGTATTTTTATCTGAGTCTTGGGAAGCCATCAGTGTGTTTTGAGCAGAGGAATGAGAGCTGATGTATGTTTTAAGATCTATTTCTGGAGGCGCTTGGGTGGCTCAGTCAGTTAAGCGTCTGCCTTGGGCTCAGGTCATGATCCCAGGGTCCTGGGATAGAGCCCCGAATTAGGCTCCCTGCTCAGTGGGGAGTCTGCTTCTCCCTCTCCCTCTGCTCCTGTCTCCCCTCCCCCACCCCGCTCCTGCTCTCTCTCAAATAAATAAAATCTTTTTTTTTTTAAGATTTTATTTATTTATTAGACGGAGAGAGAGATCACAAGTAGGCAGAGAGGCAGGCAGAGAGAGAGGGAGAAGCAGGCTCCCCGCTGAGCAGAAAGCCCGATGCGGGGCTCGATCCCAGGACCCTGAGATCATGACCTGAGCCAAAGGCAGTGGCTTAACCCTCTGAGCCACCCAGGCGCCCCTCAAATAAATAAAATCTTTAAAAAAAAATCTATTTTTGGTTGCTGTGTGGAGAATGAGATGGGGGCAGGGTAGATGTGGAAATCGTGAAAGTTGCAGGAGGCTGTTGCAGGAGGCTTGGTGGGCCATAAGGGTGGTTAATCTTGGTGGTGGCAGTGGGGATAGAGAGAGGAGGACAGATCTGGGATGTATTTTAAGAGGTAATGAGAAACCGAGTGGATGTGGAAGCTGAGAGAGAGAAGGAAAAGTGAAGGAAAAGTCCTGATTACCTTGGGCAACTTGGAGGAATGGTGGTATCATTTAAGTTGGGAAATACTGGGGGAGGAATGTAGGTCTGGAGGGAGGAGATGAAGAACCTTGCTTCAGATCCATGGAGGCATATCAGGTGGACGGTTGGCTGTACTGTGGGGTCCACGTTAGAGCCCTAGTTCTGGGGGGGTCATTGGCAGAAAGCCATCGTACAAGGTGAAGGAGAGAGGGGGATGCTGGAACTTTAAAGAGCGAAGTGTGAAATTGTCTTAGAGGTCGAGTAAGCAAAATAATTGGGGAAGTGTGGACATGCTGGGCAGTGTTGCATGTTCTTTGAGGTTTGTGGTTTTGAATCTAAAAAGTGAAATCGGCCTGCTTGTGTGATTTTTCTCTGGCAAAACTCAGCTACTTGGATGCAGGGAAGGAGGACAGAGGCAAGCAAATAGGTGTGTGCGCATGCTCTCGCACGCTCTCGCACGCTCTCGCACACACACGCACACACAGCCTGCAAGGGAGTTGGTTAGATTCTAAGTTAGTGAAGACTGAAATGAGGACAAGAGGAGGATAATGGATATCAGGAAAATGGTGAGGTGACCGAATTGGGAGCCTTGCTGAGGTAAAATGACTCTTGAGTGGGAAGTGGGAGAGGGAAAGAATGAAGGGTGTTTGCAGTCTAGTTTGGGGAGGTGATGTAGGGACTGCCTGGGTTTTGACCATGGAGGGGTTTTCAGGGTGGGACAGAGGCAAAGATGGGTGGTGGAGAGGACAGGGGAGGTAGAGTTGAGCCACCTGGCTCTTGGGCTGGGACTCATGCGGTGGTAGAAGAAAGCGAGGCAAGGGTCTGTGCAGTGAGAGTAGAGTGCCGAAGGTCAGGAGGTGACAAGACAGCAGCCAGTAGGGGGCCCTCTCCCCCCGAATCTCCCTTCCTGCCAGCCTGAGTTCAGAGAAGCTGGCGTCTTGTGAGGAGGAAGAGTGACCGTGAGAAGAAAGACGACTTCTCCTCGAGAGACCTTGGAGGAGGCAGGGTCATCTGGGGGTGGTCAGGAGTCTGAGGCAAATATCGCTCAGAGGAGGGTGACCATGTGGAGAAGTTCATTTGCCTCATATCTAGATTTCTAGAGAGCAAGATAAGAAGTTGGGATGGGGTGAAGATTGGGTCAGGTCACATGGGCATGGGGGAGGAGTTGCTTTGCACATGCCATCTCCTTTCCTGTCAGCCTTCCCCCCATCTTTCTAGCTGTGTCTCCCACAGTGTTCCTAATACATGACAACCTGAAGTCTTACTGATGTGGGGTTGGAATGGTCTCTGAATATCTATAGAAAGTGACAGTTCTGGAGTGCTTCATATCCCCAGGGGAGATTGCCTTCTGTCTGGACGTGTTGCATGTGAAGCCATCTTTTATGTGACATTGATTACGCAGTGTGGAGTGTTCATCCTGGAAAATATCTTGTATGAGTGATCTTCTAGGACTCAAAAAAGCTTCAATATGAATCAGATGAGTTAATGATTATCAGCTTGTTTTGAAAAGTGGAACATGGCTCAATGGTTCCAGATCCTTCTTGATGGTAAGGATCTTATTTTTAATAAGTTTTGTTTTTATTTTTTTTTAATATTTTATTTATTTATTTAACAGAGAGAGAGATAGATCACAAGTAGGCAGAGAGGTAGGCAGAGAGAGAGAGGGGGAAGCAGGTTCCACCAAGCAGAGAGCTGGACACGGGGTTCGATCCCAGGACCCCGAGACCATGACCTGAGTCGAAGGCAGAGGCTTAACCCTCCGGGGGTTAACCTCCGGGTCTCTATCCCAGGAGCCACCCAGGCGCCCCTAAGTTTTGTTTTTAAAAGCTAGTTCTTATTCCCATATGATAGTTGTATATTCAGTATCCATTAACTGAGAAAATACGAAATGGTAAGCTACTGTGAATTTAGAAAAACTTAAATGGATTTTTGTTTTTTTTTTTTTAATTATAACAGCATTTACTTACACTTGAAAAATGTTAGACATTTGTTCTGTCTGTATTTAGAGCAGGAATGAAAATGGTCTTTAGAAAGTAGGATGTGCTTGGTGGATTCAGACTTGGCAGAAACTCTCGACACTTCCCCAGGGTCGCAGAGCTCACAGATGAGTAGAAATTACTTCTGTGATGCAGGGAATATAAGTGCAAAGTATTATTATTGTTATTAATTACTGTAATTACTTAGGACCAGATGCTATAATAGTATTAATTTTAAGTGGCATTCTGCCAATAGCAGGTGAATATTTAAAACTATTTTCCCGGTGTACTTATTAAGTCCTTTCTCTCCTGTCACTTTAGCTAAGGAGAAAGTGGTTTATTTAGAAATGAAATCCAGATGGTCTCAAACAGCTTGGTAGTCATGTAAAGTTATTAATGTAACTACACAACCTTGAAATACACAACCATTATTGCCAGAGCAGTGCAATCCCAATCCAGTAGAGGGTACATTTTTGGAATTATTATTTTACCTGATAAATTACCAAACTTCATAAATCATATCCTTTCCTGAAGCACTCAGTACACTGTTTTGAGGTGTGAATGTGTTCAATTCATAGAGCTACAATTTCCATAAAGCTTTGAGTTGTTCCACTGGGGTTTCATGTTTAATTTAGGGGCTGGAGGTAAATTTAGCAGTGACACTAATAGCTCTCGGGTTTGTAACTTTCTGGAATTACAGACAGAGAGTTTATTTGTTATGTCTTGGAAGTGGAATTTTAATATCCTACTTGGCTCATTATATTGTGAACATTTTCAGGCAGAAAGAGTAAGTGAAATTAGCTACATTCTACTGGTGTGGGACTGATTAATCCTGGGCAGGTCAGTGGCTAAAATAATTATCTTACGTATATAATTACCTTACATACATTGTTTATTTTAATCTCATAACTCTCAGAAGAGATACACCATTTTATAGATGACCAATTGTGATTCATAAAGATTGGCTTGTCCAAGGGCTTATGGCCAGTAAGTAAAACAGCTGTAATGTTGATATAATTTTAACCACCTCAACTTTGTGCCTTTTATCCAAAAGTTTCAGGAATGGCCTTTTGGCTGGATCTGTGGGCATGTAAGGTTTGCCTATATCTACCAAGCTATGGCTAGTGAAAATATGAGTATAATGGCAGTTACAAGGAGCACGGCCTTGAAAGCAAAGCCCTGTGATTTGCCAGTTTTAGTACTGGAAGTTGTTTTTTTTTTTTTTTTTAAGATTTTATTTCTTTATTTGACAGAGAGAGAGAGATCACAAGTAGGCAGAGAGGTAGGCAGAGAGAGGGGGTGAAGTAGTCTCCCCACCGAGCAAAGAGCATGATGGCGGGGCTCTATCCCAGGACCCTGAGATCATGACCTGAGCTGAAGGCAGAGGCTTAACCCACTGAGCCACCCAGATGCCCCTCAGTACTGGGAGTTCTTGAGTTTGTCTCCTGCCTTGACTATCGTAGTACACATAACGTATAGGTCATTTCATTAATTAATTTTTTTCCTAATATGCAGGTAAATTATAGGACTTTTCCAATGATGTTGATGTTTTCCTTTCTGATAGTAAAAGTAATACCCGCCTTTATTGTAGACTTTTTAGGGAAGGGTATAGAAAATTAAAATTACCCATAATGCTGCTACCCAAAGAGAACTAGTGTATTCCCTATTTATTTGTAAATATTATGTAAACATAGAGTTGAGTTGATTATATTTATAAGTTGTATCTTACTTTTTTTGGTAAATAATCTACACCCAATGTGGGTCTTGAACTCATGACCCTGAGATCAAGAGTCCCATGCTCTACTGACTGAGCCGGCCAGGTGCCCCATTTTTTTATGTGACATTTTCTCATGTCATTAAAAAGCCTTAATTCGTCATGTCAAATGATTACAAACTATTCAGCCTTGTGGCTATACCATAATTTTTTTTACGCATTCCCCTTTTCATTGCATCTTTAGGTTGTGCAGACTAATAACTGGAGGCATGAAGTTTAGATGCTTAGTTTGTCAGGGCAGTGCTCCTTTCAGAGAGGATCAAGGAGCACTGACAGGAAGTCGTGGAGACAGACAGGCTGGGAGTGGTCCTGCCTCTTTCCCCATTCCCTTATGACTGACACAAAGTTTATTTCTTTAATATAAGAAAGCTCCTTTGACAAGCTGTGAAAACTACCTTTGTTTATAGACCTGAATGCACCTTGTATTTCTTTAGGAGTAGATCCCTGGAAATTGGATTTTTGTGTCAAAGGCTCTTGATGAACATGCTCGATTATCTTCCTGTAATACGTTTCACCTCCCTTAGCCGCATATGAGAGTTCAGGAGTCATTAGACCTTGAACTACATTGGGCACAATCTTTTTTAACTTTGCAAATGTTTTCTTGCCTTAACCAAGCAAGTAAGCCTTTCTTGTGTTACTGGTAAGATTGGAGCTTTCAGCCATTTCATTGCTTCTGAATTGCCTATTCATTTCCTTTCCTTATTTTTCTGTCAGAATTAGTGATTCTCTCTCTCTCTCTCTTTTTAAAAGATTTTATTTATTTATTTGACAGAGAGAGAGAGAAAGCGGGGGGAGCGGCAGGCTGAGGGAGAAGGGAGCCCAAGACGGAACTCTATCCCAGGACTCTGGGATTGTGACCTGAGGCGAAGGGAGATCCTTAACTGACTGAGCCACCCAGGTGCCCTCCTATTCTTATTCTTTTAAGATTTTATTTTTATTTTTATTTATTTATTTATTTATTTATTTTTAAGATTTTATTTATTTATTTATTTATTTGACAGACAGAGATCTCAAGTAGGCAGAGAGGCAGGCAGAGAGAGAGGAGGAAGCAGGCTCCCCGGTGAGCAGAGAGCCCGATGCGCGGCTCAATCCCAGGACCCTGGGATCAGGACCTGAGCCGAAGGCAGAGGCTTTAACCCACTGAGCTACCCAGGTGCCCCTAAGATTTTATTTTTATGGTGCACCTGGGTGGCTCACTTGGTTAAGTGTCTGCCTTCAGCTCAGGTTGTGATCCCAGGGTCCTGGGGTCAAGCTCTGTGTTGGTCTCCCTGCCCAGGGGGGAATCTGCTTATCTTTCTCTCTCTGTCCCCCACCCCGCTCATGCTCTCTTTCTTGCTACTGCTACTTCAGATAAGTAAATAAAATCTTAAAAAAATATTTATTTAACAGTGAGAGAGGGAACACAAGTAGGTTGAGTGGGACAGGGAGAAGCAGACTTTCTGCTGAGCAGAGAGCCCAATGCAGGGCTCAATCCTAGGACCCTGAGATCATGACCTGAGCCGAAGGCAGATGCTTAACGACTGAGCCACCCAGGCACCCTGAAAGATTTTATTTTTAAGTAGTCTTTACACCCAGTTTGGGGCTTGAGCTCACAACCCCAAGATCAAGAGTCATATGTTCTTCTGACTGAGCCAGCCAGGTGCCCCTGAATTAGTGACTTTCTTACCAGTTTGTATGAGCGTTCTTTCATTAGGATCTAATCTTTTGTCAAGGATTTTTCTTTTCAAGGGCTTGTTATAAACATAATTATCAATCTAGTTTTCTGGAGTCAGCTAGCCCAGGTGATTTTTTTCAAGGCCTGATAATATACTGACTGGCTGGCTATAAGTCTAAATAATTCAGTTTTTGGAGAGACTGCCTATTTTAAGTAATGATGAAATGCATTTTGTCTTTTCAGAAAGAAGAAATGATGTAGATAATTCACTATCCGAACTTCAAGGTCAGAGGTGGGAAGGAAGGTTAGGAAGACTATGGCCTGGCCGAATATTTTTCGAAGAGGGACTGCGTTCTCCCGGTTCAGCCATCATCATGTTGTTGTGTTCCTGCTCACCTTCTTCAGGTAGGTTCATTGCTCACTGTGCACTCGTGTTTTTTGGGCTTATTTGTTTGAGGGAGCTAGTTGTTGGCATGGCAAGTGCAGTGATTGGTATGGGTTCATGAAATAGCCTAGTTATTCCTCCTGTTGTGCTTTCTGGTACCTCTAAGTAGTTTCCAAGGACCATTTTGCCCATGTTTCCTCCATGTCTGGAGGCATTTTTGGTTGTCACCCTGGGGGCAGGGGTGCCACTTGCAGTGGGCAGAGACCAGGGATGCTGCTGTAGGTCCTGCAGTGCACAGGCTATCTTTGCACGATAAAGAATTTGGGGGGCCCAAAATATCACCAGTGCCATGGTTGAGAATCCCTGTTTTAATATACAGTTTTTTATTTGTTGAAACCAGGAGCTTCAGAACAAAGGGTGCACGTATTCAGGGAGTGCCCTGTGCGTCTTTGAGCAGTAAACATGGACCAAGACAATTGGGAGGAGCTCTAGGAACTCCTGTGAGTTTCCGAGCGTTAGCACGACTAAAGGATCATCTGTGTTTATGATTCTGTGGCCCTCAGTGGCTCTCTTTAGTGGTTCATAGACGCCACAAACCAGGTTGTGTGGTTTTAGGAGCCGTGTTACTTATAACCCTGTGACTCAGTTATTTTGATGATTTCTTCTGGGTCGATTTTATTATTAATCTTTACTGAAGTCACCACAAATGATGTGATTTACTTGTTTTAAGGCAGAAACTAAGAGATGGTTCTCTGTGTAAGAGCTGATAGGTAATCTTGGATGCTTGCTTGAGGGATAGCCATTTGTGAGGGGTGAGAGAGGGGGCATCAGTAGGAGGAAAAGACGGGACTCAGGAGAAGGCTACTTACTGGCTAATGCATCAAGGGGCCAGCAGTTGTTAAAGACTTAAAATTCTTTAGAGAACTGCCGCCATGATTTAGAGTGGTTTGGGGTCAGTCACGCATCTGTCTTCTAGGTGGAGGGATAAGTTAGGAGTGAGCACGGGTTCATATGAAAGACGACTAGTTAATTTTTTCTTTTGCTTGGGAGAGACTGTTCAGTTGATAGTTCCCATAAAGCAGTACTTCTACTTTTTTTTTTTAAGAGAAGAATTCTAAAATTGAATAAAACAAATGGGATTATATCCAGGATTTTATTGAATGCCGTTTTCTTTGCTATTCGTTCAGCTGCGTGTCTTTTCTCTTTTGCAGTTATTCGTTGCTCCACGCATCAAGAAAAACTTTTAGCAACGTCAAAGTCAGTATCTCTAAGCAGTGGACCCCAACTGCTTTTAATAAGTCAGTTAGACTGCCTGTAGAGGTAAGCAGAGCAAATGCAGGGGTGGATTCAGGAAGGGAGCTGTGCTCACCTCCTAAGTTCTTCTCAAGTTCTACTTTGTTTCATTCATCTGCTTAGGACTCTGAAATGAATGTTTCCTATGGCATAAAACCCAAACTGTTCTGCCCAGTTTCTTAGCTTGCTGTGATTCAGGCCTGTTCTCCCCTTCTGTGCAGTTTTCCTCTCACTGTTTTGAAGTGATAGATTTCTAGTCAGGTGGTTTTTTAAATCGAGTTTCACAAGTACCTGTAATCACTTCTGCCTCTGAGAATTTGCTTATGTTCTTTTGTATGCTCTTGCACTTTCTTCCCACCCATTTAAGTCTTGCTTTTCCCTTTGTGGCAAGATGAAATGCCACTTCTTAAAATTTTTTTTTAAGATTTTATTTATTTGTTTGACAGAGAGAGACACAGCGAGAGAGGGAACACAAGCAGGGGGAGTGGGAGAGGAAGAAGCAGGCTTCCCGCAGAACAGGGAGCCCGGTGCGGGGCTCGATCCCAGGACCCTGGGATCATGACCCGAGCTAAAGGCAGATGCTTAATGGCTGAGCCACCCAGGTGCTCCCACTTTTTTTTTTTTTTTTTTTTTTTTTGAGAGAGGGAGATTACAAGTTGGCAGAGAGGCAGGCAGAGGGGGTGAGGGGAAGCAGGCTCCCTGCTGATCAGAGAGCCCAATGTGGGACTTGATCCCAGGACCCTGAGATCATGACCTGAGCTGAAGGCAGAGGCTTAACCCACTGAGCCACCCAGGTACCCCCTCCCCTTTTTTTTTAAAGTAATCCCTACAGCCAGTGTGGGGCTTGAACTCACAATCCTGAGACCAAGAGGCGCATGCTCTACTGACTGAGCCAGCCAGGGTGTCCCTAAAATGTTACTTTTCCTATCAAGTTTTTTCCCACCTTCAACTGATTTTTTTCCCCTTCTGAAAGGTGTACACCATGTGTTACATAGTTTAATGTTTCAGTATTTACATACTTTTTAATTGTTTCGTTTGTATCTTGTGTAAGAGTCTAGAAGTCAGGGAATATGTATCCACTTTCTTGAATTCATTATGGATGAGGTGAATCCTTCCATGACAGTTTGGAATGGAGATGCTGTTGTTTATATCTTTAGTCAATACAGAAGTCCACTCCACTCATTCTTTACCACATTGCTTGAGTTCTGCTTATGTGGGATTATACATATATATTAATATTCTTGGCATTTTTTTTTTTTTTAAGATTTTATTTATTCGTTTGAGAGAGAGAGAGAGGATAAGCTGGGGGTGGGATGGGGCAGAGGGAGGTGGGGAGCCCAACATGGGGCTGGATCCCAGGACCCCTGAGATCATGACCTGAGACAAAGTCGGATGCTTAACCGACTGAGCCACCCAGGTGCCCCAACATGTCTTATTTCTTTTCTTTTTTTTTGTTTTTAAAGATTTAATTTATTTATTTGACGGAGAGAGAGCAGGAGAGTATAAGCAGTGGGAATGGCAGAGAGAGAGGGAGAAGCAGACCCCCACCAAGCAGGGAGCCTGAGGCATGGCTCGATCCTAGGACCCTGGCCAGAGCCAGAGCCAAAGGCAGTCACCTAACCAACCGAGCCACCCAGTTGCCACAACATGTCTTATTTCTTAGAATATTTCCCCCTATTTAGATCAATTAAAAGTTGATGGATATCTGAATGTTATAGGACTGTCCCCTCAAAATGTGATTAGATTACTCAGTCAGTTGCTTCTTGAAGGTCTGTCTTGCATAAACATTGTTCTAGGCAGTGAGCAAAAAAAGCCTAGGGAGAGAATTAAAAGAAAAAAAAAAGAGCCTGTCCTCACAGAGCTCATGTGTTGAAGATGGCTCTTGTACAGTTTTTCTCCCCCCCCCCCCTTTATTTAAAGTTTGTTTTTGGGCACCTGGGTGGCTCAGTGGGTTAAGTGGCTGCCCTCGGCCCGGGTGATGATCCTGGGGTACTGGGATTGAGCCCTGCAGTGGGCTCTCTGCTCACTGGGGAGTCTGCTTCTCCCTCTGCCCCTCCCCCTGCTCATGCTGTCTCTTGTATGCTCTCTCTCTCTCCCTTGCAAAAAAAGTAAAGTAATCTTAAAAAAACAAATTTTTTTTTTTTTCGTAATCTCTACACCCAACGTGGGGCTTGAACTTACAACCCCGACATTGAGAGTTGCATGCTTTTCTGACTGAGCCAGCCAGGCAGCCCTCTTAAATGATTTTTCTCGAATTTAAGTTATCTGGAACTTTTAAAAAGAAAAATGTTAGGAGGGGCGCCTGGGTGGCTCAGTGGGTTAAGCCGCTGCCTTCGGCTCAGGTCATGATCTCGGGGTCCTGGGATCGAGCCCGGCATTGGGCTCTCTGCTCTGCGGGGAGCCTGCTTCCCTCTCTCTCTGCCTGCCTCTCTGCCTACTTGTGATCTCTCTCTCTGTCAAATAAATAAATAAAAATCTTAAAAAAAATAAAAAGAAGGATGTTAGGAATAGAGGGTTAGATTTCACACTGACTGTTGACTAGTGCTGTGTGCACAGTGCGTGTGTCGAAATAATCAAGTGACTTGTTAAGAAACCTTTAAGATGGAGTGGCCTTAAAGGGGTCGTGTGCTCTAACCTTTCAGCCACGATGGAACCCTTCTTTGTCATTATTGAAAGATGGTCACTGGCCTTCTGCTTTAATACTTCAAGGAAGTTCTTAAATGGAGGGAAAACTATTCTGCTGTTTAATTTCGATCTTTGGTTTTCTGAGCTGGGCATAGTAGTCGATTCCTCTGCATGATGGCCTGCTGAGTATTCAAAGAAAACCTGTCTCCCTAGGTTTCTCTCGTTGAGGCCAGAGGAGAGATAGTCTGACTCGTATAAAGAATGACTGGATTTGGTTCAGGCACTGGGTTTCTGGTTATGCTGCCCGAGGCTGTGTTTGTTTTTTAGGTAACTGAGTTGGGGGTTCCCAGGACCACCCCCAGGTTTGATTCACTAAGAGGACTCATGGGACTCAGCTTACAGTCCCACTCATAGCTACAGTTTATTCCAGTAAAAGGATAGAGAGCAGAGTCCACAAAGGGGAAAAAGAGTGCATGGACTGAAGTCTGGAGGAAGTCAAGTGCAAGTTTCCAAGAGTGCTTTCTGGTGGAGTCACACAGGATGGGTTTAATTCTTCCAGCAACACGTTGTGACAACATCGGTGGAATCTTGTCTGCCAGGGAAGGTTATTAGAGACTCGGTGCCGAGGGTTTTTATTGGGACTGGTCGTGTAGGCACCTTGTGCCCGGCACATACAAAATTGCAGGCTCTCAGAAGGAAAGCAGGTTCGACATAAACCACATTGTTTGTAAAAATAGTTTAGGTGCAGTGAACCACTCTTAGCAGGAAAAGATGGGAACCCTCCCAAAGTCCCAGTTCCCAGATGCCAGCCAGGGCCTCGCCTCACAAGTAGGCCCTTTGGAGGAGAGCAGTCTTGGGCCTGCTGTGTTAACTCTTTCCTGCCAATAACCTATGTCACATTATTCGCTCTTAACGAGACTCGAATTAACGTTTCTGCTTCGATGTTTGCTTGTTACTCTCATTGCTGCTAAAACAGGTTTCACCATTCTGGTTTATTCAGAACTATGAATTAAGTAGTTTGGATGGATTGGTTATATAGAAGTCAAGTTCAGACTGATCCTGGAGATCTTTGTACTTCCATCTCTGCCATCATGGACAGCAGTGCCAACCTTCCTTTCCTTTAGACCTTAAGGTCTGGGTTTTTCCTTCCTGAAGCCCCCTGCTGGGCGTGGGCTGCTGTCTGTGCCTTTCATTCCTCCCGCGCTTCTGGGTCTGTAACTGCCAACCTTGGCCTCACTTTGAAACTTTTCTTTCTTGATCAAAGTGGGAAGCATTCTTAGAACCTGAAAAAAATATATATATTTTTTTAAAGATTTTTATTTATTTATTTGACAGAGATCACAAGCAGGCAGAGAGGCAGGCAGAGAGAGAGAGGAGGAAGCAGGCTCCCCGCTGAGCAGAGAGCCCGATGCGGAGCTCGATCCCAGGACCCTGGGACCATGACCCGAGCCAAAGGCAGAGGCTTAACCCGCTGAGCCGCCCAGGCGCCCCTATTCTGAAAAATATTTAAGTGTCCTGAACAGCACTGTCAGAAATTACTCATGATAACCTTCATTTTTATGCATAGCTGTCTTAGATGCTTTACAAAAAGAATTGAGCACCTATAGTCTCTTTACCTTGAGAATTTATAATGGATCCTGCTGATTCAGACAAACATTGCAAACAGCCAGTGAACACAACATAAAATCTATGTTTAAAGATAATAAGGAGGTAATGGTTAAATTTGACAAGTCGGACAGCTTGACTGAAAATTGTGAACAGAATTTTGTTCACTAAATCAAAAAGCCTCGCCTCTCCAGACAGTACAGTCCTTCCATGAGAGTAGTGTGGGGACCTCCACTGTCCAGGAGAGGGAAGCAGAATTCAGGGTGTCCTCAGCTTTCTGTCTCAAGCTCGTCCACAGCCCCTCTTCCCCTGAAGAACCTCTTGTCAACTGATACCACTCGGGGTAGGCAGAGGACAGACCCCTGAACGCAGGTCAGCCTTAGCTCATCCTCTGCTCACCACTGCTGGAACCTCTACGTCCCCACCTCATGCCTCGCCCTCACTCGGTGACGAACCTTCTCGCTTAGGAAACCCACACTGTCACTGTTGGTATAAGCAGGCAATTTCGTGTTTCCAGGAAGTGCCTTAGCACACAGCTGTTCTCGTAGGTTCGTGCAAACCCTCCCCGCCAGACACAGGAAAACCCCACATTTATACAGGCCGGTGGGTTCAAATAATTGTACATACATGCAAGCCAGCTTAAACCACTGAAGTGTGTGGGGTTTCAGCACGGTAAAGTCATTTTGTCAGTGACTTTCACGAAACATTGGATGGTTCACTGTGTTTACATGGACCGTTTCTCACTTAGTATACTCATCTTGATCTGACTTCTATGATTGAGGTAAATTTTCTTTTCTAGATTTTTCTATTATCCTATTTTCCGTATCTTTGTGTTATTCCTAGGTTGTTTTTTTTAGTTTTTGGTTTTGTTTTGTTTTTTAAAGATTTTGTTTATTCATTTGACAGAGAGCATGCTCACACAAGCTGGGGCTGGGGGCAGAGGGAGAGGGGGACGCAGACTCCTCGATGAGCAGGGAGCCAGATGCGGGGCTTGATCCCAGGACCCCGGGATCATGACCAGAGCCAAAGGCAGACACTTAACTGACTCAGCCACCCAGGCACCCCTGGTTTTTGTTTTCTACTTGTTAAGTAAGCCATCAAAAGTATATTTCAGCTGAATTTTGTCAGTGAAGCAGAAGAAAGCTGTTTAAAATCTGTGAGTTCTTTTTTTTTTTTTTTTAATTTTATTTATTTATTTGTCAGAGAGAGAGAGGGAGAGAGAGCGAGCACAGGCAGACAGAATGGCAGGCAGAGGCAGATGGAGAAGCAGGCTCCCCGCCGAGCAAGGAGCCCGATGTGGGACTCAAGCCCAGGACACTGGGATCATGACCTGAGCCGAAGGCAGCTGCTTAACCAACTGAGCCACCCAGGCGTCCCTAAAATCTGTGAGTTCTTGTGAAAGCCACATGTGCAGGGAGTTTTGGTGACATCTTGAGAGAATAAAGAAAACTCCAGAAACTTTGAGCAGCTGCTTGAGTCTGCTGTCTCTAGCTCACACTGGTGTGTGCCCAACAGGGCTTGGCCCTGGGTCCTGATGAGTATCAGGGTCAAAGATTGTATCTGAGGGAAAATGTGGCAGAATAACTCTAATTGGAGAACTTTAGGGCCCTACTTAGTGCACTGAAATACTGATGGATCTTAGCTTTGTAGGCTCTTCTTCATGACGACAGCAGTATGTGAGGTGGTGTTAAAGGAGCGAGACCGGTGCCATAAGCCACACAGAAATGAGTCCCAGTCCTTTAGAATCACACTTTATATATTCTTTTATCATTTTACTTTCTTTTAAAGATTTTTTCTTATTGCTGATTGTGATTTTTCTTCTTAATACTCTAAAGTCAGAATTTCCTTTCTGTAACAACCTATCTCAGAAATCATTTGTTCCAGTAGTTCTCTGAATTTTTGCTGTGAAGATCCCAAAGAGCTGTCGGTTATGTGGGTTCATATTTTTAGATACTTACTGTTTTAGAAATTAAAACTGAGAAATTAAAAAAAAAATACATCAGTTTTCTACAATAAAAAGGGGAGGGATGCCTGGGTGGCTCTTTTGAAGCCTTCACCTCTTGATTTAAGCTCAGGTCATGACCTCAGGGGCTTGGGGTTGAACCCTGCATCGGGTTCCACACTCAGCACAGAATCTGCTTGAGATTCTCTCCATCTTCCTCTACCTCTCCCCCACCTCTAAAATAAAATCTTAAAAAATACCTTGGTTTTTTAGTTATTTATAAGTGAGTGAAATAAACCCATAATGTGTTAACATCAATAACATTTTATGAAAAATGATTTTTTGAAACAAAAGCACTTCGTGAGGAGAGTGACATTGATTTACATTTTTGCAGATCTCATGTCTGGCTTAATAGAAGGTAGATTTTCATGTCTGCCTCTGAATTCCGTGTCTTGCAACATGATCCTTTGAACTATAGGAAGAGAATTTGGCCTTTAACAGATAACATAGTGGGAAGGGGAGAAGTATTTTAATAGCTTTTTCAGTTAATTGTGGGCATTCATCTTTGATAGTACACCAGAATTTGACAAGTGGCAATTTCTTAAAGGTTAGTTGTCACGTGGAATCTGAAATTGTATCAATTAACTTTTTATACCCTTACATTAAGATCCATTTGTCTGTCTTTACTTCCATTGGATTCTGAAGTGATAAGCTTATTTCGTTCTTTTCTGAGGAAGTATCTGCCAGATACCCAAATCTGAATAACTAGAGCTTGTCTGTCAGTCCTTCTTTCAAGTAGGAAACAGCCTCCTTGCTCGCTCCTGCACAGCTGCCCAGGTGCTTTCCCTCAGGACTGGCTGGCCTGGGAGTTCGGTGTGCTGAGTGCTGGGGCCCACTCTCCACTCCAGCGCACAGAGTTCATTATTAAAAAGAAGTACACTCAGGGGCCACATTTAATAAAATTAATACTTCTCACTGCTCAAGAAATTTTTTTAAAAGATTTCTATATTTTAGCGTGTGTGTGAGGCAGGGTGGACTAGAGGGAGAGGGACAAGCAGAGTCTGTGCTGAGCGTGGAGCCCACCGGGCTCAATCTCATGACCCTAAGATCATGACCTGAGCTGACATCAAGAGTCCAATGCTCAACGGGTCCAGCCACCCAGGCGCCCCCCTACTCAACAAATATTTATTGAGCATCTAGCATGTAGCAAGGATGTTCTCAAGTGAAATTGGCTTTTTTTTTTTTTTAAAGATTTTATTTATTTATTTGATGGACAGAGGCTGAGTGAGAGAGGGAACACAAGCAGGGTAAGAGGGAGAGGGAGAAGGCTTCCCACTGAGCAGGAAACCCGTAGGGGGACTCTGTTGCATGGCTGAAGGCAAACGCCTAACCACTGAGCCACCCAGGCGTCCCTGGTTTTTTTTTTTTTTTAGATTGTGACCGTGGCGGGGCGCCTGGGTGGCTTGGTGGGTTAAACCTCTGCCTTTGGCTCAGGTCATGATCTCAGGGCCCTGGGATCAAGTCCTGCATCAGGCTCTCTGCTCGGCAGGGAGCCTGCTTCCTCCTCTCTCTCTCTCTGCTTGCCTCTCTGCCTAGTTGTGATCTCTCTCTGTCAAATAAATAAATAAAATCTTTAAAACAAAAAATAAACTGTGACCATGGCAATAAATATAGCGATTACTATTATTATTTTTATAGTAGTGAATGGTACGATGGAGTGTAACTGCCTTGACTCCTGCTGAGCCACAGGAGTTTTACCCCTCCTCCCCTGCATTTGCACCATCAATGGAGAAGTTAAAGGGCAAAAGCAGATAACATTTTAGTATTGTGCAAATAGCTTTGACCTTGCAGACCTTTTAGCATGTGTGTTTCCTTATCTGCGGAGTGCCGGTTTCCTCTCTTCAGCCTCTGCAGGATTCTCTGAGGGTGGGCGAAGGCTGTAGATGCGGGCGCTCTGAGGAGGATGAAGGATGGCTTGGTACCAGCGGGGCCTGACGGGGTTCTTGTTGTGTTGCTGTAGATCTGGAGCTGCAACCATTTGTTTCCCAGTGCAGAGGAAGCCACTCTTTTCCTCGGGACCCTGGACACTATTTTCCTCTTCTCTTATGCTGTGGTAAGTTTCGAATTTGGGGGTTTTAGGTGGAGGAAAGATGTAAATGGAAATGACTCCAACCTTATGAAGTTTGTAAGGGATTCTAGAATTTGCCGAAGTTTATGTTCTGAGTCCCTCCCATCCATCTATCCATTTATTCATCCAGCCATCCGTTTGACAGATACTTACTGAGCACTTCGCACATGCCAGATCTGTGGGAGTTCATCAATGAGCAACACAGGAAAAATCCCTAGTTTATAAAACTTACGTTCTTGAAATGGGATCTAAGGAAGACAAACAGTAATAGAGTGCTGCACATAAGCAAATAGAGAGTATGGTTGAAGGGGTAGATGCTGTGGAGAAAAAAGCAGGAAAAGGAGAATAAATAGCCCTGGGTGGGAGTTGTAATTTAAGTAGGATGGCTGGGGAAGACCTCAGGTAGGAGGGGCTATTTGAGCAAAGACCTGAAGTGGGTAAGTGAGGTCAGGGTGACTAGAACAGAGTGACAGGAAGTGAGGCCAGAGAAGGTATGGGGCTCAGACCTTTAAGAATTTGGTCCCTTTGTTTGGGGCTTTGGCTTTAAACTGAGTATGGGAGCCCTGGAAGGTTTTGCACAGGGAGTACCAAGATCTGCCCTGTGTTTGGACAGGCGCACTTGCTGCCCCAGGAGAGCAGACTGAAGGGCAGAGACAGACACAGGGAGGCAGGTTAGTCTTTTCCAGTTTTGAGGCGAAGGATGATGGTGGTTTCCATCCAAGGTGGGAGTAACAGAGGTGGGAAGAGGAGGGTTTAACTGTGTTTTGAAGGTAGAACCAATAATTCTTTTTCCTGTTGAATGTGGAACATAAGAGAAAGAGGTGTTGAGAACAACTTTAGGGAGGAAGTGTCACAACAGAGTGGAAGATGACGGGGAGTGGAGGCTGTGGGAGAAGTGTCTTTTGGACATGTTACCTGTGAGTTACCTATTATTGTCCAAAGGATGAAGAGTAGACCCTTAGTTAGGGGAGTCTGGAGTTTAAGTAGAGGTTCAGGCTGGTGGTACGAATTCTAGAATCCTTGGCATATAGATAATTTTCAGAGTTATAAGACTGGATGAAATCATCGAGGGACTGGGTGAGGATAGAGAAGAGGAGTGACAACTGAGCCATAGGGCTTCCCTTAGAGGCAGGAGCTGTGAGGAATGGGCGAGCAAGGCCGAGGTAGAACAGTAAAGGAGGAGAACTGTGGGATGGTGGTGCCGAAGAGCCATACCAGCAGGGCAGGGGCTAGTTCTCTGTCTGAGGTAGTCTTGGAGGGACAGCCAGGATCTCCTTGAGGTTGTAGGGAGCAAGTGTGGCTGCTGGATTGAGGCCATGGGAAGTGGTGGTAGCCACTGGACACACGCACCGTCAGTGGGCCTCCCTTTCCTCCCAGTGTCTCCAGTGTCTGACTGCTTCTCTTGAAAATGTGTACAGTTATATAGATGCCTTTGTCTTTTACAGGTTCATTTCTCTGAGAGAGTGAGAGTGCGCATGTGCACACACAAACAGGGGGAGGGGCAGAGGGGGAGAGAGACTGGCAGGCAGACTCCCTGCCTAGCTACACGGGCTCAGTCCCACAACCCCGAAACCACGATCTGAGCCAAAATCAAAAGTCAGACACTTAACGGACTGAGCCACCTAGGCGCCCCGTAAAAAAGCCTTTTGATTACGAATGTCCAGATGATGTGAAATACCCAGAGAAAGTTCCAGAGTACTCTCTGCATGTTTGTTTGGGCAGTTATTGGATTATCTTCTTCAAAGAGGAAACTTGTAGAAACAATTAGAGCAGACACTGGCTCCTGTAGCCATGCTCTTCACCCTGGGCGTTTTCTGTACGAAATGCCCGTGTACGGTCATCCGGCTTTGGCTGGAGCACTCCTGGGGGTGCTTCTCTTTGAGTCTTTTATGGAGTATTTTAAGAAGCGGGGTAGTCTAGTGCAAAGACCAGCCCTACCACCATCAACTAGCTGTGTGAAACTTGGCTTTGAAATGGAATTTGACCTTTTTTTGTTCTTTAGTTTCCTCTTCTGTAGAGTTGTGATAATGCCTGTCCCTGGGATTAAATAGGTTTAGGAGATAAAAGGCTCCATGAAACGTCAGTGATCGTACTGCTTCTTTATATTGAGCCGCATGGCCTTCTGTAGCTTCCAGGCGTCATGCCGGCGTTTGGAGCAACACGGAATGGATTGATTGCCTAATCTGAAACACTGCGAGAGTTTCTTCACCCCCTTTGCTATATATAGCACAGGGCGTGGGAGTGGCAGCTGTGGAAGACACCATCCAGAGCTTACAGGTGCCTCATTTGAGGTAGTGACAGGTTCACCATAGCGAGACACATCATCTAAATTTTCTCTAATGCAGATGTCAGTTGATCAGAAACACTTGTATCAGGATTTAGGTTTTCAGTCAGGGTGTTTATTCATTTTATATATTTATGGAGGAAACCTAGTGTATTGCCCTGGGCTCTTTAGTCTGCCTTGCTCCCGTGACCCAGGTTTTCATTTCCTGCCACTCAGTGGGAGGAGAGCAGAAGGCAGAACATTTGTACTTACCTTCAACTGATGACTGTCTTTGCGTCCCTACTCCCTGCCTTGTGAAGTCATGAAACCCAGGGGTCAGATTAAGCAGGCAGTGCCCGTGCCCCAGAAGCTTCTTTCGTGCAGGACACGTTGTAATACATCTTGATTCAGGATGCAGATGGCTAAGAGCAACCCCTCTGGGAATGCAGATAACTGATCTGTGGATCTGTTCTAGAAAATGAAATATATTTGTGTGCTTGTTTTATTAGTATGCCTGGTTTTTTTTGTTTGTTTTTGTTTGTTTGTTTTTAAAGATTTTATTTATTTATTTGACAGAAGAGATCATAAGTAGGCAGAGGCAGGCAGAGAGAGAGAGGAGGAAGCAGGCTCTCTGCTGAGCAGAAAGCCCGACGCGGGGCTCCATCCCAGGACCCTGGGATCATGACCTGAGCCGAAGGCAGAGGCTTTAACTCACTGAGCCAGCCAAGCACCCCTGTTTTTTTTTTTTTCTCATTTTGTTTTTATTTTTGTTTTTCCAGTCTCCTCTTAGGCAGTGAAGGGAATCTACTTTTGGTAGAATCCATGTTTACACTGGATTACAGAATTCTGTGCATGAGTTTGTTTACGGTATAGCGTGAGTTTGTTTACAGTATAGCGTACAGAAGCGCGCTGTCATTTCATGAACCGTGTGAAACTGATGGAGACAGCTAGTCTGACATAAGAATGAAGTGTAGTTTTGCATCGTGTTGGTGTTTTAATTCCCTCTTGCTTTGCAACCCATATTCCTTTTTTCAGGCTGTGTTATTCAGAGCCGTAAAACAAAATGCTTTATTTTTAGGGCCTTTTCATCAGTGGAATTGTTGGAGATCGGCTTAATTTACGATGGGTTCTATCTTTTGGCATGTGCTCTTCTGCGCTAGTGGTAAGTTGAAAAGGTATTCTCATCATCAATATCATCGTCTTGGTTGGGTGTTTTAGAATCCAAGCACTGATCCCCATTGCTGTATGTAGAATAGAAAAGTAAAATTAGGGGCGCCTGGGTGGCTCAGTTGGTTAAGCGACTGCCTTCAGCTCAGGTCATGATCCTGGAGTCCTGGGATCAAGTCCCACATTGGGCTCCCTGCTCCGGAATCTGCTTCTCCCACTGACCTCTCTCCTCTCATGCTCTTTCTCAAATAAATAAATAAAATCATTGAAAAAAACAACAAAAAAAAGAAAAGTAAAATTAATCTTCTGTTTTTTAATACTGTGTGTGCCTTTTCAGTTGGGCAAGTCTTTTTTTTTTTTTTTTTTTTAAAGATTCTTACTTATTTATTTGACAGACAGAGATCACAAGTAGGCAGAGAGACAGGCGGAGAAAGAGGAGGAAGCAGGCTCCCCGCTGTGCAGAGAGCCTGACGTGGGGCTTGATCCTAGTGGGATCATGACCTGAGCTGAAGGCAGAGGCTTTAACCCACTGAGCCACCCAGGTGCCCCTGGACAAATCTTTTTATTTATTTTTGAAATTTTTTAATTAAAAAAAATTTTTTTTAAGATTTTATTTATTCATTTGACAGAGATCACAAGTAGGCAGAGAGGCAGGCAGAGAGAGAGGAAGGGAAGCAGGCTCCCCGCCGAGCAGAGAGCCCGACACGAAACAGGGCTTGATCCCAGGATTCTGGGATCATGACCCGAGGCGAAGGCAGAGGCTTTAACACTGAGCCACCCAGGTGCCCCTGGGCGAGTCTTTTTAAAGTGAGTTTTGGATCCTGCTCCTTCTGTGACTCAGCACCAGAGCCACCCATCAATAATACATGTGCTGCTGAAGTGGGCACAAGAGCCAAGCGTAAAGAGCACAGCCTTCTGTGCTCTCGAGAACAGGGTCGTGGCCCGCCTTGACAGTCATGTCTGTCGCTGTACTTCACCACCTGGCTGTGGCCAGACTCTTTCCCATGGTCCTGCCATATCCTGTGCCTTTCCGCCTCGCTGTGTTTGCTCTTGCCCATCTTCCTGCCTTGAGTGGCTCTGTTTTCAGCTCTCCATAGTCTCACTCAGTGTTGCCAGCAAGTTATGGGTCAAATGGCACTTCCTTCATGGTGTCTTCTTTACTGACCTCCTTCATTCTTTTTTTTTTTTTTTTTAAAGATTTTATTTATTCATTTGACAGAGAGAGAGATCACAAGTAGGCAGAGAGGCAGGCAGAGAGAGAGAGGAGGAAGCAGGCTCCCTGCTGAGCAGACAGCCCAATGCGGGGCTCGATCCCAGGATCCTGGGATCATGACCTGAGCCAAAGGCAGAGGCTTCAACCCACTGAGCCACCCAGGCGCCCCAGACCTCCTCATTCTTGAAGGGAATTGGTTCCTCTTCTGTGCTTCCCCACCTGTATTTCTTTGAAGGCACTGAGGTGGTGGATGACTTAGGCCACTCATTTCTGTGTCACTCTTGCTTTCCATAGGAGTCTGTGGCACAGTGGTTGAGGTCACAGATTTACCAAGACCTGGACTCCTGGGGTGTCTGTCCCTTGTCTGCCATTTCCTAGGTGTGGTTGCTGTGTGCTCCAGCCTCCTTGTTTGAAAGCCTCCCACCGGGGCTGGTAGGGACGTTTATATGGGCTTCTATGTGCGAGGCATGTGGACAACACTGGGCTGGTGAGGTGTGGGAGAGCCCAAGATCCACATCTGATGCATCTTTTTTTGTTTCCTAGCTCCTGGTGAAGAATTTTTGTTGGTTGAATAAAAGCATGGAGTTCAGTTAGACCCAATTTTATTATTGTTTTCCAGTGTCTGCTCTTTGAGAGGTTGATGCACTAAACCGTCCCTGGCCTGCTCACCCCCACATATATACATATTGTTTTAAAGCCTGTGTATGTTTTTGTTTTGTTTTTTTTTTTTCGTATTTTTTGAAAAACTGAAGTATGTGCATAAACTCGCCCTTCTTGGTATAGAGGTCTGCGTTTTGCCAAATGAGTCTAGTTCTGTCACCACCACTCCCCTCCCCCTGACCCCAGCCTCTGGCAACCACTGACCATTTTTCTTTCCTTATAGTTGTGCTTTTTCCAGAATGGAATCCTACAGTATTGTACATACTAGTTTTTAGCATAATATTCCAAAAGAAACTTCAACTACTGATAAAACATCCACTTGAGCAAAATGCCAAAAAAAAAAGCAGTGACTTGGCGTAATGCTCCTGAATTCTGAGCAGATCAGAGGTTACAATGGTTCTCTCAGTGGCTGCGATAATGACCGTAGCTGGTGTGCCCTGGTCCCCGTGGCGTACGTGGCACTGCCCTGAACACACAAACACGACCTCAGTCAGGCCCTGCAGTGGTCCTCCCTGCACATGGACCCGGGGACGAGAAAACGGAGAGTTGTCTCATGAAGTCCAACAATGAGGACTTAACTTCTCAGAGGCTAAAATACGAGTCAGGCGGGGGTAATCATTAATGAGCTGTGTTTGATGTTGCTGGTCGGTGCTGGTGGTTTGGTGGGTGTCCTACTCGGTGCTGCTCTGAGCGGAAGCATCTGAGGAGTCAGCCCAGATCTCTTGGGCCCTAGACCTTGGAATGTGTCTCTTCATGCACAAACATGTGTGTGGTAGGCAGTTTGGTGTCCCTGAAAGCGTCTGTGTGGATGTCACATGTCCCCTTTTCTTCCCTTCGTCTCTCAGGTGTTCGTCTTTGGCACAGTCACAGAATGGCTGCATTTCTACAACAAGGCGTTCTACTGCTGCCTGTGGATCGTGAATGGCCTGCTGCAGTCCACTGGCTGGCCCTGCGTCGTGGCCGTCATGGGCAACTGGTTTGGGAAAGCTGGGTATGCCATTGCCTTCCTGCTTAATTTCTCCTTTTAAGTGGTTTTAATATCAGATTACTCAGACTTGTCATCAAATCGATCTTTTTGACACTACCCACATCTTTTCTCTATTTTAGAAAGTTAGACTAGTTGAGGGAGAAAAGCTTTCATGTCTGAGTGTATTACAGGAATGGTGTGGGCTTGGGGAATGGCCAGCCCAGTGAGGCATATTCTTTTTCTTATTCTTTATTTTTTATTTTTAAAAAGATTTTATTTATTTTTTGACAGAGATCACAAGTAGGCAGAGAGGCAGGCAGAGAGAGAGGAAGAAGCAGGCTCCCCGCTGGGCAGAGAGCCCGATGTAGGGCTCGATCCCAGGACCCTGAGACCATGACCTGAGCTGAAGGCAGAGGCTTTAACCCACTGAGCCACCCAGGCGCCCCTATTTACTTATTTATTTGGTAGAGAGACAGCAAGAGCAGGAACACAAGCAGGGAGAGCGGGAGAGGGAGAAACAGGCTTCCCTCCAAACAGGGAGCCCGATGTGGGGCTCGATCCCAAGACCCTGGGATCATGACCTGAGCGGAAGGCAGCCGCTTAACTGACTGAGCCACCCTGGTGTCCCAGTGAGGCACCTTCTTAATACTTCACTGGCCATGGTCAGATTTTGAGTGTGGCTAAGGCATTATATCTCAATTTTTAATCAAAATCTTCCCTTTACAGAACATAAGTAATGTAACATGATAAAATAAATCTCACATGCCATCCCATCCTGTGTGTTCTGTGGGTTTTGCCTTCCTTTGCCTTTTTTTATACTCAGTGGTCTAGTTTTACCTTCTTACAGTAGAGGTGAAGAAACTGAGGCCAAAAATCATCTATAGGACTTAACCAAGATCATATAACAAAGACTCTGATTAAAGATGTGGATGAAGAATGCCAAACTTTGGGACTTAAGAGCCCAAATTGGACATTTTTTCCCTAAAAATTCAAATAGATGTCGGACGGTATGTGAGTTTATGTGTGATGCAGGCCACAGCCTGAGGGTGGGTCTCAGCTACCGTATCCGGGCCACCAGGAGGAAGAGCCATATGGCATTTATAGGGTGGAAAAGAAGTTGAGATACCCAAAGACTTGGCCTTGCTGTTTGCCTTTTTGGTGACACTCTGATCTTAGGAATATTATTAATTTGGATTTCTTTTATTATTCCTGGATAAAGATTTATATATTGTGAGATATACATTTATTTCACCTAGGGCTCGATCTGTTTTATTCCTTTACTCTTTTACCGTAGGCCAGTGTATACAACAGACATTATCCACTCACCAAGTGACCGGTGCTTGCTCTGCCTGGCTCCCCTCGGGTTTCTGGCCTCCCCAGTTTCACGATGGGAGTCATGGATGCCTGCCTAATGTTCTGTAATGTCATGAAAGTTCGCCTATGAAATGTCTTGTGGGTAGAATTAGAACCACTTAATGAGCATATGCTGACTCTACTTCAGTGTGCTTGTGATTTCTGTTGAATCCTAACTCTGGCATTACTGGTTTAACAGAATTAATTTTAAGAGGTTCTTGTTCCCATGTGATACTTCAGTTTTCTTTTGGAGTAGGTGATGCTATCTGCTCACGTGCTGTTTATTTTTTATCAAGATTTTCAAAGTAATTTTTTTCCATTCATGTTTTTTAAAAATTAGACAAAGGCTTCTTGTTTATTGTGGATAAACCAGATAATATAAATGAACAAAGAGAAATGAAGGTCAAACCACTTGAAATCCTGTCACTCAAAGATAATTGCTTGGACACATACTTTGTTTTATTTAAAACATTTTTTTTTTAAAGATTTTATTTATTTATTTGACAGAGAGAAAGATCACAAGTAAGCAGAGAGGCAGGCAGAGAGAGAGGGAGAAGCAGGCTCCCTGCTGAGCAGAGAGCCCGATGCGGGGCTCAATCCCAGGACCCTGAGATCATGACCTGAGCTGAAGGCAGAGGCTTTAACCCACTGAGCCACCCAGGCACCCCTATTTATTTATTTATTTATTTATTTATTTATTTATTTAAAGATTTTATTTATTTATTTGTCAGAGAGAGAGGGAGAGAGAGCAAGCACAGGAAGACAGAATGGCAGGCAGAGGCAGAGGAAGAAGCAGGCTCCCTGATAAGCAAGGAGCCCGATGCGGGACTCGATCCCAGGACGCTGGGATCATGACCTGAGCCGAAGGCAGCTGCTTAACCAACTGAGCCACCCAGGCGTCCCCAGGCACCCCTATTTAAAACATTTTAAATTTTTAAATTTTATTTGAAATTTAATTTAAAATAATTTAATTTATAAATATTTATTTATTAAACAAATTAAAATTAAATTTTTAATTTTTAAATTTATTTATTTATTTTAAAAAATACAGATTTTATTTATTTGAGATTGAGAGAGAGGGCATGAGGTGGGGAGGGGGCAAAGGCAGAGGGAGAGGGAGAAGCAGGCTATCGACTGAGCAGGGAGCCTGAAGCAGGGCTCAAACCCAGAACCCTGGGATCATGACCTGAGCCGAAGGCAGACACTTAACTGATTGAGCCACCCAGGCGCCCCTTACTTTTTTTCTTTTTTTTTTTTTTTAATTTTATTTATATGAGAGAGAGCATGAGCCAGGGGAGAGGCAAAAGGAGAGAGAGAAGGAGATTACCTGCTGAGCATGGAGCCCAACATGGGGGTTGATCCCTGGACCCCACGATCGCGACCTGAGCTAAAATCAAGAGTCAGCTGCTCAACCAACTGAGCCACCCAGGTGCCCCTAAACTAGTTTCTTCTAAAATCATGTTTGGTCAGCCAGTGTTATTCAGAGTCTGACCTCTGACTCTTCTCCAGGACCCTCTTGCTAGGTTTTATATATTTTAGAGGAACAGGCAGGGTGTTTGAGTACTGGGGAGAACATAGAGATTATCTAGTTCAAATTATTTGTTTTCCAGGTAGAAAAATTTGGGGCCCCAGGGATCTAAGTGATCTGTTGACATTGCCTTAAATTAAAGCTGTTAACTTTGGATGAATCATGCTCCTTTATCAGGGTCATAGTTTTTATTTTTATTTATTTATTTATAAAGATTTAATTTATTTATTTGACAGACAGAGATCACAAGTGGGCAGAGAGGCAGGCAGAGAGGGAGAGAGGAGGAAGCAGGCTCGCCATTGAGCAGAGAGCCCGATGCGGGACTAGATCCCAGGACCCTGAGACCATGACATTAGCTGAAGGCAAAGGCTTTAACCCACTGAGCCACCCAGGCACCCCATCATAGTTTTTATTTTTTAAAAAGGTTTTATTCATACACAATCTCTACACCCATTGTGGGGCTCAGACTCACACCCCTGAGAGTTCATGCTCTGCTACTCGAGTCAGCCAGGCGCCCCCAGCGTCACAGTGTTTGAGTGGATTTGGGCTAGGTCACACTAAACATGTACACTTGGGGTAGCACCAAGCTTGAGATCGTGCAGCTGGAAGCCACAGAGCCAGGACTTCTGAACAAAGGCTAAATTTTTCACTCTGCTGTGTTGTCTTCCTGTTTGTTTTTGGGACCCCTTCTGTTTCAGTAGGTTATAAAAATGTTTAAGGAGCTAAAAAATCTAGACATAACATAGTATGTTATTAATAGAGGGGTGCCTGGCTGTCTCCGTCAGAAAAGCAAGCCATTCTTGATCTCGGTGTTGTGAGTTTGAGCCCCATGTGGGGCGTAGAAATTCCTTATAAATCAATAAACACATTTAAATATGTGTATCAAATAGACGGGGCGCCTAGGTGGCTCAGTGGGTTAAGCCTCTGCCTTCGGCTCAGGGAATGATCTCAGGGTCCTGGGATCAAGCCCCGCATGGGGCTCTCTGCTCAGCAGGGAGCCTGCTTCCCCCCTCTCTCTCTGCCTGCCTCTCTGCCTACTTGTGATCTCTCTCTCTCTA